>NC_059304.1:19653674-19656174 GCF_017591435.1 Portunus trituberculatus
ATACCAGGAAAAGTTGTGTACTATATTTGTTGTTTAATAGAACAAGACAAGTATTATCAATGAATGATCAAGCATGTCGCCTTATCCTGTTGACCTCTTTTCTCCATGCATGCGTTGGAGGATGTTGCTGAATGTATTACACGGTCAAGGGAAGGAAGCAGACTTATAACTAGACTAATGGGCGGGCGGGGCTTTCTCTTCCTCCCTTAATAGTAATCCCTGGCTGGGCTGGGCTGCCTTGACCTTGGTTCCCCGCCCGGCCTCGTGTCTTCTCGTAAACCAGGACGAACCCACTGCTGTCTTATAAAAGAAGGTATCCAAGGCGTGGGAGCCGAGGCGCGGTATGAGGCTGCGGGGCGGGCCGCGGGAGGGGCACATGGGGCGGCTGGTGGCCTTGGGCAGCGAGGTGTGAAGGGCGCGGTGACTCATTGCAACGCTAGAAAACTGGTTGACTCCACGGTTCCCTGCTTCCCTCTGTGTTGACCACCGCACCACGCTCTTGCCACAGCGCCACACCAGCCATAGCTCGTGTCTCGGTCACTACACCCAATTATACCGCCGCCACCGTCAATATCACCGCCACAACACTCATCGCAGTGAACTCAACACCACAACCACACCTTGCCTCGTCACAGTAGCCACCACTTTATGACCACATGTCACTGTACAATCTCCATCACCACCACACCAATAAACACCACAAACTGAGGACTTTCTTCAAGCGTTGATCACCACACTGTCACCACACATAGCCTCATCACAGCACCTACCACTTCTTTCCATCACACGTCACCAAGTTACCACCACAAACCTGCCAGTAGTTGCCTTCCTGCAAGTTCTGATCACTGCATCAACACTGACATTCATAATCCTTCTTTCACAATAAAATCTGCCAGTTGTCGAAACTTCTCCTCCTATAGCCAGTAGAGGCGGATGATGCTACCACCCCCACGCCACACAGCACACATTCACGGGCCTTATATACGTACATATTACTTTAAGTTCATCACTTCCCTTTAACTGCCATACATGCGTGTCACTAGAAGCAGTTTTATATCTGCTTTGAATGCATTTTGCCTTCAATACAACACGGAAATTCACAGCACTTGCTCACACTTCCATGCTGCCACGCTGAACACTTGGTGAAGACTACAGTCCTCAACATCACCACCGCCAACACCACCACCAACAACAACGACATATGTTCCCATCAACCTCAACACTTGCTAGCAGCTCAGTTTTCGTAACACCACTACCACCACCACCACTACCATTGCTACTGCTACTACTAATACAACTACCACCACCAGCATACCAATTTTTCTGTTAGTGTTTTTTTTCCTTATGCTTTCGTGTTCTGATTCTCTTTCCCCCGAAAATTCTGATGCTTTTCTTAGACTATTTATCTATAATTGTGTGTACTTTTTTTTGTATTGTTTATTCTGCAAAACTACTTTTATAACTGAAATTTCTTTCCCTCTCTCTTATCAGTGGTTATTCAGATATATTCTTCCTTCGTTCTTTCAGTCACTTTCTTCTGCAAACCTACTTTATGCTTCAAATTTCTTTTCCCTTTCATTCTTATTGGTTATTCTTAGATCATCTCTCGCTTTCTCTGCCTTTCCCCATCCCTCTCCTATCCCATCCTACCTCCTGCTCCTCTCTCTCTCTCTCTCTCTCTCTGCCTTCCCCTCCTCCTTCCTGTCTTTCTCCCTCCCCCTCCTTCCCAAAGCATCCCTCCTCTCTCCCTGCCTTCACTTCTCTGCCTTGCCTTGCCTCGCCTCGCCACACCTCTCCATGCCTTGCCTCTTCTTGCCTTACCTTGCCTTGCCTTGCCTCGCCTCACCTTGCCTTGCCTCGCCTCGCCTCGCCTTTCCTTTCCTTGCCTTGCCCTCGCCTTGCCTTTCCTTGCTTTGCCTTGCCTTTCCTTGCTTTGCCTTGCCTCGCCTCGCCTTGCCTTGCCTCGCCTTGCCTTGCCGTAACTCGCCTTGCGTTGCCTCGCCTTTCCTTGCCTCGCCTTGCCTTGCCTTGCCCTCGCCTTTCCTTATCTTGCCTTTCCTTGCTTTGCCTTGCCTTGCCTTGCCTCACCTCACCTCGCCACCCTCGCCACGCCTCGCCACATCCCCTGAGATACACACGGGGGAAAGAAGGAGGGAATGGGGGACTTTACTTTGTTTGATTATTGTTGAGACGAGGAAGGCATTTTTTTCTTTTTTTCTTTTCATTCGGTATGGCAGAGAGAGAGAGAGAGAGAGAGAGAGAGAGGGGGGATAGAGGGATGGGGGTAGTGACTCGTGATTTCAGTTATGGAACCCGGATGTTGTGTTGTTGTTTACGCCTCCTCCTCCTCCTCCTCTTCTTCTTCTTCTTCTTCTTCTTCTTCTTCTTCTTCTTCTATCCTTGCATCAATCGTCCTCTACTCTTTCTGTTCTTCCTTTTCAACCTCGTCTATTTTTTGTCTTTATTTTCCTCCTCCGTCTCTTCCTTCCACTTTTCGCCT
>NC_059304.1:19658674-19661174 GCF_017591435.1 Portunus trituberculatus
TTCATCATTCTCCCCACCTCTTTCGTCATGCTTCTACCTTATCCCTAACTACGCCTCCTTTTGTTGTTGTAGTTGTTGTTGTTGTTTGTGGTGGTGGTGGTGGTAGTCTTTCTTCTTTTTCTTTTCGTATCGATGCTTGTGAAATTCTTCCTATTTCTTTGTGATTCTGCTCTCACTGCCATAAAAACCTCCTCCTCCTCCTCCTCCTCCTCCTCCTCCTTCTTCCCCACTTCAAACGACCATCACCTGCCCCCTCCTCTTCCTCCTCCTCCTCCCCCTTCCTTCTCCGCCTCCTCCTCCACCTCTGACCAGCTGTCCTATTCCACCACCACCACCACCTCCTCCTCCTCCTCCTCCTCCTTTTTTTTTCTCTCGTCATTGCGTTGCCTGGACCCCCCTCTCACATCTCTCTCTCTCTCTCTCTCTCTCTCTCTCTCTCTCTCTCTCTCTGTGTCGCATTCGTAGTCAGTCACGTAATTCAATTTATTTTGTTTTATGGCATTCTATATTTTTTGGACGAACTTCCTGCCTTTTTTCCTTCATGTACCCTCTTTTTTTCCTTTTTAGTATTTTCCTCTCTCTCTCTCTCTCTCTCTCTCTCTCTCTCTCTCTCTCTCTCTCGTTGCGCCATCTCACCTCAGTAACTCCTTATCTCCTTCTCCTTTGCGTCCTGATACGTAATAGACCCAATGCAGAACAAGAAGCTGTTGTCTCGGTACTATTGTTGTTATCATTGGTATTCCCAGCTCTGCCTGAGGGCCGCTCGTGCGCTGCCTCTACTGAATAAATCGTTGGCAGTTTCTTGCACGCTTTATTCTCTTGATCCAATGTACTGTTCGTCTTTTATTTTCCACTCAGTCTTCTCCGCTACCCTTTCGTGTCCCAGCCCACATAGAGTTCTTGATATGTGTGATGCTGTGGGAAGGTTTAGTGTCGAGTAGTTTAACGTTGAATTAAAGTTATTTAAATGCTCTTTAATTATAAACCTTTTGAACACCAGTATCGTTTTACTCTCTCACCACGACTGTCTTTCAAGGCCACTTACATGATTTGCCGTGTTCTCAAGACTGCTTCTCCGTTTGACAACATAAGAATCATATTAATCTACCACTGCAACTGCATAAACACACTTGAAAATTTGTGTAGCTTTAACTAGAGCCCTTCGAAATAGTGGAGGTGCGAAGCAGAAGTGTTTAAAAATACGGGAATTGAAACGGGAAATGAATGCAGTGATGTAGTCTTGCCTGAATGACTTCACACGCAGACTTCTTAATCAGCTTTCAGTGACTGTTACCAAGAAGTGGCGATCTCTACCGTGCATCACCACTGCCGCCACCACCACCACCACCACCACCACCACCACCAACAACAACAACAAATCAACGCTTACATGTGGAACTAGAGACCTCAGCTTTGTTATGATCGTCACTAGTTTGGGAATTTCCGAAGACCACGAAAACAACCACTGTGAAATAGGATCTGAGTGTTGGTAATGTCACTGGGGAGGATTTTGGTTAGGAAGATTACCAAACCAATGTGAAATCGGCCCTTGGTCTTCCCATGGCATAAACTAACCTGATAGAGATGACGAACCGCAGAGGGAAATGAGGTGGTGGTGGTGGTGGTGGTGTGTGTGTGTGTGTGTTTCCTAAGCAATTTCACTGGAAACGTACACTAAGGCTGGTGTTCTGAAATGCTTTGCTCTCCCACCACGAATGTTTTCAAAGACCAGGAAAATCATTAACGGGATTCTCAGGTGTGTTTCCCACGTCACTAACGTAGGAATCTTGTTAATCTGTCACTAGAACCATAGAAAAACTTGAAAACTCGTGTGATTTCAGCTACAGAGCCTATGGGAGTATTGAGGTGCGATGCGGAAGTGTTTCTGTTTCTCCTTTTGATAACGTAGGAATTTTGTTAATCTGTCACTAGAAACATAGAAAAACCCTAAAAAAATACCTGTGTTTTCCAGCCACAGAGCCATTGAAAGTAGTTGAGGCGGGGCGCGGAAGTGTCTCAGAATCAAGCCTTGAGTGAAAAACAAGAGAGTAGGCATGAAACTTCCTTAGGTCGTGTGGGGAAAGCACTGTCTCCTTGCCTCCGTTTTTAATGTAAGAAGAAGAATAAGAAGAAAGAAGGGCGAAGCAGAAATACGTTTTTAAAATATTCTTCAAATTTTTCTTGCTTCCTTCCTTCCTTCCTTCATTCATTCATTCATTCCTCTCATTCCTCCTCCTTCTCTTCCCTTCCGTGTCGCCCTACCATGCGGTGCCTGGGTCTCCCCGCAGCCTGACATTGAAGGGGGCAGGGGCAGGGGGCGTGGCGTGACGGCCCCTCCCTGTTGGTTGAACACGGAGAGAGAGAGAGAGAGAGAGAGAGAGAGAGAGAGAGAGAGAGAGAGAGAGAGAGAGAGAGAGAGAGAGAGAGAGAGAGAGAGAGAGAGATTTTGTCGTTCTTGTAATCATACTACTACTATTGGTGCTACTACTACTAATACGAT
>NC_059304.1:19671174-19676174 GCF_017591435.1 Portunus trituberculatus
CCTGCATTCACGGGGCTCTAATTGAAGCTTCACGTTTCTTTCAAGGTGTTTTTACGGTTCTAGTGACTGACTAACAAGAATTCTACGTTATTAAAAGGACGAAACTGTCTTGAGAATCCGGCAATTAATCTCTGTGGCCTGTGAAGAGAGAGAGAGAGAGAGAGAGAGAGAGAGAGAGAGAGAGAGAGAGAGAGAGAGAGAGAGAGAGAGAGAGAGAGAGTATAGGTGTGTTGGTACTAATAGTGTGTGGGATTCCCTTGCCTTTGTTTAGTCTGGCCTTCATTACCACCACCACCACCACCACCACCACCAACAACAACAACAACAACAACACTGTAACTTGTAATGGTAATGGTGGTTATGATGTTAGTAGAATTATATCCTCATACATCCCAAATCTCTCTCTCTCTCTCTCTCTCTCTCTCTCTCTCTCTCTATACTTCTTTATTTTCATGACCACATCCTTCTCCTCTTCTTCTTTCTCCTCCTCCTCCTCCTCCTCCTCCTCCTCCTCCTCCTCCTCCTCCTCCCTTCATCAACAATGCTCAATGTAATACTACCTATCCTCCTCCTCCTCCTCCTCCTCCTCCTCCCCTATCACGGTCCAGGGTCTTCTGTGTCACTGTTGGGCGGGGCGTGGATGGGCGGGAGGGGCGTGGATGGGCGTGACTGCTTCCCCAAGTGCTTGCCTCCGTGACCACCCTCGCTGCTCCATCCATCCATCCCATCCACCCATTCATCCACCTTCCCGTCTGCCTTCCATCCTTCTATCCACCTCCTTCCTTCTTCTCGTCTTGTCATTCACATATTTCTTTCTTTTTTCATCCCTTCATTCATTCATTAGTTCATTTTTCCTTAATTTTCTTTCTATCCTTCTCATCGTCCTTCTCGCCTTGTCTCTTCTCCCTTAAGTTGTTCTCTCTGTCTCTCTCTCTCTCTCTCTCTCTCTCTTCTCCTTTTCTTTCATTCATCTCTTCCTCTAAATGCTAACCTCTCTTCTCCCATTCCTCTTCCTCCTCTTCTGTTTTCTTTTATCTCACAGACATCACCATCACCACCACCACCACCACCACCACCTTTAGCAATAGCGGTGGTAGTGGTGGTGGTGGTGGCAGGGTTTGTGTCTTAATGCTGCGATCATCACCACATTCATACATTCATCCCTGCTCTATTCACCACCACCACCACCACCACCACCACTATCACCACCACCTCCACTACCACCAACAACACCTGTCTCTCATTAGATCCAGCTCAAACACCCACCAGAGCTTAAAGTGCCTTTCTCTCTCTCTCTCTCTCTCTCTCTCTCTCTCTGACTTCCCCACTCATATTGGTGTTGGTAAACAAGTTATTTCCGGTGTACACTCTCCCTCTCTCTCCTCTCACTTCTCCCTCTCCCTCTCCCTCTCACTCTCTCCCTCTCCCTATCTCCCTCTCCCTCTCCCTCTCTCTATCTCTCTCACTCAATCCCTCTCTTTTCTTGTTGATTGTTTTTACTTGTTCCATATGTACTCTCTCTCTCTCTCTCTCTCTCTCTCTCTCTCTCTCTCTCGTGGGTGGAAAGGACGATGTGAAAGTGCAGGCAAAGTTGAGAGAGAGAGAGAGAGAGAGAGAGAGAGAGAGAGAGAGAGAGAGAGAGAGAGAGAGAGAGAGAGAGAGTTGGCTAGGATTGACCCATATCCATCTTTAAGCTGCTTCTTTTTGCTTGTTTTGTTTGTTTACTTTTTTCTTCCCTTCGTGCAAACCTTCCTCTTTTTCCTCCTCCTCCTCCTCCTCCTCCTCCTCCTCTTCGCATTTTTCCTCCGACATGACATAACTGAAGGGGAGTGACGGAAGTGGAAGGGAAGGAGGAGGAGGAGGAGGAGGAGGAGGAGGAGGAGAGGAAGAGGGAAGGTTGATGGAGGAGGAGAAGGAGAAGGAGGACGAGAAAGAGGAAGAGGAAGAAGAACGGTGAGGGAAGAGGAGGGGGAAGATGGAATAAAAAGAGGGTATATAGAGAGGAAGAAATAAGATTGATAGAAGAGTGGTTTGGAGGAGGAGGAGGAGGAGGAGGAGGAGGAGGAGGAGGAGGAGGAGGAGGAAGAGGAGGAGGAGGAAAAAGGAGGAGGAGAACTTCAAATACATATCCTAAGATGAAAGAAATCTCATCTCTCTCTTCCAAAAGTGGTTACTCTCTCTCTCTCTCTCTCTCTCTCTGAGCAAACAGATATTCATTCACCTCTGCTATTATATCCTCCTCCTCCACCTCCTCCTCCTCCTCCTCCTCCTCCTCCTCCTCCTCCCTCACGAACTCCCATACCATTTCCTTTTTCTTACTATTTTTCTTCCATCCTCCTCCTCCTCCTCCTCCTCCTCTTCTTCCTCTCCGACCTTGACCCGAGACAGCCCTATAAACGACTAGGTACGACCCCTCCCCATCTCTCTCTCTCTCTCTTGTCTTCCTTACTTCCTATTTACCTCTGCCTCTTTCTCCTTT
The DNA here is from genome assembly GCF_017591435.1 of Portunus trituberculatus. Classification (NCBI taxonomy): domain Eukaryota; kingdom Metazoa; phylum Arthropoda; class Malacostraca; order Decapoda; family Portunidae; genus Portunus; species Portunus trituberculatus. Next base: position 19,673,654 of record NC_059304.1, read on the forward strand.
TTCCTCCTTTCTTTCCTCCAGTATCCGGCGTCAGTCAGGTGGAGGGAGGGAAGGAGGAGGAGGGAGGGAGGGAGAGAAGGAGAGAAGGAGAGAAGGAAGGAAGGAAGAGAGAGGAGGGAGGAAAGAATGGAAACAAGAGAGTAAGGAGAGTTATATTATGTATGTGAAGGAAGTATTCTCTCTCTCTCTCTCTCTCTCTCTCTCTCTCTCTCTCTCTCTGGTAAACGGAAAATGGAAGGAAGTTTTAATATATTTTTGCAGAGAGAGAGAGAGAGAGAGAGAGAGAGAGAGAGAGAGAGAGAGAGAGAACGTTTATGCTTGATCTCGTTTTAGTGTTTTTGTTCCCGCTCCTCCTCCTCCTCCTCCTCCTCCTCCTCCTCCTCATCCTCATCCTTCCATTTATCCTCCACTTTAGATCATAATATTGGTCATCTCCTAGACTTCCCTTTCCTTTAATCTCTTCCTCCTCCTCCTCCTCCTCCTCCTCCTCCATTTTCCTCGTCATCTTTCCTCCCCCCTATTCTTCCAAACTCCTTGTCTTTCCTTCCTTGTCTTTCCTTCTTTTCTTCGTTCCCTCTTTCTAATCTTCGTTCTCCTCCTCCTCCTCTTCCTCCTCCTCCTCCTCCTCCTCTGCAAAATATTATCCCATGTAACAGTTAATGGTGTGTGTGTGTGTGTGTGTGTGTTTCACCCAAAATTAAAATGCTCTCCGTTGCACTTCATTCCTTCCTTCCTTCCTTTCTTCCTCTTTTCCTTCTCTCCTTCCATCTCTGTTCCTTTCCTTCTCATTTTCCGCTTCATTCATTCATTCTTTTCCGCAATTTTCTTGTTTCTTTATCATACTTTTACCCCACCTCTCTCTCTCTCTCTCTCTCTCTCTCTCTCTCTCTCTCTCTCTCTCTCTCTCTCTCTCATATTAATTTTCAGATTCCTCTTTTCCTTTCGAATTTTCCACACACACACACACACACACACACACACACACACACACACACACACACACACACACACACTCGCGGCATGGTCAGACTTTTCAACAAATAAACAAGCACGCAAACAAGAGAGAGAGAGAGAGAGAGAGAGAGAGAGAGAGAGAGAGAGAGAGAGAGAGAGAGAGAGGGAGTGGAATCAAACACCTCCATTTCATCATGTGGGACTACAATACCTAATCGACTCCTCTTCCTCCTCCTCCTCCTCTTCGTCCTCCTCCTCCTCCTATTATTATTTTTTTCAAAGTAATCTCAGTTTTTTTTTTTTTGAACGAAGTAGTTCATCTCATATTCTTCTCTTCCTCCTCCTCCTCTTCCTCCCCCTCCTCCTCCTCCTCCTCTTCCTCCTTCTCCTTTTCTTTTTTTTTATATATTTTTCACTTTTCTTCTTGCTTTATTCATCAATTTTATTTTACTTTCTTGTTTCTTTTCATCTTTTTAACCTTTTCCTCGTCCTCCTCCTCCTCTTCTTCTTCTTCTTCTTCTTCTTTCTTCATTTTGCAAAGCATTTTCTTTATTTAATTATCGTGTCGCACTGCAGACATGATGGTGATGTAATGGTGGTGATGGAGGTGGTGATTGGTGGTGGTGGTGGTGACGGTGGTGATGGTGGTGGTGCTGGTGGTGGTGCTGGTGGTTTTTGTAATGCGAATAACAATGGCATATCTACTACTACTACTACTACTACTACTACTACTACTACTACTACTACTACTACTACTACTACCACCACCACCACCATTACTACTACTACTACTACTACTATTACTACTACTACTACTTTTTCTATCTTTTTCCATTTTTCATTTTTCTTTTGTCTTTTCCACCACCACCATCACCACCACCACCACCACCACCACCACCACCACCACAGCCTCGCAATGAACTCTCCGTAATAAGTCTTTGTCATTAGGAACCACTGACCTGAGAGAGAGAGAGAGAGAGAGAGAGAGAGAGAGAGAGAGGGAGAGGGAGAGGGGGGGAAGAGTTAGGCCTAATTATGGAAGGTTTAAAGGTCGGGATGGGAAAGTTAAAAGCGATGCATTGATCTCTAGTGCTGTTAAGAGGTAGTGGTGGTGGTGGTGGTTTTTCCTGATGATGACGATGATTTTGGTTATTTTATTGATCTTGTGTTTTATTTGTCGTTTGATATTTATTTATTTATTTTTTTTTTATCTCTCGTTTTCTGAATTTTGCTTCGTCATTTTGTCATTTTTTTTAAATTTTCTTTTCTTTTTAGGTGTAAGTGAAGAAAATGGAAAGAAAAACAATAGAAAATGGTTCCCACTCGTTGTTTCTCACACGACACACAAAAAAAAAAAAAAAAATGGAATAGAGAGAGAGAGAGAGAGAGAGAGAGAGAGAGAGAGAGAGAGAGAGAGAGAGAGAGAGAATAAAAGAAAATACAATAAAATAAGTAAATAAATAGGCCGCCGTGGGTCTCCAAGCGCACGGGTTCGAATCCTGTCCACGGTCCGAGTGTAGGTTGGGCTTCCTCACTCGGGGCAACGGTTTCCTAGCGGGTGGGCTTT
>NC_059304.1:19681174-19683674 GCF_017591435.1 Portunus trituberculatus
AAGAGAGAAGATAAGAATGAAAGAGAAAAGGAAGAAGAAGAAGAAGAAGAAGAAAAGAGAAAGGCGAGGAACTGAACAATGATGAAAAAAAAAAGAAACCAGGGAATTATTATAGGAAGTAAAGGGAGAAAAAGAGAGAGACTTGGAGGAGGAGGAAGAAGAAGAAGAGGAAGAGGAGGAGGAGGAAGAGAAACAATGAAATATCAATGACCTGACTGACATTAATTGACATGACACAAGATGACACATTTCCCAGATGGCACACACACACACACACACACACACACACACACACACACACACAAGCAAACAAAAGCAGTCGTATATAAACATAGATTTCCAATAAGTATCACTCTCTCTCTCTCTCTCTCTCTCTCTCTCTCTCTCTCTCTCTCTCTCTCTCTTGTTTACTCATTTGATATTTCTTTTGTATAACTTTCCCCTTTCTGTTTATCTGATTTTCGTCATATTTTTTTTTGTCCACATTTATCCTGCTTATCATTAATTCCCATTCGTTTCTACTTATTTTTATTTTCTATCTATTATCTATTTTCCCCTTCATCTTATTTCGTCTCCCATTCCCTTTTCATTATCAATATGCTGCACTTCATTTTGCTTCTCTCTCTCTCTCTCTCTCTCTCTCTCTGGTGGTAGTGGTGGTGGTGTTGGTGGTACTGAATTTATCATGTGTTTTCCAAGTTTTCTTTGTTGCTTTTGATTACGAGTATGCTGTTTGGTGTGTGTGTGTGTGTGTGTGTGTGTGTGTGTGTGTGTGTGTGTGTGTGTGTGGTGATTACTTTCTTGATTGTTTTGTAGTGACTGTTTTGCCTTGTTGTTGTTGTTGTTGTTGTTGTTGTTGTTGTTGTTGGCTTTACTGTTCTCATTGTTTTTAAGTGGCTATCGTGTTATTGTTAATGGTGGTGGTGGTGGTAGTGGTGGTGGTGGTGGTGGTGGTAGTGGTGATAATGTTGGTGGTGTTGATAAAAATTGCGATGGTGATGGTGGTGGCGTATTTAAAAATGATAAGTACCTCCTGTCACCTTCATTATCACCACCACCATTACCACCACTTCAGTCACCACCACCACCACTCACCAAGGCAACACAAATCTCTCTCAGCATAAAGGACCATTTAATATGTGCGTGCATGCGTGCGTCGATGCGTGAGTGCGTGCGTGGGTGTGTGCGGGAGCTTGAGTGACGCGCCACACGTATGCACTCTTCCGTGTCGTCTGCAGGAGGAGGAGGAGGAGGAGGAGGAGAAGGAGTAGGAGGAGGAGAAGGAGGAGGAGGAGGAGAAGAAGGAGGTCTGGATTGATGAAGGAAGGGAGGAGGGAGGAGGGAGGAAGAAGAAAAAGGGAAAGAGGGAGGAAGGAGGAGGAGGGACACGGTATGAAAGGTGAGGAGGTGACAGGGACGGAATATGGCAAACAGTTCTGCTGAAGGAGGAGGAGGAGGAATACAAAGGAAAGCCGAACAGCAACAGACATCTTGGTCCTTTCGAGGCTGTTTGGTAACTACTTCTAACTGGCTACAGATAAGAGAGACAGGACAGTACAGGAGAAGGGGGAGGAGGAGGAAGAGGAGGAGGAGGAGGAGGAGGAAGAGGAGGAGGAGGAGGAGGAGGAGGAGGAGGAGGTTGAGGATTGGGGAAAAAGGACCAGGATTAGTTGAAGAGAATTAGAATAAGGACGAAATTGAGGACGAGAAGAAAAGGGGAATAAGAGAGAGAGAGAGAGAGAGAGAGAGAGAGAGAGAGAGAGAGAGAGAGAGAGAGAGAGAGAGAGAGAGAGAGAGGATAATGGAGTCTTTCAAACTGCATTCTCAACTTGGCCGCGTGAAAAAGAAGATGAATGTGATAACTTTGATTTCGTCCATTCCTTTCCTTTAATTCGGTGAAGTTGTGTGTGTGTGTGTGTGTGTGTGTGTGTGTGTGTGTGTTTATAAAGTGAAGGCGTCATTGCACTATCATTGTCACTATACTGTCATAATTTTCACCACCACCACCACCACCACCACCACCACCATCATCACTACCACCAGCACCACCACCACCAGCACCACCACCACCACCACCGTGTGTCTGCCGCAGGTGTTGCTTCCTACCTACGTATCTACCTGTGCTCAACAAGTCCACAGGTGTTCAGACGAAGATAGACGCCCGGCTTGTAAACACAGACACACACACACACACACACACACACACACACACACACACACACACACACACACGGAGGGTCTCTGTATACATCCCTTCTTGATTCAGGTATCGATTGCAAAGACGAGACTATTTTTTCCCTGCTGGTGAGAGAGAGAGAGAGAGAGAGAGAGAGAGAGAGAGAGAGAGAGAGAGAGAGAGAGAGAGAGAGAGAGAGAGGTGGGGAGAGAGGCAGCAGGGGAAGGGAAGGCAGGCAGGAGGAACGAGAGGGACGAGGACCAAACTTCAGGAACTTAATCGAAGAGGCGACAAAGTTAAGGGAACATTGCAGCCTTATCACTT
>NC_059304.1:19688674-19693674 GCF_017591435.1 Portunus trituberculatus
GAGAGAGAGAGAGAGAGAGAGAGAGAGAGAGAGAGAGAGAGAGAGAGAGAGAGAGAGATACAAGATACAAGATACAAGAGGTTTATTGGCCTTTAGAAAAGACAATTACATATAAATATATACAATTTTAGAGCCTATGGTCCGATAAGCCGAAGCTTTACTACGGACCAATTACTATTTGTATGTTGAGCAGGAGTATGTGTTGTGAGTCAGCTATTAAAATATGAATTTTAGAAAGTCAAGATAATTTATACTAATGTATACTAATGATGATATCATTAGTAACAATATCAAATATATATACCAATCATAGCTAGCAATCTAAGAATGAGCACTAATAATACATGAAACAAATCTTGTATTGCAGAGAAATAACTATTAGTAATAATTTAAATAAAGATAAAAATAATAATAAATCTTGTATTGCAGAGAAATAACTATTAGTAATAATATAAATAGTAATAATAATAATAATAAATATATATATATATACATATATATACACATACATACATATACATACATATATATATATATATATATATATACATACATACATATACATATATATATATACATATATATATATATATATATATATATATATATATATATATATATATATATATATATATATATATATATATATATATATATATATATATATATATATATATATATATATATATATATATATATATATATATATATATATATATATATATATATATATATATATATATATATATATATATATATATATATATATATATATATATATATATATATATATATACACATATACATATACATACACACACACACATATACACATACATACATATATACATATACACATACATACACACACATATACATATATACATAAATATTAATAAACTAAATAAAACAAAACATAAAAATAAAAATAATAATAATATAAACAATAACAATAATAATAAACACTAAGAATAATAACGATCATAATAATGAATAACAATATACAAAATATAAATGTTTAACAATATTAATATTGACAATGGCATACATTGATATATTGGTTAGTGACAAGTGGATAAGTATAAGGTACTGAAGTCATTACTATATAGGTTATAATCATCAATGTTGGCTGTTATGAAGAAGTGTCCTTTTCAGCTTTTTCTTAAAGGTGACTCGTTGGGTGATGCCTTTAATATCTTGAGGCAGCGCATTCCAGAGCCTGCTGCCCCTCACCAGTACACACTGCTGTGCATGGTCGGTACGGCACAGCGGGATACGGAGGTTTTGTCTGTTTCTTGCTATTGGTTGGAAGTCACAGTGTACAGGGAAAAAAATTAACGATGCATGTACAAATGAGTGTCTGTGATTTTATGATGTCATGGAGCTTAAGTATTTTATGTTCCGTGAAGAGTGGAGAAGTGTGATCATAACGGTGGCGGTAGAATATAATACGGAGCATTTTCTTCGGTGTAAGAAAAAGACTGCCAATAAAAGTTTTACATGCTCCACCCCACACACCACAACAATACAATAAATGTGGATATACCGTTGACATATAAATTAATTTTATACATTCAATGGGTAGCCGATTCCTTATCCTGAACAATAGCCCTGTTATTTTGCTAAGTTTGGTTTTCAAGGCATCAATATGAGAGTTCCATTTAAGGTGGTATCAAGAGTAACTCCAAGGAATTTCACTTCGCTGAGCTGGTTTATAGGAATATCATCAATTTTTATAGTTAGTATGGGTGGGCGAGACATCACGGGTCGACTTATCATACAATTGGTCTTTTTTGATATTTAGTGTGAGCTTATTACTTTTTATCCAATTTGCTACCTTGACCATTTCATCTATGATTTTCTACAAATCTTTAATATTTTTACCTTTGAGTAATATTGAGGTGTCGTCAGCGAAAAGTAGAAATTTTAGTACTTCACTACAGCGTGGTAAATCGTTAATGTATATCAAAAATAATATTGAGCCTTGAGGAACACCAAATGCAATTGCTTTACGAGAAGATGACTGGTTATTGTATATAGTGAATTGAAACCTGTCACTAAGGTAACTATGAAACCAATTGTTAGCTGTGCCTCGAATTCCATAGTTTCTATGTTTTTCAAGCAGTATTGGGTGAGAAATGGTGTCAAACGCCTTAGTTAAATCACAAAACACTGAAATATTGTAAGCCTTTTCATCCATTGCATCATGAATATATTGACATAATTATTGCAAAGCCAATTCGGTACTATACTTTGGTCTAAATCAAAACTGTTGGTCTGTTAATATTGAATTTTGAGTTAGATAATCCATGAGTCTTGAGGCCATTACCTTTTCAAATATTTTACTAAAAGTTGGTAAGATAGCTATGGGTCTATAATTAGTATGTAGTAATTTATCATCTTTTTTGAACACTGGAACAATTTTGGCCACCTGGAGATGTTTAGGAAATGTGCCTTCTTCAAAAGATCTATTAATTATGCAAGTTAAAAATGGGGTTATTATGTTACTGCACTTTTTTATTACTTTAACATCTATATCGTCATGGCCAGGCGAAGCTACTTTCAAGTGTTTTATTATATTTTCAATTTCTTCTTGAACAGTTGGCTGAATAAAAAATGAAAACGGAGTCGGTTCTGGTAAGTAACGAGTGAATGGCACTGATGGTGAAGGAATGTTTGTAACAAGGCTGTTTGCAATGGTGCTGAAGTAGTCATTAAAAGCTTCAGCCACCTCATTACTCTGGGATATAGTTTTGCCATGAAAAGTGAGAGACTTAGGATTTTCCCAGAGACTTTTTTTTACCCATCATATCATTAATCATCTTCCAGGTCTTCTTAGTATTTCCTAAATTTTCTTTAAATTTGGATTTATAATAATTTTCTTTGGCAATCCTAATTAAAGAGGTTAAAGTGTTTCTATATTTTTTGAATGTTGCACTATAAGTTAAAGGCCATGTCTTTGCTTAATAGATTTCCGTAGGCCTTGAGTTATGTAAGGCTTGTTATTGTATTTATCTTTGATTATGAATGTTTTAATTGGAAAGTGTTTATTATAGATGTTTAAGAATTTAGTTACATATATGTCAAAACAATCGTCTACAGAAGGGCTAGTCATGGCTGCTGCCCAGTTATATTCTTGCAACTCAGCTGTAAAATCTTTTATATAATTGTCATTTATCATTCTTTTAGTTATAATTTTATCCGAATACTTTTGAAATGATGGTGCAGAAAACGTGCTAAACACTGGGAAATGATCACTGATTGATGAGTAAATTATTCCGCTAAGATTATAATTTACATCGTTCGTCCATAGGTGGTCAATTAATGTGGCTGACGACTTAGTAACTCTTGTTGGTTTGGTTATCACTGGTGAAAATGAATATGAATAAAATAAATCGGATAAGTTTTGCACACAGTCATCCTTAGCCAGTAAATTTATATTAAAATCTCCTAAGATATAGCACGGTAATTGTAACCGACTAATAAAATCAACCAAGAGTTCTAATAATGACAAAAAGTTACTGATACATGAATTCGGTGGCCTGTAAAGTATACCTACAACAAACTTGTATGGTTGTGTAACAGATAGAAATATGGATTTTAAATAGGGTAACTGTAAAGTATAGTTGTGCATGAGAGAGCCTTCGTATATCTTGTGTAGGTACAGAGCTAAACCACCACCACTAGTGTTCTTGTTTTTGAAATATCCATTATAATTCCTTATTTTATAATGACCACAGATATCATCACTAGGACGCCTCTCACATAAGCCTATAATAGGAAAGTTCATATCAAATGAAGTTAAGTCAAGTAAAGTGTCAAGATGTAAAGGTACACTACCAATATTGTGGGACAGGATATTTAGAGAAGTTCTACTTACGTTAAAGGGTACAAACTGTTCCGAATCACTAAAATGATAACTACACTTTGGTTCGTTAAGAATATTATTCAAAAGTGAATCATCTATTGCATGATCATCATTACCTTTAACAGGGTTACATGTCATTGTTTGGATAACATTTAGGGAATAGTTATGAGTTATGTCTTCATTTAGAATATCAGTCAGATCACTATTACTTAAATTATGGAACGGAAAAATAGCATTGGTAGCCATAAGTTAGGTATTAAGTTATCAATATAGTACCAATCAAAAACACCTTATCTTCCTCCACGCTGGGATCTCGTTGTCCGTTGAGCCTCTGTCCTACTTCTGCCTTGTTGTCCCTGGTCGTCTTGGCGGGGATAGTACTATCCTCAGTTAATCGAAAGTTTTCCTCTGTCTCTCTCTCTCTCTCTCTCTCTCTCTCTCTCTCTCTCTCTCTTCAGGAAGTGTGTCCCGGCCTGTAGCAACCAGCAAACTGCCGCCGCTCCCCACGGTGAGAGAGAGAGAGAGAGAGAGAGAGAGAGAGAGAGAGAGAGAGAGGAGTGAGAAGACGAGTGAAGAAGAGGAAGAAGAAGAAAAGAAGATAAAAGAAAAATGAGGAAGAAAACTAAACAGAAGCAGAAGAAGAAGAAAAACAAGAAAAAAAAGAAGAAGAACAGAGAGAATGAGACAGAGAAAGAGAAAGAGAAAAAAGAGAGAGAGAGAGAGAGAAGCTGTGGTAAGATGACTCACACCCCAACAAACACACCCACCCAATCCACCACCCCACGATCCCCTCCCCTTCACACACACGCACACACACAGTTAGACAGATACAACGCAATCTTAACTGCACCACATGAAGCTAGCCACCCGTCAGAATGGAAGGAGACGCGGTAACAATCACGGTGTCTTTCTGGAGCCAACGGTGAAGAATTTATGGCATTTCCTTACTTCCTTCCTACACCGTGGCTCGGGTTCCCTTATGAATTCCTCCCTCCCTCCCTTGCGTTCCCTTTATTGGGGTGAAATTGGACCTGAGATTGCTTGTGTGGGAGGGATGAAGAAGGTGAATTGGGGGTGGAGGGTGAGGCGAGGTGATTATGTGTGTGTGTGTGTGTGTGTGTGAGAGAGAGAG
>NC_059304.1:19696174-19701174 GCF_017591435.1 Portunus trituberculatus
GTATGTGTGTATTTTGGCTGGTTGCGCTAATGTGCGTGGGTGTGCTGTGGGAGTGCGTGGGTGAAGGATGTGTACGTGGGAAAGACCGTCTGTGTACAGTACGTAGTGTGTGTGTGTGTGTGTGTGTGTGTGTGTGTGTGTGTGTGTGTGTGTACATTACATCATGCACACGTTTGGTAAGAACGCATAATGATGGAACGAATCGGAACAGTAACACACACACACGCACACACACACACACACACACACACACACACACACACACACACACACACACACACACACACACACACCTGGGCGCTTACTCATTGCCTTCAGGTGTCAGAGAGAGAGAGAGAGAGAGAGAGAGAGAGAGAGAGAGAGAGAGAGAGAGAGAGAGAGAGAGAGGTGTCGCAGGATGCAGGTGAAAGAGACAGGCGGTTCTTAATTAGTGGACTGCATCACCTGGCGGGCTGGCTGGATGTCTAATCAGAGAAGACCCAACAACGCATGGGATAAGGCTGGCCTGGCAGAGGGTTGGGCTGGGGCTGGAGGGAGGGAAGCACATGGAGGGCGGCTGGTGGGGCTGAGTTGGGTTGGGGTGAGTTGGGGTAGGCGGGTGATGGCATGGGGATGACTGGAGGGCGGCTGGCGAGGCAATAGAGGAAGTGTTAATAAATATAATCACTAAATATTGCAATTCTTTATACAGGAAAGATTAGAAAACATGTTAGTGGTTAGTTATTAGTGAGCTGTGAAGGGAAGACCGGGATTATGGGTAGGAGTGATGTGATGGGTAATGAATATGTGGGTATGTTTCGTGATGGGGTTGCTCTGTGTGGGTCTTATGGCTTCTTGCAGCTTCCCTTATTCCATTACGTTCATATGGTTTGGTGAAGGGGAGCGGTTGGTACTCCTGGTGTCCTTGTTAGTAAGCAGTTTATTTGGTGGTGATTTGTAGTGCGTACTCTTGAAAGACAGACTTGGTAATTTGTATAGGGGCCGCCGTGGTACAGTGGAACCATGAGTGCTTTGGGATCCGAGGGGTCTCCAAGCGCACGGATTCGAATCCTGTCCACTGTCCAAGTGTAGGTTGGGCTTCCTCACTCGGGGCAACGGTTTCCTAGCGGGTGGGCTTTGAGATAGGAGGTACCTGAAAAAGTATCCCCTTTAGCCCAGAAATTCCCGTGAAAAGCCCACATGGTATAAATAAAAAAAAATTGTGATATTTGTGAAAGACAGACTCACATATCACACATAAAATAGTAAAGAGTTATCCAGTATTCTTAGCCTCGTCTTTGTCAACGCTTTGTTCTCTTATCAGCACTGTTTTCAAAGGCCACAAATGATCAGCCGTGTTCTTGTGGATGTTTTTCTCATTAATTATGTAAGATCCCTATCAATCCATCACTCGAGTAATAAAACGCCTTTAAAAACCGCAATAACTCCCGATAGAGCTTGTTAGAAAGTAGTCGAGGTAAGGCACTGAATCGTTTAATTATGGACACTGACCTTACTCGTTACACTGGTAAACTCATGAACTCCCTCCACTGATTCCATTATTTCCTCCTGCCTTTGACTTGAGCTTCTTCATGAGGGAAGTTTTCAGACACTTCTCTAAATTTGAACAGTCCCTCTTTGACTATTTTCTTGAGGGAGTGGCACCTTGAATGGGTCTTTTTATAACTGTTTGTTTCCTTTTGCTCAGAATTCCTTAAATGAGAAAGTTTCGGAACCTCTTCTATAGACAAAGTATTGCCCGAATCTGTCTCCTTACCTTATAAACATAGGAAATTGATTATTATAAGACCTAGCATGTACTACACTCTTTATTTGTCTTACGTTATACATGCATTCGAGAGATGGAGGCCAGAGAAAGATGAAATTTGCTACACTGAACTGTGCAAATCGTGTAGTGAGACTCAACTAACTTATTCATTAGGAATTACGAAGTCAATAAAAAAAAAAAAAAAACAGAGCTGAAACAAGAAAAGAGTGAACTAGGAAACACATTAGCAATAAAAAACAAAAACACAACCGTAAAACCGTGAGTCAACTGAGCAATTTTCCAGGAACTTCCAAATCGATACAAGACTGCAGCTGCTGTCAGGGGGAAAGCGTTGCCTCTCCTACCGTGAAGTTTTAGTGAGCTGGGAATCGAACTCGTACCCTTTGTGCCGCCCGCTCAGCTGAGTACCGTTGCGCCATGCTGGGGGAGAGTGTGGGAAGGGGGGGGCATTAACTAAGAGAGGCTGTAGGCGTCAGGACAAGGCTGGGAGGAGCTGGGAGAATAGGAACAAGGACTAGGAGAGGCTGGAAGAGTACAAACAAGGACTAGGAGAGGCTGGGAGAGTACAAACAAGGACTAGGAGAGGCTGGGAGAGTAGGAATAAGGACTAGGAAAGGCTGGGAGGGTAGGAATAAGGGCTAGGAGAGGCTGGAAGAGTAGAAGCAGGGATTTAGGGGAGGATGTGAGAGAGGGGAAGCAAGATTGGAAAAGACTGGGAGAATAGAAACAAGGACTCAAGCTGTAAGAGAGGGAACAAGTACACGGAGAGACTGAGAAACTAGGAGCAAGAAATATGAAAGTAGGAAGAATGATTGACAAAGAGAGAGAGAGAGAGAGAGAGAGAGAGAGAGAGAGAGAGAGAGAGAGAGAGAGAGAGAGAGAGAGAGAGAGAGAGAGAGAGAGAGAGAGAGAGAGAGAGAGAGAGAGAGAGAGAGAAAAAAAAAAGAACTAGGAGGGATTGAGAGAATGAGAGAGAATGAGAGAGACTGGGAAAAGATCTAGGAAAGGAAAAAAGAACTTGGAGAGGTTTTAACCCTTTCAATACCATGACGCGTTTCTGCATTCATTCTTGTTACTATTTGGCGATTTTACACAGCTTCAGAAACTTATGTGGGGGATTAAAATAATGAAGACTCTGACCATCATTCCTCAGACCTCCATGGACCCTTCCTAATGTAAATAAAATGGTCTAATCGTACATAAAACTCATGGTAAAAAAGCGTCTTAGTACTGGAGTGATTAAGAATAGGAAGAGTGACTGGAAGATGCTGTGTAAGGAGAGAATGAATGGAAAAAGAATGAGAGTAGGAAGGACTGGAAGAGATTAAATGAAAGACTGGAAAAAGAATGAGAGTAGAAAGAAGGACTGGAAGAGATTATATGAAAGACTGAAAGAGACTGAGAGTAGAAAGGACTGGAAGAGAATGAGAGTAGAAAGAAGGACTGGAAGAGATTATATGAAAGACTGAAAGAGACTGAGAGTAAAAAGAAGGACTGGAAGAGAATGAGAGTAGGAAGAAGGACTAGAAATGATCGTAATAGTAAGGAGAAAGACTAGAAGAAAATGAAAATAGGAAGAAAGACTGAAAGAAAAAGACTGTAGGAGTGAAGACAAAACTGGAATAGACTGCAGAGATGAAAAAGAGAGAGAGAAAAAAAAAACTGGAGCCACTGAGACACTTCACAGTAACAACCATATTTAGAAACGCCTTCCCTTCTCACCACGACAGTTTTGTAAGGCCACAGAGACAACTAACCTGGTTTTCAAGACAGTTTCTCCCTTTATTAAACCAGAAATCTTGCCAGTCTATCACCAGAACTAAAAAATCACTCTTAAAAACACGAGTATCTTCAACTGTAGCCTTTGGGAAGCAGTGATGGTGAGAGTGCCAAGCGTTTCAGAATAGGCCCTAAGTCTCTCTAACACAGTCGCTACAGTGAAAGGTATTGAAGTTATGTAGTACTGTTTTACTCCCTTTTGTTTATGTTATGGTGAGTTTCGTTCGTGTGGTGTGAGTGAAAGTGATGTTTATGAGTAGCCCGCCTCGTTATTTGCAACACCGGCTCATTATGTTACTTAGTGTGTGTTTAGCCTTAATTAGCGTGGCCGTCTGGTTTTTATTCTTGTTTCTCTCTCTTTTTATATATTGTATTTTGTGTTGCCTTACTGTATCTTATCCTTTCTCATTCTGCCTTAGCTTATTTGACCTTGCCTTACCTTACTTTACCTTACCTTACCTTACCTTAACTTACCGTACCTTTCCTTACCTTACCTTACCTTAATTAACATACCATACCATACCTTGACTAACCTAACCTTACCTTACCTTGCCTTACCTTTTAAGAGACTGTAGTGCGAGTAATTACGGATTACAATTGTGTTTTCATGAATCTGGTGGGAGTTGAACAAGGACTGCAACACACACACACACACACACACACACACACACACACACACACACACACACACACACACACACACACACACACACACACACACACACACACACACACACACACACACACACACACACACACATGGGAACTAGACTAATAATTTCTCAGTAGCCTTGAAAAAAAAAAAAAAAAATGAAAGGCCAACATGTTTAAGAATACAAATTTTAGTCCTGGATTTTAAATCCAGGAGTAATTTTAGAGTATACAGACTATAGAGGCGTTTAGAATAACTACTCACTTCTCACTTCTCGAGCACCGTCTTTCTAAAATACTATACTTGCAGCAGACTATTTCATTAAGCTTAAGAGGAACGAAGCAGTTAGTGTTGAAAGATTACACGATGATAGCTGGCAGTAGATTGTTCGTGCTGAGTCATTAAAAAGCCCTGACAGAATTATAGATGGAGATAATGGGCGGAAATAGATAAGCATGTGTTTTTATAAAGGAACTGGCACGTGTATATAACCAGGTTGTTCTTATTGCATTATATTATATTTCTTTATGTCTTCCTACGTTCTTACACTATACTGTTACGATACACTCTTACCTTAACTGCGACTCCTCATCTTTGCCACTTGAATTCATGCAGGGAAGTGAGGCAGGAATGACAGCTATCGTTAATGAACGTCACCTTGCCTGAAAGTAACACCGCTGAGAGGGAGAGGTAACGCTTTTTTACCTTTATTCCGCCTTCCTCCCCCAGTAACACTAGTAATACGTAACGTGACATTTGAGGCTCACCACTGTGGAAAGTAAAAATGTTTCCACCGTGACG
>NC_059304.1:19708674-19716174 GCF_017591435.1 Portunus trituberculatus
CTCCTTTCTCCTATATTTCATCTAAGAACTTGTACTTTAATATTATTCTGTTATTTATTCCCTGTGCTGTTTGTTTTGGTTTCTCTTCTTTGTCTTCTTCTTCGTCTTTGTCTTTGTCTTCGTCTTTGTCTTTGTCTTCTTCTTCGTCTTCGTCTTTGTCTTTGTCTTTGTCTTCGTCTTCGTCTTCGTCTTCTTCTTCTTCGTCTTCGTCTTCGTTTTTGTCTTCGTCTTCGTCTTTGTCTTTGTCTTTGTCTTTGTCTTTGTCTTTGTCTTCGTCTTCGTCTCTTCGTCTTTTTGTCTTCGTCTTCGTCTTCGTCTTTGTCTTTGTCTTTGTCTTTGTCTTTGTCTTCGTCTTTGTCTTTGTCTTTGTCTTTGTCTTCGTCTTCGTCTTTGTCTTTGTCTTTGTCTTCGTCTTTGTCTTTGTCTTTGTCTTTGTCTTTGTCTCTTCGTCGTCTTTCGTCTTGTCTTCGTCTTCGTCTTGTCTTCGTCTTTGTCTCTTCGTCGTCTTCGTCTTCGTCTTCGTCTTCGTCTTCGTCTTTGTCTTCGTCTTCGTCTTCGTCTTCGTCTTTGTCTTTGTCTTTGTCTTTGTCTTCTTTGTCTTCGTCTTCGTCTTCGTCTTCGTCTTCGTCTTTGTCTTTGTCTTCGTCTTCGTCTTCGTCTTCGTCTTTGTCTTTGTCTTTGTCTTTGTCTTCGTCTTCGTCTTCGTCTTCGTCTTCGTCTTTGTCTTTGTCTTTGTCTTCGTCTTCGTCTTCGTCTTCGTCTTCGTCTTCGTCTTCGTTTTTGTCTTTGTCTTTGTCTTCGTCTTCGTCTTCGTCTTCGTCTTCGTCTTTGTCTTTGTCTTTGTCTTTGTCTTTGTCTTCTTCTTCTTCTTGGTTCCTTTTTGTATTATTCTCCTTTCACTGTTTTTTATTCTCTTCTTGTTTACTTTTTTTTTCCTCTCTGAACTTGAATGTTTTACTCAGCATGTGTTGTCTGTTAATCTTTTTTTTATATTTATTCTTCTTATTCCCTTTTCTTTTTATTGATTTTCACTTCATATTTTTTTTCCTTTCATAGTGGTGAGCTTCTACTCGTACCTCTGCTTGTTTCTTTCTCCTTTTCTTGTTTTCTTTTTAATTTTATCATCTCAGAAAATGCTACGTCTTTTTTTCCCCGTTTTATTTTCCCTTCTTCTATAATTACTCTTTCCAACATTTCTTCCTGTTCTCCCTCTGTCATTCTCCTTGGCCCACTTACTTTCTTTTTTATTTCTTATTTTTCCTTTTTTTCACTCGTTTTCCTCTCCGCTGCAGGATTTATTGGTGCTTCATTATACAAGTGCAGGTGTTTGGGACATTTTTTCATAGTCTCCCCACCCCTAATTATTCTTTTTATATACGTTTTCTTTTTTTTTTTTATTTCCCGTTTTCGTTTGACCCTCAGCTGTGTTATATTCCTGGGTCCGAAGTTAAGCATCCTCGTCCCTTCTATTCATTTAACTGCTGTTCTTTAGAAATTGCTAGGAAAGATGTATTAATTTTTAGGTTTATTTGTTTTTACCTCTTCAGTACTGGGACACATTTCTACCATGAGTTTTTGGGTACAATCAGACGGTTTTATTGACATTAGGAAGGGTCTATGGAGGTCAGAAGCTTAATGGCCACAGTCTTCACTAATTTCATACCACACATAATTTTTTGAAGCTGTATATAAACGCCAAATAGTAGAGTAAATGTGGAAACGCGTTGTGGTACTGAAGGGGTTAATTTCTTCAGTACCAGGACGCATTTTCTTATTCATTTTGGTGACTATTTGGTGACTTTATGCAGCTTCAGAAACTTAAGTTGGGATGAGAATAGTGAAGACTCTGGCTATTAATATTCTGACTTCCAAAGACTCTTCCTAATGCAAACAAATCTTCTAATCTTATCCCCAAAAATAAGGTAAAGATGCGTATTGAAGGGGTTAAAAATTGCTACGAGGGATAATTGACTGCACGGTTATCCAGTGTTGTTTGTTTAGAATATTTTAGCTTTCCCATTTTTTTTTTTTTTAAGAGGAGATCAGGTAAGATTGTTTTGCCTTTAGATGTCCAGCAATAAGGTGTGCAATATCTGTATTTATTTAAGTACTTGTAGTCGTGTTATGTATACTGCCTATTTGACTTCCATAGACTCTTCCTAATGCAAACAGAAATCATCTAATCATGCCCAAAAATTAAGGTAAAGATGCGTATGGAAGGGGTTAAAATTGCTAGGAGGGATAATTGACTCTTCACGGTTATCCAGTGTTGTGTTGTTTGGATTAGAATATTTCAGTTTTCCCATTTTTTTTGAAGATAAGGTTATTTTGCCTTTATAGCTATCCAGTATTTTTTCTTTAATTTTTCCTTTTTTTTGTGATAAGATAAGATGATTAATTTTGCTTGTATTGTCATCCAGTGTGTGGTTTTTATAGTTTTGTTCCCCTTTTTAACCCCTTCAGTACCAGGACGCATTTTTAAATCGTCTCATCATATCCAAAAATCAAGGTAAAAATCTGCCTCGGTTGTTTGGACTAGAATATTTTAGTTTTCCCATTTTTTAAAGATAAGATAAAATAATTTTGTCTTTATAGCCATCCAGTTTATTTTCTTCCATTTTTCCTTTTTTTTTTGTGATAAGATAAGGTAAGATAGTTAATTTTGCTTGTATTGTCATCTAGTGTGGTTTCTTTTAGTTTTTTCCCTTTTTTCAACCCCTTCAGTACCATGTCGCGTTTCCATATTCATTCTGCTTACTATTTGGCGATTTTCAACAGCTCCAGAAACATATGGTGGGATCAGAATAGTGAAGACTCTGGCCATTCATCTTCTGACCTCCATAGACCCTTCCTGATGCAAATAAAGTCGTCTACTCGCACTTAAAAATCAAGGTAAAAATGCGTCTCTGTATTGAAAGGCTTAAGATAAGATAAGGTAAGATTTATTTTCCTTCGAGAATGATCTAATAATGTTTAGTTTTTGTGCTTTTTTGATATTTGATAGGGTAAGGTAATTAATTTTTTCTCCTCCTCCTTCTCCTTCTCCTTCTGCTTCTTCTCCTTCTCCTTCTCCTTCTCTTTCTGCTTCTTCTTTTTCTCTTCTTCCTCCTCCTCCTCCTCCTTTAATTTCCTTTATTTTCTGACACTCACGTCTATCGCAACGTGTAAGCGCCACCACACCAGGGTCATAGTGCAATGTGAAGAAGCTCTCTCTCCCTCTCTCTCTCTCTCTCTCTCTCTCTCTCTCTCTCTCTCTCTCTCTCTCTCTTTTTTTTTTTTTTTTTTATTTAAACAAAACTTAATACAAAGGAACATGTACCCAAAGGCGCACTGTCGTGTGCTACCTATTCTAAGGGTACTACAATCTATTTCTCTACAATATTTACAAGACTTAAAAATAGATAATATACAAGATGGTCAGCATGTAAATGGAGCACTATTCGTTTCACTTCACTAGCACTATTCACGCACTGCACTACACTGAGTGTCACGTCACAAAGAGTGTCAGAGGAGTTGGCAGTGTCTGTCTCCACTTATGTGCCATCAGTTTGACACTGTGAGTGTTCATCTCCTGGACGTGAGGCACCGCGGCCGTGAACAAGTTCCACATCCTGGAGACGCGTCCTGCGAAGGTGCGTTGATGCTGACACCCGTGGGATCGCGGCACCTCTACGGCGTCACCACCATTGAGCACCGTTCTCGTGCTCCGTGCGGTGACTCTTAGAGGATGACGCAGCCCTGCCAGATGTGGCACTCTTTGCACCTGTGCCTTATGGAACACTACGATCGCCGCCACGTCTCTGCGGTGTTCCAGTGAATCAAGGGGACGCTCAGGCTCTGGGTGAGGTGGTAGTGCAGCATCTACTAGCCGTATGGCGCGGCGTTGGATGCTGTCCAGTCTCCTTCTGTGTGTGGCGGCACAGGACATCCAGGAGAGAGCTGCGTATTCAAGGTGGGGCCGCACCTGTGCCTTGTACAGCAGCAGTCTCCCCTTCCTGTCGAGGAAACTGGCGATCCTTCTGAGAGCGGAGATCCTGTGAGAGGCTTTCTTGGCAATGGTTTTGACATGCCTGTCAAACCTCAGCCCTCGATCCACCTCCACTCCAAGTATCTTGACGTCATCTTGGGTGGGAGAGCAGCAGCGCCAAAGACAACTTTCCTGCCATTGCTGCCATGGCGGCTGGGGACCGAGAGACAACCATTGCTTGTGTCTTCTCCGGCGCGAATGTCACTTGCCAGCGAGCACCCCACTCCTTTATCACTCGTAGCTGCTGATTGATGGCCTCAGCAGCCCGCCCACTGTCCTGGCGTGGATAGGTATAGGAGAGGGTGCAGTCATCAGCATAGGCCATGACTCCTGGCAGTAGCTGGAGAAGATCATCCACGTAGATATTCCACAGGAGTGGGCCAAGAATTGAACCCTGTGGCACTGATGCCTCCACAGGCAGGGACTCAGATGTTTGCCCGTTGACAACCACCTTGAGGCTTCTGTCCTGCAGGTAATTTCCCAAGAGTCGTAGCAAGCCACCCTGGATGCCTTTAGCACGAAGCTTTTCTAGTAATCCGTTGTGCCATACTTTATCAAAAGCTCCTGCTATGTCCAAAGCAACCACTATAGTGTCCTTGCCGTCGTCGAGGGCGTCCTGCCAATGCCTGGTGAGAAGCATCATTAGGTCGGAGGTTGACCTTCCAGGTCTGAACCCAAACTGTTGGTCTGAGAGGAGGGCATTGTCCTTGAGATGGCTACACACCACCTCTGCCACGACCCTCTCAAACACTTTACCCACCACTGACAACAGGGATATGGGTCTGTAATTTTTTGGGTCCGTCCTGGAGCTCTCTCTCTCTCTCTCTCTCTCTCTCTTTCTCTTTCTCTCTTTCTTTCTTTGTTCTCTCTCTCTCTCTCTCTCTCTCTCTCTCTCTCTCTCTCTCTCTCTCTCTCTCTCTCTCTCTCTCTCTCTCTCTCTCTCTCTCTCTCTCTCTCTCTTTCTTTCTTTCTCTCTCTTTATTTATTTGTTTATTTCCTTCTCTCTCTCTCTTTCCTTCTCTCTCTCTCTCTCTCTCTCTCTCTCTCTCTCTCTCTCTCTCTCTCTCTCTCTCCAAACCAGCAAATATTCACCTCCCACCGCTCATGTTCTCTCCGTTTTCTGTTGTCAGGAGAGGCTTGTGGGGGGTACTATAGAAATTAGCGTGATGTCAGTGTTAATGGACAGAGAGGGGAACTGACGAGGGGAAAGGATAAAGACCATATTAATCTCTTCTTTCTGGTATTCGTCTGCGTTTCCTCTTCTAAGCAGGTGTGAGGGGAGACTGTAGACATAAATAATCGCTGTGTGAAAGGACTGAGGGAAATTGACGAGGGGAAGAGGATTAAGAGAGAGTAGAAACACTGAAATTTCTCCCCTTTTCTGGTATCAACCCCGGTTTTCTCTCGTAACTAACTCTGAGGGGAAATTGTAGAGGTGAATATAATCAGTGTGGTATGAGTAGTACGAGGAGGAAGAGGGGAAATGACGAGGGGAATAGGGGAAAAGCATATCTTTCTCCCATTTTTAGTACCATCTCGTTTTCCCTTGTTAGCAGATGTGAGGGGAGACTGTAGAGGCAAATAAATCACTAAACCATTAATAGCATAGATAGACTGAGGGGAACTGATGAGGGAAAAGGAGAAAATGCCTTATTTATCTCCTATGTCTAGTATCAACCCTCGTTCTCTCAAGTAAGTAGATCAAAGGGGAAACTGTACCAATAAGTAATGTATGTATTATCAATTAAGAGACTGAGGGGAATTAACGAGGGGAAAAACTATATTCATCTCACACACTCCTTTTGTATAATCTACCTCCGTTTTCTCTCGCCAGGGGATGCGAGGGGAAACTATGCTGGTAGATAATCACAGCAGCTTCTTGGATAGGGAAGCTGAGGGGAAATAAGACCTGCTGGAGAGGGGAAAGGCAGACTGTATCCCTCCTTTATCTCTCTCTCTCTCTCTCTCTCTCTCTCTCGTCAGTGGTCCCTCCTCGCTACACGCCCAGAACACTTGAATCTTTGATAGTTAGTCGTCCCCTCCCTTGAGTGTTGGGCTGGGTAGTGGACCGAGATGTTTGTGGGCTGAGATGTCTGTGGGCCGAGTGTCCGTGTTCTGAGGCTATTTTGGATACAGTGTGGGTTAAGAGTTGTGGTTTGTTTTCTTTCTTTGTGTGTGTGTGTGTGTGTGTGTGTGTGTGTGTGTGTGTGTGTTTCTTATTTCTTTATCTTTTTGTATTTTTTTTTTTTCGTTTTCCTTCAGTTTTTTTTTTTTTTTTTTTTTTTGCTGTTTTTGTGTGTTTTCTTTTAAATCTGTGTTTATGAATCTGTAATGTGTTTTGTCTGCTTTTCCTTCTTTTTCTCCTCTTTTTTTTCTGTTTCTCTCCGTTTCCTTCACCTTATCCTGTCTCTATATCTTTTTTCCTCTTTCTTTCTTCCTTTTTTCCCTTCTTTCTTTCTTTCTTATCTATCTCTTCCCGTCTATCATATGTACCTAAGTCTCCATTTGTCTGTCTATCTGTCTTGTTATTCGTTCCTATCAGAGAGAGAGAGAGAGAGAGAGAGAGAGAGAGAGAGAGAGAGAGACTTTAACTGTGAGAGAAAGGGGAAAATACACGAAAGAGGAGGTGGAGGAGGAGGAGGAAGGAGGAGGAGGAGGAGGAGGAGGAGGAGGAGGAGGAGGAGGAGAAATGTTACTATTATTCATGTGATCAATGAATGTGCACACGTGTCACTTCACACACACACACACACACACACACACACACACACACACACACACACACACACACACACACACACACACAGTCACCGTACCAACAAGTATCATATTTATCTTGTCTGTCTGTCTGTCTGTCTGTCTGTCTGTCTGTCTGTCTCTCTGTCTGTCTGTATGTATGTATGTGACGCCTTTGACTCACTCACTCTGGCCTTACCTTTCTCCTCATTAGCCAAAAAACACCTGCAAACGTCGATCTTGCTTATAATTTATTCATTTTATTACCTCTGTGTTCGTGATAGTGGTGGTAGTGGTGGTGGTGGTGGTGGTGGTGGTGGTGAAGGGCGTGGCTGGCTTGGATGACAAAGTATATGTGACTAGCTATTAATGGTGTAGGGTGTTGATAATGGTGATGTGAGCAGGGGTAAAGAATGGTGAGGGTGTATGGTAGTAGTGGTGATGGTGGTGGTGGTGGTGGTGGTGGTGGTGGTGGTTAATTTGTATATTTCTTATTTGTAGATGATAGGTAGGTCTTGTGGTAGAGGTGTGGTAGACGTGTGGCGGAGGGGACAAGGTACAAGTGTGTGGTGTGTGGCCAGTGGTGTGTGTGTCTGTTTTATTCACTGGTAGAAACAAAGTCAGGTGTTTGGTAGGTGAGAGTGAAGAAGAAAGGTGTTGATCTGGTGTATTTGGTGTTAGAATGTGTGTGTGTGGTGGTGTGGTGTGGTCGTGTGTGGTGGTCATGTCGGTGTCAC
>NC_059304.1:19723674-19728674 GCF_017591435.1 Portunus trituberculatus
GGCGTAGGTCATGCCAGCGGACAACATGAGCCCAATGGTAACGCCCTCTAGAGCCTCGAAGTACAGGGCGCTCACTGGATCGTATATGGAAGCGTAGCCTGAAGGAAAGGTGCTTAGAGAGAATGTGCTAAGGAATACAAAGGAAGGTTGAGTTATGGGAGGAGGGTAGAGTAGTGGGTGGTGCAGAGAGAGAGAGAGAGAGAGAGAGAGAGAGAGAGAGAGAGAGAGAGAGAGAGAGAGGGGGTGGTGGGGTAGGGAAGGGGTACTAATGGTTGAGGTGGAGAAAGAAGTGTGGTTGTTTTAGTGGAGGAAAATTGTGTAGAGGTGATGGAGGAAAGAGGTAAAGGAGGAGGAGGAGGAGGAGAAGAAGAAGAAGAAGAAGAAGAAGAAGAAGAAGAAGAAGAAGAAGAAGAAGAAGAAGAAGAAGAAGAAGAAGAAGAAGAAGAAGAAGAAGAAGAGAAGAAGAAGGCGGAGGAGTAGATTGAAATTATGGTGTGTGTTGTAAGAAGTGGAGTAATAATTATAAGAAAAGGAAGAGACTGACGTAATGTTTTTGGAGGAGATAGAGAAAGAAGAAGGAAAGGATAGGGGAAAGAGGAGGAGGAGGAGGAGGAGGAAAAGAATGCAAAGAAGAAGAAAATACAAAGAAGAAGAAGAAGAAGAAGAAGAAGAAGAAGACAGAACAAATAAAAGACGAAAGCAAATAAAAGAAAACCAAACGAAAGAAAAGAGGAAGAAGACTCACTCACTCACTCACTCACACACTCAATATACCCACTCACACAATCACCCACACTCATTCACTTACCTGCAAATCTGAGAGCATACATGAGAAAGCCGGCAGCGATAACCCCAATATGACCAAACTTGTTGACAATGGGAGACATGAAGATAAGGAAGGGCAGGGCACTCGCCGCTCCCATGGTGACAGTCAGGCCCATGAGGGAGCGTGAGGCACCGAGGTCACCCAGGAACCAGAACAGGAACGCCTCCAGGAACCCGAAGAAGGCTCCTGAGGGGGGAAAGGGGATTAAAATGGTACTGTGATGGATTGGTAGATAAAAAGATAGGTTCATTAATTTGACTGACTGATAGATGGATAGATAGGTAGATAGATAGATAGATAGATAGATAGATAGATAGATAGACTGATAGATGAATTGATTGACTGCTTGACACATAGATGGATAGACTGATTGACTGACTGCCTGATAGATGATTAGATAGATAGATAAGTGAATAGATAGATAGATAGACAAACAGAAAGGCCGATAGATAGTTTTATTGACTAACTGACTGATTGACTAATAAGATAGATATTAAGATCTTTATACGTAGACGCAGCAATCGAGTCATTTGGCATTGAAAAGATAGAGAATATAAAAAAAATAAGATAAAAGAAAGGCTGAAGGAAAAATGAAGAGATGATGAGAGACAAGAATGACTACAGAAGACAAGGAGTTAAACAGTCTGGCCTTTTTTTTTATATTGTTTGTTACCATTAGCCAGTTTCCTCTTATGCATTAAAAGAAAAAAAAGTAATCATTTCGTTGCCAAGGAAGCTCAGAAGAATTGTTGGGACGAATATGTACATTGCCAGCAGATCAGACTGAAGATCGAGGGAAGAAAAATAAATAAATGAAGGAAAATACAATGAAACAATGAAATGCAGTGGAAGTTATTTATGCACTGTGTTAATTTGCTTTTCTTTATGACTTTGGGGAGTGGAAGGGTTAAGAGAGAGAGAGAGAGAGAGAGAGAGAGAGAGAGAGAGAGAGAGAGAGAGAGAGAGAGAGAGAGAGAGAGAGAGGAAATTAATGCGGCACAGTCACTTGCCTTCTCTCCACAATCTGTATTTTTAATGATAACAGAGGGAGCTTGTGACAGAAAGAGAGAGAGAGAGAAATCAGAGAGAGAGAGAGAGAGAGAGAGAGAGAGAGAGAGAGAGAGAGAGAGAGAGAGAGAGAGAGAGAGAGAGAGAGAGAGAGAGAGAGAGAGAGAGAGAGAACACAAAGAAAAGGATGAAACACAAAAGGAAGTGAATACAGTACCTTCCTTTATGACATGACAATGAGGAAGTTTAAAATCAAGATCAAGAACGAGTGAAAGAGCGAAGAAAAGAGAGAGATAAAGAGATAGATAAACAGAGCGATAAAGATTAATAAAAACAAATGCTGTATATCACCCATGCTTTCCTCCACAACCTATGCCTAACCACTCCAGTACCATGACGCGTTTCCATATTCACTTTGCTTACTATTAGATGATTATTATAAAATGGCCTAATCGTACACAAATCTTGCGTCACAGTACTGGAGGGATTACAAGAGAAAGAAAACGATGAAGAACAATATCAACAGATCTTATATTCTACCTATGCTTTCCTTCACTGTCTATGCTTACCGGAGAGCGTCATGGCGAGGAACAGCATGATCACCTCTGGGTTCTGTAGCAGTATCCAAATATTCTTCATGACTTGTTCACACGGGGTCTTGAATTTGAGGTCCACGGAGAGCGCCACCAGCCCCGCCAAGCCTTGTAGCCCCACGAATAGATAGAAAGCCGGCCTGTACAGGGAAGAGGAGGCTGTAATGTGGAGATATGAGGAGGGAAGGAGCAAGGGGGAGAGTGCGAGGGTGAAGAGAATACGAACATTGTAAATACGACTGTTGGGTGTTGAGAGAGGTGAGGGGACGGAAGTAGTTGTAGTAGTAGTAGTAGTGGTGGTAGTAATAGTAGTAGTAGTAGTGGTGGTGGTAGTAGTAGTAATAGTAGTAGTAGTGGTGGTGGTGGTATAGTAGCTGTAGTAATAGTAGTAGTGCTAGTAGTAGTGGTAATAGTAGTAGTAATGGTGGTAGCAGTAGTGGTAGTAATAGTGGTAGTAATAGTAGTAGTAGTAGTAGTAGTAGTAGTAGTAGTAGTAGTAGTAGTAGTAGTAGTAGTAGTAGTAGTAGTAGTAGTAGTAGTAGTAGTAGTAGTAGTAGTAGTAGTAGTAGTAGTAGAAACAGCAGTTCTTATTGTTATTATAGAAAGATATGATACTGTAGAAACTTTACCACAGAAGAGAGAGAGAGAGAGAGAGAGAGAGAGAGAGAGAGAGAGAGAGATAGGGTAAGAAGCAATTTGATATACAGAATCTTAGCACCGTGACCGAGGGGAACGGGTGAGCAGAGGGGAAAGAGGGTAAGGCATTAAGGAAACAGGAAGAGAGGGGAAAGGATAATGAGGAAGAAGAGAAAGAGGAGGAGGAGGAGGAGGAGGAGGAGGAGGGGAAGAATCATAAACTAGAGAAGGTGTTTACCAAAGAGAAGAGGAGGAAAAAAAAATATGAAGGGTAGGAGAAATGAGAGAGAGAGAGAGAGAGAGAGAGAGAGAGAGAGAGAGAGAGAGAGAGAATAATAAAAAAGTGAACAAAAGAGAAAAAAGAACGATTGAATTTATGTATCAATTTTTTTAGTATATTTATTTCTGTATTTGTTTATTTTCTTTCTACTCATTTTATTGAAGTGGGAGAAAAATAATGGTTTAGGACAGATAGATACAGACAGACAGACAGACAGACATAGGAACTGCATACGTACAGTGGTTATTGCACGAGGAAATGATGAAAGCATTGTGTGTGTGTGTGTGTGTGTGTGTGTGTGTGTTTCACTGTTTCATCTGCTGCAGTCACTGACGAGACAGCCAGACGTTACCCTACGGAACGAGCTCAGAGCTCATTATTTCCGATCTTGGGATAGGCCTGAGACCAGGCACACACCACACACCGGGACAACAAGGTCACAACTCCTCGATTTACATCCCGTACCTACTCACTGCTAGGTGAACAGGGGCTACACGTCAAAGGAGACACACCCAAATATCTCCACCCGGCCGGGGAATCGAACCCCGGTCCTCTGGCTTGTGAAGCCAGCGCTCTAACCACTGAGCTACCGGGCGTGTGTGTGTGTGTGTGTGTGTGTGTGTGTGTGTGTGTGTGTGTGTGTGAGAGAAGAGGACAAGATTTACGTGCGAGCGCAAACACACACACACACACACACACACACACTAATTGAAAGACGAGACAAGTCAAGTGAACAAGTGTGTGTGTGTGTGTGTGTGTGTGTGTGTGTGTGTGTGTGTGTGTGTGTGTGTGTGTGTGTGTGTGTGTGTGTGTGTGTGTGTGTGTGTGTGTGTGTGTGTGTGTGTGTGTGTGTGTGTGTGTGTGTGTGTGTGTGTGTGTGTGATGGATCGTGGCGTTATCTTGCTTGCTGTGGTCGATACACTGTGTATATTTGTATGTATGTATGTATTTATGTATGTGTTATCTGTGTTTCTATCTATTTATCTATCTATCTATCCATCTATCTATCTATATCTATCTATCTATATCTATATTTATCTGTCTGTAAATCAACCTATCTATCTATATCTATCTATCTATCTGCCTACCTATACCTACCTATTTATATTTTTATCTATCTATTCATCTATCTATCGGTCTATTAATCACTCAGCCTCTCTATCTATCTATCTGTCTATCTGTGTGCATGCATGTGTTTGTGTGTGAGTAAGTGACAGTGTGAGGACCCACCTGCATCACTTACCTGTAATCTGGGACGTGAATGTCGTGACTCATGGTGTCTATCAGCCAGCCGGAGAAGGGCGTGAACACCATGCAGCCGATGTAGCCCCACACCCTGCAGAAGGAGGTGACGTTAACCCTTTCAATACTGGGATGCATTTTTACCGTGAGATTTGTGTACTAGACCATTTTATCGACATTAGGAAGGGTCTATGGAGGTCAGAAGATTAATAGCCACAGTCTTCACTATTTTAACTCCCTCTTTACCATATAGAACACATTTCTACCTTGAGGTTTGTGTACTAGACCATTCTATTGACATTAGGAAGGGTCTATGGAGGTCAGAAGATTAATAGCCAAAAGTCTTCACTATTTTGATCTCCACGTAAGTTTCTGAAGCTCTATGAAATCAGCAAATACTTGTAGTAAGCAGAAG
>NC_059304.1:19736174-19751174 GCF_017591435.1 Portunus trituberculatus
GAAATTAAGGGCTGAGTGTGGCACAGAAGCAGCCAACCAGCCAACCAGCCAGCCAGCCAGCCAGCGAGCCATCGAGCCAGCAAGCCACTCCCCCTTCGCTGCAACAGTTGGCCGCCGCATCACCTCCCGCCCGCATGGTCCCTGCAAGCTGCCCCGTCAAGTGGTCTAATTTATATCGCTACCTTCCTTCGTTTCTTCGTTAGCTTGTGTTGTGTTGTGTTGCGTTGTGTTGTTTGAGGTATATACGTATCTTGTTTGTTTGGTTTTTGATGTTTTTTTTTGTTTTGTTTTTGTTTCTCTCTCTTCGAAGTTTTGTTTGTATTTTTTCTTTTCATGTTTTCTGTTTCTTCTTTTTTCATATCTTCATCTCTTCTTCCCATTCTTTTTTTTAGTTTCTCGAAAAAATTCTCTCTCACTCCTGTAATATTTTTCTTCAACGCGTTTTCCTCTCTCTTATCATGTAGTTTGTTCTTTGAAATATTGTTAGTTTTTTTTTTCTCTCTCTCTCTCTGCCGTTGTTGCAATTAGACGTTGTGTGTGTGTGTGTGTGTGTGTGTGTGTGTGTGTGTGTGTGTGTGTGTGTGAAGAGTGTCTACGTAAGGAATTTGTGTTTTTAGAATAGTGTATAATTAGAATGTGTTATTTTTGCATGTTCTACTACTATTACTACTACTACTGCTACTGCTACTGCTACTGCTACTGCTACTGCTACTGCTACTACTACTACTACTACTACTACTACTACTACTACTACTACTACTACTACTACTACTACTATTCTACTATTACTACTACTACTACTACTACTACTACTACTACTACTACTACTACTACTACTACTACTACTACTACTACTACTACTACTACTACTACTACTACTACTACTACTACTTCTCGGTGGTATGAACAGTGGCGTGTGTTTAGCGCAGAGGCAAGTAACAAGTAATGGCCAGAGTGACTGACTGACTGACTGACTGACTGACTGACTGACTGACTGACTGACTGACTGACTGACCACCTAACAACTCTATTACTGAGAATCTATATGATTACTGAGTCTCGCATTCTCAAACACTTTGGTTTCTCCCCACGAGTATCTTCAAAGGCCACAAATGTGACTACTCGGCTTCTCAAGAGTGTTTCTCCTGGTATTATTGTGTGAATTTAGTTGATGTCTTACTATAATCGTCAAAAGACACTTAAAAACCCGTATTACTTCATCTAAAGTCTTTGGAAATTGAGATGCAGCTAAGCATGTTTTAGAATATGGAGTCAAGACCATTTTAGAGTCTCTTCTTGCCGTGTCTTGCTTCTCACGTCTTCAGCCCTTACTACTCCATCCTTACTGGTACACATACGCGAGGGGCACCAGCCTTTGCAATTCCTTCTATGGCATGTGGAAGTGATGGCCTGCTGTGGAAGTGCGGGATGATGAAAGATGCTGGTAATAGTAGTTTTAACCTTTTCAGTACCATGACGCGTTTTTCATATTCATTCTGCATACATTCGGTGATTTTGTACAACTTCAGAAACTTATGTGGGGATTAAATTAGTGAAGACTCTGGCCATTAATCTTCTGACCTCCATAGACCCTTCCTAATGTTAATAAAATCGTCTAATCATACCCAAACTCGGGGTAGAAATGTGACTCAGTACTGAAGGGGTAAGAGGGTAAATAAAGATGGTGATGGTGATGGTGGTGATGCAGGTAACAATATTCTTCAGTGATTTTGATTTTTGTCGTACTGTTTTTTCTTTCTTATTTTTCCCTTTGCTAAACAAAAAAAAAAAAAATGAAGTTGTTAGATTTGTATATGTACATTTTAGGAGCATAAGATCATGAACAAAATAAGGGAAGCTGCAAGAAGCCATCAGGCCTGTATGAAACACCCCTTCCTACATCCATCTATCCATAAATTTACCTTAATTATTTCAAACCTCCCTCTTGACACATTTATGCTGCCACTACCACGACAAGTACACCTGATGCCTTCCTTTACGCCTTCCCTTACGTTCAGCGCAAATCAATACCCAGCGTACATGAAGGCGCCAAGCAGAGTGTCTCAAAGCACCGGGTCATTGGCATGCAGAGGACGGCGGAGTGAGGAGCCAGTGCCAGGTACAGGGTGGCACTCACAGCTCCTCGTCTGGCTGGATTCGCGCCTTAACGTAAGATTCATAGCGCTGGGTAACAAGTCCTCCGCGTAATGAGAAACTGAATTGTGATGTGTTTTTGCTTTTTCCTACTTTTATCGTCTTTTGCGTGACTCTTGCGTGTTGCCAGGGCCGCTTTGGTGAAGAGCGCTACACGTACGGCGTTAGTAGTCGCTTTCGCTATGTCCTGGCGAGGGAAGGCGCCCGGGAGTGTCGCATACCGAGCGGTAGTGGTGCGCTGCTGGCTTTCTCTCCCCTCAGGTTAGCAGTCAGCCGCGACACAAAGGAACGGTAAGGAAGAACAAAGCAGCGAAGTACTTCATTGTCATTACGAGGATGTATTTTTTTTTTTTTTATGAGCTACAGTATCTGATCGGGATTCAGAGATGTGTGATACTAAAGGTGAAGGTTCCTCCCCATCTGCCTTTCCTCGTAAGGACAAATATACTCTTAAGGGAAGCCGTGGGAAGCCATCAGGCCTACAAGTGGCAGTCACTTTCTTTATATGTAAGTTGGGAAAAATGACCAAGAGCAACGAAAAAAAAAATCAATAAAAAAAAGGCCCACTTGTTTGCCAGTTCCCTTACACATCCAACACATCCAACAGCGTTAACCAAAAGACGGATAAATGTCTTGAAACTTCCCTCTTAAATGAAGTCAAGTCATAGGAATCTGGAAACGTACTTATTTTGTCCACTGTAAAGTTATGTGTAGTTGATGCTGACTGTGATGGCGCGTTGTGCGTTACTCATCACACTGAACACTGTTTTCTTGGCGATCTTTCAAACTTTTCATGAAGACTTTGTACTAACAAGCTGATCACTGAGTCAACAACCTCACTCCTGACTCATGGTGTGCTTCTCATCACCGCCAGTGTTAACCTTCACAACCTTTGCCATTGTCAGGAAACTCAGCGGCAGAAAAAATAGTCGCTCTCTTTTTCTGTCATCGTCAGGAAAAAAATAAAGAAAAGAAAAATGGAGTATGTATCTTTATCACCGCCAGATCAGCCCAATTAGCGTCTCACATTTGTTAGGACATAACGGAGCCATCACGCGCCGTCACGTCTTCTATCGCCCCGCTGCAGGAGGGGCGGCACGTGGGACAGGAATGCACATGCGTACCTCCTGTTCAAATCTTCCTCTTTGCCTTCCGAATAATGATTAAAAATCGCTTTGGTCTCACCACGACTATTTTGAAAGGCCACAGAGATAATTGGCCAAGTTATTAAAGTTGTTTTACTGGTTAATATAGAAATGTGGTTAATCTGTCACTAGAACCATGGAAACGCCCTTGAAAACCCTTATGATCCTTTTGAAAGAAGTGGAAATGCGTTCAAATTCCACTACAAACGTTCCAATTCCACTATAATCTTAATTAATGCACTCAAAACCCACTATAAGAGCTCGGATCCTACTCCCAGCGCTCAGATCTCGCTTTGAATCGTATTCCATCCTGTCTTTCATCGTCTCGATGTGTAAATGTACTACGGATGTAAACTTGTGAACGTGTAATCCTTGGATGTAATCATGGAATCTTTTATATAAACTGGTATGTAAACTTTGAAATTTAAATGAAACTTGTAAACTGGTGTATATAAACGCATGAAAACGTGAAGAGTTGCTGTTTAAACTCATAAATTTTTGTGTATTGTCCTAACTTAACGATAAAACATGTAAACTTGACGATAAACTTGTATACTGAGCGTGGACAGGATTCGAACCCGTGTGAGAGACTCGGACCCCAAAGCACGCATGGTTCCATTGTGTATTGTCCTAACTTAACGATAAAATATGTAAACTTGACGATAAACTTGTATATGAACTTGTAAACTTGCCTTCCTACTTCCCCACAATACCGTCCAGGAAGTTACCCTCTCTTCTCTACTCTCCCTTCAACTCCGCCATCACCGCCGCGCCATCACCGCCGCCCGCCGCCGCCCATCACCACGGGACTCTTCCCTTCTTGATTCGGGTTTTCCCTAATCAACTTTTTTCCCTTCTCTTTATCATAATGCTGCTTTGTCTGTATTCTTAAGCTTTCTGAAGCCTGTATTAAGTGCTTCCAGAGGCTTCGTCAATACTTAGGTGTGTTCCAGTCCCGTCACTTCATCTGCTGTGTTCTCATGTGTTGTGGATTCTCATTAGCATTGTTTCCAGACACCTGAGCAATGATTAGTATTCGTGTTCCAGTCTCTCCTCATTTCGCCATCCGTTCTCATTGAAATCTTGGATATTAAGTCTTTCGCTGATATTTGGCGCACCTTTCCTCTGTCATTAACCATTTTGAGACATTTATTCTTGTTTTCCAGTCACCTCCAAACGTTATACAGACTAGAAATTGCAAGATCTATTAGTATTTTTCCTCTTTATTTCTTGTACTTGCTTAGAAAGAGTTCATAAATTGTTCTTAGTGCTGTGAAGTGTTGCTTGCCGAAGTGAAAGGGTTAAAAATTGCATCCTCGGGTCACGTCAAGGATTACTCAGGTTCTGATTGGTTTGCAGTGCCTTCGCTACCTCCGCCCTTTTTTTTTTTTAAACATATTTCTATTCCCTTACGAGTGTTATTTCTATTGCAGTATTTACTTTCTTCCCTCTCTGATACTCTATTTTTTTTTTTAACGGAGGGTGTTACTGCGCTTGTGTAATGGGACCGATCGCGATCTGCTATGTAGGTGCCTTCAACCGCCAGATGGGTTAATTATTTCACAGCAAGTTGTCAACTGGAACGTACTTTTCTGCACGTTTTGTAAATATTAAATGGTTTAATAAAATAGTTATAATCTTTCTAAGAATGTACTCATGGCGTATAAGCTAAAAAAGTGGAAATGTTTATATATATGTCGAGCGCTCTTCTTTACCATCTCCATTTCTGGGACAAAAAATAGAAAAGATCATTAATAGGTAAAGCGTAGTTTTAATGCCTTTTTCTTTCCATAAAAATTAATATGAATTATATTCATACAGAAAATCACAACAATTAATAGTCTTAAGAAATTAACAGTATAGAGGATATTGTCTGACATGCACCGAGATTGTTCTATCGAAACGTAAACAAATCTAGCGTGTTAAGAGCCATCGCCACACTCGCTACACAACGACTTCACTATGGATAATACTATGGATATTAGTGAGGATGAACTTAGAAAATGGACAGTGCCAACTCTGAGAAACTTTCTGAGATCAAAAGGTATACCAAGTTTGCTTGTTGTGATTCAGTTAGGAAAATTCGGTTTCGGTAATGTTGGCCAGGTTATTTCGGCACAGACTCCAAAATAATTTTTTTTATAAATGCTACTCAGTGATATTTGCTCTACGCTTTTTGAGTGGAGCATTATCCTATGCAGAAACTCTGACAATTTTGTGATAAGGTATATATGTACTATTAGACTTACAAAAAATATTTTGATGGGACACTGGTACATCCATACTTTGCACAATTAGGAACATATATTTGCATATTTTTATGTCATTTTCAATCACACACATAGATAAATAACCAAACGTTTATATTATGAGGTATGTAGGCATGAATATCAGTATATATATTTTTTTAATAGGGCTTCCACAAGAGCGACAGTTCGGCGCGATAGGCAGGACCAACTTGTGAATTAAACCAGCTGGCGAACAATGAAAACTACACAGATAGCGATTGGTGCCATTAAATGCGTGTGTCTCCTAATGTAAGAATAGAGGGAGTTACGCGTAGTTACAGGTAGACTATGGAAACTGTCCCACCGATAAACAAAAGAAAAAAAATGGTAATGGAAAAAAAAACCCAGAAAAGAACTTGATAATTTTATGAAGGCGAGATGAGTGACGAAAGGAGTGAATGAAAGGGTGATGGGCGACTCAGTACGTCAGGAAGGTGATGAAAGGAGTGACGGGCGTTGTGTGTATTACTGAAGAACAAAACGACACACCGGGACTCCTGAAGGTGAGGGAGAAAGGAAGGAAGTGTAAAGGGGTGATGGGGAGAAGGGGGATGTCGGTGCGAAGGGCGGCGCGTGATGGATGTCCAATAAATCACTGTTCCTAGAAACTTTTAATTGGATTGACTATTTGGGTGACGAGGGATGGGGGGAGGTGACAAGAGGGAACCAGGGGAGGGGTGACGAGGGGAAGATTGGGGAGGGTTGGGGATGACAAGAGGGGACCAAGGGACGGGTAACGAGGGGAGGAATACTTTGAGATGGATTGGTGGAGGTGGAGGGAAAATTACTTGTATAAATTGGAGGATATAAATTGTGGCCGGGAGAAGGAAGGGAGATCTGAGAAGGGACTTGTTTTTTGGGAGATTAGAAATGATGTATACTTGATGGCTGTGGTGGTAGTACCAGCAATAGTAGTGGTAGTAATAGTAGTGATAGTAGTAACTGAAGTAGTAGTAATAAAAATAATGATGCTCTACTACTACTGCTGCTACTGCTGCTGCTACTGCTATTGCTGTTGTTGTTGCTGTCGCTATAGCTATAGCTATAGCTATTGCTACTACTGCTACTACTACTACTACTACTACTACTACTACTACTACTACTACTGCTGCTGCTGCTGCTGCTGCTGCTGCTGCTGCTACTGCTTCTGCTTCTGCTGCTGCTACTGCTACTGCTGCCATTACTACTATTTTACTACTACCATTACTGCTACTACTTCTGCTACTGCTACTGCTACCGCTACTGCTACTACTACTTTTACTGTTACTGTTACTGTTACTGTTACTACTACCATTACTACTACTACTACTTCTACTACTACTACTACTACTACTACTACTACTACTACTACTGATAACAATGATAATAATACTAACAACAACAACAACAACAAGCACAACACTAACAACAAGCACCACTCCTGCATCGTTTTCCTCGTGACGGTAAAGGTTACGCATTCCTGTGGCGGCGAGAATCTTTTGTTTGTGTCCCGAGTCATTTTGAAACGGACGCCAGAGTAGAACAGTTACACACACACACACACACACACACACACACACACACACACACACACACACACACACACACACGCACGAACACATGTCTACTCGTCCTTTTACCTCCTACACACGTTCTTTGGTCATTGTCCTACCTAACCTGACGTACCTGTGTGCGGACGCCTTCTCTTCTATACATTTCTAGGTTTGCTTCGTGTCTTGACCTTCTATACACGTTTCAGTCATTGTATCTTACCTAGCCTAATATCTTTTACCTATATATCTTTACGTCCTCTGTTCTCATGTCTTCATTTTTACTGTTTATTGCATTCGTATCTGTTTCTTTTTCTATTCTGTCTTTTCCGTCCTGTCTTCATTCTGAGCGTCACGTCTCCGTCTGCGCCTCCGTCAGACACTCACCCGCGTACAGCATGAAGAAGAGGAATTTGAGGGGCATCAGGTCCGAGGAGAGGAGGTTGACCTTGATGTCCCGGAGGAGTTTTTCCCACATGATGGCGGCTTGAGGAGGGCGACGAGGGAAAGAAGGAGAACCAGGAGGAGGAAGAGGAGGAGGATCAGGAGGAAGCCCCCTGGTTGCGGTGCGGGCGTCGGCGGCGGCGTCTCGTGGCTTTTATAGGTGGCGTCTTCACACGGTCACTTGGCGTCCCCTTTCGGCGTGACGTGGTGGCTCCAGGGCTTGTATCCTTCCATAGGGGACACCCGCAGACTGTCACACACCGCCACACGCCACGACGATGCTCACTCACACCTCCCTCACCGTCCCCGCCTTGTCAGAACACACATACACACACACACAGGCACACACACACGCATACACCACTTAGGTTGTTTGGTTGCTTTTTGTGTGTTCTGCAAACGCGCGCGCGGTTAGTCACTACACCGCGGTTGGCGGAGGGTGGTGCGGGTGGCGGAAGGCGCGCGCGGTGCGGGTGTGTCGACGGGCGGACCGCGAGTGTGTGCGCACCGCCGTGCCCGCGTGGTGGAGAGGGTGGCACCTGTGTTCTGTGATGCCCAGCACCCCCCACACTCCCCCCCATAACTATCCTTCCTGCCCCTCCCCCTCTCCCCCTCCCACCCTGATGTCCTCCCTCCGTTCTTACCGCCCACTCCTCCCCGTTAGTCTCCCTCCCAACGCCATCCTCTCGCGTCCTCCCGCCATCAGTCGCCCCACATACTCGCTCCTCCCGCTGTCCATCGTTCAGGGTTACAGATTCTCGCTCCTCCTGCTCCTCCCGTTCTGGAGGACAATTATTTCAGCGTGAGTCGTTGTGACTGCCGCCCTGCCCCCGTGAGGTGCCTGGCGTGGCGTGTGTCTTGCGTGAGGCAGCGGGAGGGGCAGACGTGAAGTGATCTGAATGTGAGCAGAGGGAGTGTCATTGGGGGGTGCGGGGTGGGGGTGTTGTCATGCCAGGTGGCGAGTCTTGTCTCTGAAGGATGTCTGGTGGTGGGGTGGTGGGGTGGGGGGAATGGGAGATGCGATGGGATGACACTTGTAAAGAATGGCACACCTCCTTTGAGATATTCATGACTTGGCTTAGTTTAAATTGCCTTACCTTACCTTAATCAACTTGGCTTACCTTAATTTGCCTTATATTATCTTATCTTACCTTGTCTTGCCTATACTTTACCTTATCTTACGTTACCTTGCCCTGCCTTACCTTGCCTTACCTTACTTTAATTTAGCTTACATAGGTTTGCCTTATTTTACCTTACCTTCCCTAACTTAACCTTACATTACCTTACCTTACCTTACCTTACCTTACCTTGTCCTATATTTTTTGACTAACTCTCTCAGCTCTGTTCGGGGACTGGCACCTCATTGGGCCCTTTTCTTTTTTTTTTTTTCTTTTTTTCTAAATTGGAATGTTTGTTGCTCTTGGCTGGTGCTCCTCCTTCTTGAAAAAATGCTTCTGTCTTAATTAATCTTATTTTACCTTACCTTACCTTACTTTATCTTACATAACATTGCTTTCCCTTCCCATCCTTTACATTCGCTTCCATTCCCTTCCCTTTTTTTCCTTTTCTTCCCTTCCCTTTCGTTCTGTCCCTTCTCTTCACTTCCCTTCCTTTCCCTTCCATTCCTTTCCTTTCCTTCCTTCCTTCCCTTCCCTTCCCTTCTCTTCCCTTCCCTTCCTCCCTTTCCTTTCCTTCCCTTCCCTTCTTTTCTCTTACAGCTATCCTTCTCTTCCTTCCTGCCCTTCACCTTTCCTTACATCACTTCACCTCACCCAGTTACCAATAGAGTCACCACACTGCAACCTTACCTGACCTGACCTGACCTCACCTCACCTCACCTCACCTCACCTCACATCACCTCACCAATCAAGTTACCTGCGCGACCATACACACTTGGGGCGCCATTCACTTGTCTCTTTCTCACACGCCATCATCATGGAGTCTCCACCAGCTTTCCGTGGACAGCGCAAGCTCACAAACACACGCGTCGCTGCGGAATAGCAATCACCGCATCAGGCCTTGTGCAGCAGCCCCCCCGTGCCACGTGATGACTAGAAAGTTAGCGTTTTCAATATGAATGCAAACCACTTTTGTTTTGATGAAGTAGGTTCCGGAATCCGTCAGGCTGGAGAAGCAGGGCGAGGAGGAGGAGGAGGAGGAGGAGGAGGAGGAGGAGGAGGAGGAGGAGGAGGAGGAGGAGGAAGAGGAGGAGGACGAGGAGAAAGAGAAGAAAGAGAAGAAGAAATTAGTAATGAGGGAGATAAGATAGCACAGGAGAAGGCATAGGAGTAGTAGAAGTAGTAGTAGTAATAGTAGTAGTAGTAGTAGTAGTAGTAGTAGTAGTAGTAGTAGTAGTAGTAGTAGTAGTAGTAGTAGTAGCAGCAGTAGTAGTAGTAGTAGTAGTAGTAGTAGTAGTAGTAGTAGTAATGGTAGTAGTAGTAGTAGTAGTGATAATAGTGATAACAGTTGTATTATTATTATTATTATTATTATTATTATTATTATTATTATTATTATTATTATTATTATTATTATTATTATTATTATTATTATTATTATTATTATTATTATTATTATTATTATTGGTGGTGGTGGTGGTGGTGCAGCAGCAGCAGTGGTGGTGGCAGCAGTGCAGTGGCAGTGGTGGTGGTGGTGGTGGTGGTGGTGGTAAGCAATGATAATAATGGTGCAACAGTTGCAGCAGTGGTGGTGGTGGTGACAACGGTTGTGGTGGTGGTGGTGGTGGTGGTGGTGCAGTGGCAGCAGCAGCAGTGCAGTGGTGGTGTTGATGGTGCAACAGTTGTGGCAGTGGTGGTGGCAGTGGTGGTGGTGGTGGTGGTGGTGGTGGCAGTGGTGGTGGTGGTGGTGGCGGTGGTGGTGGTGGCAGCAGTGGTGGTGGTGGCAGCAGTGGTGGCAGCAGCAGTAACAGCAGTAGTAATAGTGATGTAATGGTGATAACAGTTGCAGTAGCAGCAGTAATGGTAGTGGTGATAACAGCAGCAGTAGCAGTGGTGGTGGTGGTAGTGGCAGCAGTGGTGTTGATGGTGATAACAGGTTGCAGCAGCAGCAGTAGTGGTGCAGTGCAGTAGCAGCAGCAGCAGCAGCAGCAGCAGCAGCAGTAGTAGTAGCAGCAGCAGCAGTAGTAGTGGTGGCAGCAGTGGTGGTGGTAGTAGTGGTGGTAGTAGCAGTGGTAGTAGTAGTAATAATAGTAGTAGTAGTAATAATGATAATAATAATAGTGATAACAGTTGTAGTAGTAGTAGTAGTAGTAGTGATAACAGTTGTAGTAGTAGTAGTAGTAGTAGTAGTAGTAGTGTTGGATAAGTGGATTAGGGCCGAAACGGGAAGTTAATCTCAGTAAACCGACCATTACGTCATCAGAATTATGACTCGTGTGTAGGATAAAGGATAGGAAAGAGTGAGGATAGGGTGAAGAAAGGGTGGAGCAAGGGTGAGGATAGAGTGACGATAGGGTCAAGAAATGGTGAGGAGAGGGTGAGAATAGAGAGAGGAAAGGGTGAGGGAGGACATGGTATAAAAAATAGGGTGAAAAAAATAGTGAGGACAGGGCGAGGATAGGGTGAGAGGGGGGGGATAGAAGTGAAGGGATGTTGCAAGTCACCCCCAGCAACACCCAAGCATCTCCACGCAACACATTACCAAATCCAGACACGCGGCGCCCACATGCAGCTCCTCACGTCCCACCCATCACCACCATCACCACCACCATCACCACCACCATCACCACGCCAATCACCACGCCACACCAGGAGTATCTTTACGTCTCCCACTGGACTGTTGTTCGTTCCTGCCACGTGTTCAGAGTCAAAGAGAGGTGATTTGGACACACACACACACACACACACACACACACACACACACACACACACACACACTCTCTCTCTCTCTCTCTCTCTCTCTCTCTCGGTAATGGATGGTGACTGTTTTGGTAATGATTGGTGACTGTTTGGTAATGGATGGTGACTGTTTGACTGAATGGTGACTGTTTGATTGGATGGTGACTGTTTAACTGAATGGTGACTGTTTGATTGGATGGTGACTGTTTGACTGGATGGTGACTGTTTGACTGGATGGTGACTGTTTGACTGGATGGTGACTGTTTGATTGGATGGTGACTGTTTGACTGGATGGTGACTGTTTGATTGGATGGTGACTGTTTGACTGAATGGTGACTGTTTGATTAAATGGTGACTGTTTGACTGAATGGTGACTGTTTGATTGGATGGTGACTGTTTGACTGGATGGTGACTGTTTGATTGAATGGTGACTGTTTGACTGAATGGTGACTGTTTGATTGGATGGTGACTGTTTGACTGGATGGTGACTGTTTGACTGGATGGTGACTGTTTGACTGGATGGTGACTGTTTGATTGAATGGTGACTGTTTGACTGAATGGTGACTGTTTGACTGGATGGTGACTGTTTGATTGAATGGTGACTGTTTGACTGAATGGTGACTGTTTGATTGGATGGTGACTG
This sequence comes from Portunus trituberculatus, assembly GCF_017591435.1. NCBI lineage: Eukaryota > Metazoa > Arthropoda > Malacostraca > Decapoda > Portunidae > Portunus > Portunus trituberculatus. The sequence continues at coordinate 19,748,235 of NC_059304.1, forward strand.
TTTGACTGGATGGTGACTGTTTGACTGAATGGTGACTGTTTGACTGGATGGTGACTGTTTGACTGGATGGTGACTGTTTGACTGGATGGTGACTGTTTGACTGGATGGTGACTGTTTGATTGAATGGTGACTGTTTGACTGAATGGTGACTGTTTGACTGAATGGTGACTGTTTGACTGGATGGTGACTGTTTGGCTGGATGGTGACTGTTTGATTGGATGGTGACTGTTTGAATGGATGGTGACTGTTTGATTGAATGGTGACTGTTTGACTACATGATGACTGTTTGACTGGATGGTGACTGTTTGACTGAATGGTGACTGTTTGGCTGGATGGTGACTGTTTGATTGAATGGTGACTGTTTGACTACATGATGACTGTTTGACTGGATGGTGACTGTTTGATTGGATAGTGACTGTTTGATTAGATGGTGACTGTTTGACTGGATGGTGACTGTTTGACTGAATGGTGACTGTTTGACTGGATGGTGACTGTTTGACTGGATGGTGACTGTTTGACTGGATGGTGACTGTTTGACTGGATGGTGACTGTTTGACTGGATGGTGATGATACGTAAGTAGAAACAAACTCTGCCCTCAATATTCTGGATCTGTTTTATGACTTTGTTGAGTTTTTATTAATTTATTAATTCATTTATTCATTTATTCATTTATCTATTTATTGTGTTTTGATATACTAACGTGTATATTCTTCTTCCTTCTTCCCTTTACATGTTATCCACACATAGCGAGTAATTCAAAACGCCTTTATTTATTCAGTCATTCACTCAATTTGACCTTGTATCAATATTTCATTTAGCTATTTGCTCACTCACTTATTTTATCCATGTGCTCGTGTGAACTATAAATATAAGTAGCCAGAACTGTGCAACGCTTCCTCACAGTTCAGTCTGGCTCCGTGTTGCGTCTTCATTACTCACAGCATTCTTCTTCTTGGCCTTGCTTTGGGAATTTTCCTTCATCTCCTCCCCCTGCGGCAGAACAGAGAGAGAGAGAGAGAGAGAGAGAGAGAGAGAGAGAGAGAGAGAGAGAGAGAGAGAGAGAGAGAGAGAGAGAGATTTTATCCTTTTCTCTTACTCATCTTTCTCTTTACTCAATTTCCTTACTCATTTCTTCCGATTCATCTTTTTATTTTTTTATTTATCTTCCTTCCTACTCCTCCTCTCCTTAACCTGTGGCACCTTTACCTCGCCAGCACACCTGTCACCTGATTAGCTCCCTCACCTGTGCTAATGGGAGTGAGTGCCCCCCAACAGTCTCTCTCTCTCTCTCTCTCACCTGTTCATTACCTCGCTCTCCCCACCTGTGGCCACCCTTTCACCTGTCTGCCTGCTGCCTTTCATCGTCATTTTTTTTTTTTGCTTTTTATATCTTTTTATTTTTCCTTTTTTTTCACTTTGACCTTCTTGTCTTGTTTGTTTACTGTTTATCTCTTCTCGTTTGTCTTTTGTCTTTATTCATTTGTTTATTTACGGTTTTCTTTTGCTTATTCTTTTTTTTCCAAACTGCTTTTTGACATGTCTAGTTTGTTTCGTGTTTGTTTTTTCTTGTTTATCTGTTTATTTTTTTAGTTGTTTTTTTGGGATTTGTCTTTTAAGTTATTTATTTTCTTTTACCTTATTTTCATCTTCTTGTCTAAATTGTGCTCTGTTTATATAAATTTTTACTCTACCTTCATTTATTTTATTAGATTATTCACTTTTAGACTGTGTGTGTGTGTGTGTGTGTGTGTGTGTGTGTGTGTGTGTGTGTGTGTGTGTGTGTGTGTGTGTGTGTGTGTTTATAATTTAAATGTTGTACTATACACAAAGCCTCCAATAAATTCATTTATGAGCAATTAAAAAACAAATAGGAAACAGGCTTTAGTTTAGTCAACCTTTATTTATTCTATTTAATTATTGACTTTCAGACTGTGTGTGTGTGTGTGTGTGTGTGTGTGTGTGTGTGAAGGAGTTACTGGTTTTGATTTATTTTATCTATTTACCTCCTTGTTTATGTGGTGTGTTTATACTTATCATCATTATCTACTTCTATTATGTCTCTGATCTCTCTTGTATTGGTATCCTCTTTTGTGTTCGTGTCTCTTCTTCCTTCTTCAATTCTAAACTCAAGCTCAGGTTTTGACATACATGTGTTATAGTATTCTGAAATCTTCCTTCTTTCCTTTGATTTCATTTCATTATTTTTTGGGTCAATTTTGTTTTTCTCTCACTGTGTGTGTGTGTGTGTGTGTGTGTGTGTGTGTGTGTGTGTGTGTGTGAAAATGAAGGAAGAATGAAATTTGTAACGTGGAGGAGGAGGAGAAGGAGGAGAAGGAGGAGGAGGAAGAGAATACAAAGGAATACAAAGCAACAGACAGCAACAGACCTACTGGGCCTAACGAGGCTGTCTGTGTGCCTATGCTACCACTACAGATGCTATAAGTTAGAGGCTGAAGGACATCAGGGTTCAAGGAAGAAGAAAAAGGCCACAGGGAGAGAAAGTCAAAGATGTGATAGGAAAGATTGAAGGAGAAGTGACACTATCTAGTACAGTAACTGCAAAAAAAAAAAAAGATATCTTATGAAGGCGCAAAGTACGTCATTTGAGGGGTTAATGTGAAGTGAATGTCCAACCTTTTAAAGGAGGAGGAGGAGGAGGACGGGGAGGAGGAGAATTAATAGATGGACAATCATTGAGAGATAACTTAGAGGAGGGGAGGAGAAGACAGTGAAGCAATCCTCCTCCTCCTTATCTTATCGTAAAACCTTGCTTATCGAAACACACTGAGGAAGATCAGAAACAGGAGGATGAGGAGGAGGAGGAGAACGAAAAAGAATTGCATTTTGGAAGAGGTAAAGGAACAAGAGAAGAAGAAAAAGAATAATAATAATAAGAAGAAGATATTGATTGATGATAGCTGTAGCATTAATTGACTTGA
>NC_059304.1:19756174-19761174 GCF_017591435.1 Portunus trituberculatus
TACACTTTTGTCAGGCTGTCATGGAAGGCTGGAAGACTGTAAGGACTGAGAGGGACGGGTTGTTGTTATCATTTTTTTAGGGTAATGAAAATCCTGTTTGGTTTGTGTGTTATTTTTTACAAGCTGGCCTCTGTAAAAGTGTCAGCCGAAGAGCCTGGACGCAGCAGTGATGTACAACACGGATGGGGCCGCCGAGCCCTGCCCTGGGGTGTGGGAGTGTTGCGGGTGTGGGTGGTAAGGGAGGGAGTGAGGGCGTGAGGGAAGCGGTGAGGGAGTGGTTGGTAAGTCAATTGTGTTTGGGTGGGTGTGTAAGAACGGAAGGTGCTTTTTGACAAGTTTGTGGTGGTGTCTGGTGGTGGTGGTGTGGTGGTGGTGGTGGTGGTGGTGTCTGTGACGGTGTAAGATTAAGGAAGTGAGGAGTTAGTTAAGGTGGTTTATAAAGGGCGTGGTGTAGTGGTGAGGGGGGAGGTGAATGTGTGCTGGTGTATGAGTGTCTGTGTGTGTGTGTGTGTGTGTGTGTGTGTGTGTGTGTGTGTGTGTGTGTGTGTGTGTGTGTGTGTGTGTGTGTGTGTGTGTGTGTGTGTGTGTGTGTGTGTGTGTGCATATGTGCATGTGCGTGTGTCTCTTATCAAATCACTACATGTAAGATAGCAAGGAAGTCACGAGGGAGAAAGGAAGGGAGGAAGGAAGAGAGGAAAGGAAGGAATGGGATGGAAGAGAAAGGGAAAGGACTGAGTGATCTTTCCCAATAAGTGCAGATGCATAAAAAAAAAATAAATAAATAATCTCAGTAGGAAACATCACATCAAACCTCCACGAAAATATGACAACCAGAACATTAAGGGCGAGACGAGACAGATCAACCTTTTTAGCACATTAATCCTCCGAACATTAGCGCGATGCCTCATTTTATTACATGAAAAATCTGAAGAACCACATTGCAATTTTTTTATACCGCCACATTGAGAGAAAGAGACATAGGGAGGGAAGTAGATGGTGTAAGGGTGTGTTGGCTTGGGTGTGGGAGTGTGTGGGTGTGTGTGTGGGTGTGGGCGCTGCGAGGACCCAAGAACTCTACTGCTGTTGGAATTCTGTGCAGGCGATGAAGGAGGTAGGAAGGAAAGGGGCTGGGATGGACTCGGCGGAAAAGGACTCGGAGGGAGGGTACGGGGTCATGAAGGAGGAGGAGGAGGAGGAGGAGGAGGAGGAAGAAGAAAAAGAGGAGGAAGAGTAGGAGGAAAGGAAGGTTAATCAGTAGGAGGAGGAAGAGGAGGAGAAGGAGGAGGAAAGTCAAAGCAGAACACAAATATGGAATCGTTAAATAAATATCATTCTTTTTTTTTATAATAGGAAAGTAGAGAGAGAGAGAGAGAGAGAGAGAGAGAGAGAGAGAGAGAGAGAGAGAGAGAGAGAGAGAGAGAGAGAGAGAGAGAGAGAGAGAGAGAGAGAGAGAGAGAGAGAGAGAGGAGGAGAGTAGAGGGAAGGGAGGAAGGAAGGAAGGGTATGGGAGGGAGAATATACATATATATGGACTCTGTATATAACTTTGCAACTATATGATACAGATGATGCTTTTTTTATTTATTTTTATTAATGTTATGTAGTATGTACGTAGGTAGTATTTATTTAATTGTTTAGTCATTTATCCATTCATTCGTTTTTTGCATTTTTATTTTGTATTTTTTATCTTATTTTTTTATTTTATATCATTTTACGTAATCTAGGCGTCTGAGAGAGAGAGAGAGAGAGAGAGAGAGAGAGAGAGAGAGAGAGAGAGAGAGAGGTCAGTGTATTAACAACTTTACAAGGAATATTGATGCAGACTCTAAGCCATCTTCTTCATCTTCTCCATCTTCATCTTCCAGGCCAGACACGCACACACTCACTAAGGAAGGAACACTAAGGACAGAGGGAGACAGAGACGGAGACAGGAGAGCAGTGAATGAGGCGAGAGAGGGAGAGAGGAAGACAGGTAGTTAAATAGTCAGTTAGGTTAGGTTAGGTTAGTTACAAGTAATTATATTCAACATGACTATTAGTGAAGGCGTTATACATCGAAGTGTGTCTGTCCTTGGGGAACCACAGTGCAGGGATGAAGGCTTCTCTCTTTATCATCTTATTTCATTTCAACGTGAGGAATTTTGAGGAGTTAGTTCATTAGTTAGTTAGTTGGTAGGTGTGAGTGAGGAGCTGGTGGCGGGGAGAGGCGGCGGAGGGCTGGGTGGTGGTGGTGGTGGTGGTGGTGTTGGTGGTGACTAGAAGGAGTGAGCCGGGTGACGGAGACGCCGCTGTGGCCTTGTGACTGACTAGGGGTGTGGAGGGAGAGGAAAGGGAGGTGGATAAAGTGGATAAAGGTTTGGGTCAGTGTGGAGGAGAAGGAGAGTTGATATAGTGATCGGCGAGAGTCCGCCACGAGTAATGAAGTGTCTTACATCTAACATACCGACACCTCGAGTGCTAATGGACATCGATTTGTGAATTCTGGAGTTAACAGGGAAACTGGCTGCCAACAAGACTGGCTGGCTGGCTGGCGTACCGGGGCTGTGAACGGCTGAGGGAACGAAGGAAACACCGACAGTGATGCGACAGAAAACGGGGAGAGGTCATGAGGTCACGTGGACACTTCTGGCACAGTCCGGAAGACTTTGTGACTCAGTGACGACTTAAGTCTGAACGAGAGTGGAATGACAAGGGAAACGAGAGGCCCACTGGTGGTGGGTGAGGGGCGGGGCGGGGATGGGGGGCGTGGAGAGAACTTAACACTAGAGCCAGTTTCCCAAATAAACAGCCCGGCCGGAGTGCAAGTGTTCAGTGGGTGACGTGTGTGCGGGGTGGTGTAGTGGTGTGATGGTGCGTGGTGCGGGGCGTGTGGTGTGGAGGGCGTGGCACTCGGCGTGATGTGGAGGGGTGTGGCAGTGTGTGGTGTGGAGGGGTGTGGCAGTGTGGTGTGGTGTGGTGTGGTGTGGGGTGTGGCGGCACGGGGCCGCGGACAGGTGCGCGGAGCCCACTGAACACCTGCCCCCGCCGGCAGCACTCACGAGACACCACACACGACGCTTTACAAAACTTCGAATTAGTGGCTAAAGTCCGCGGCGTCATGAGTCATGCATGACCCGCTGACTGACTAGACCTTACACTACACCCTCGTCTGCGTCAGCGGCTGGAGGCGACGCGTGCTCCCTGGCGCGGGCCGGCGTGGTCCCCCGCGCGTGGCCTGCCAGGCCCTGCCTCTCACCACCGAGACGCCTGAGGTGCGGGAAGCAATACACAGTATACAGATCATCCTCGCAGTACGTAAATGCATCAACTTTGGTTGAGGGAGTAACTCATCCTGGCAAGCAGAGCCTCAGCGCACAGCAGCGAAGCCGTCTGGCGCCCGGCCCACCCTCACACCCGGCGATGGACGCCCTGCGGGGGCGGCCGGCCGGCGCAGCGAGAGACATACCTCGGTCAAGGGCGCGGCTTGCCTCTCGCGCTCTACCAAATTCAACTTGCTAAAATAAACAATGGCTTTATCACTCAGTAATATTATGTACAGAGTGGAGGCGGCCTTCTAGCGCGGCGCCTCGAGTACAGGTAAGGGAATGTCTAGACGCGGCACCTCTACCAAAAGTACAAACGTTCAAACCTTAAGTGTGAAACTTTAGTGTCGAGAAACTAATCTAACAACTCTGCTCGTTACAAGCTGCAGTCAGCCGCCCTCCCCCGCAATGGGCGGCGGGTCGGCCCTGTCCATGACTCCACTATGTATATATTTATATGACGCCAGTAATCTGAAGAGCTCCGGAGGGTGTGACCTGCGCCGAGGGTGTGGCGAGCGAGGGCGTGGCCAGGGTGTGAGTGTGACTCGGGCGAGGGTGTTGCCCTGGCAGGAGTGGCGGTGGTTGCCGGGCAGCCGCGCTACGCTCTCCATTTGGAGTAAATAAAGGTACATAAAGAATAACCCTGATTGGTATGTTGGTGGCGTGCAGTGAGGAGTGATACCCTGTGGCCTGGCGGCGCGGAACGCTGGCCGGCTGGTCCACCCTCGCGCTCCTTTGCCACTAATGATGTGGACTTTGTGTGGCAGTCACGCCTCCTGCACCGGAGCGCCTCATGAGGCGCCGATCACTCCGCGGTGCGAGCTTGGCAACGATGACGTGAGCCAGCAGTGCTCCGCCAGCTGTCCAGACTACTGACGTGGCGGCGTGCGGATCCCGTCCTGGGGCGGAGATCCTCACGCCGGGTGACTCGTGACACTGAGTATCTACAGGCAGGGTGTGGCTCGGGGTGACGGAGACGCCGCCCTAGCCACTGGCGGGTCCTGGTGGTGGCGGCCGCGCCCCCACCGTGAGGACCACGCACCTCGCCCTCCGGCTGCTCCTCCAGGACTGACTGGCCGCCTCGTCATACCTCCGTGTCTAGGGGCGGCGATGGTGTGTTGAGGTGATGGTGTGGCGAGGCAGCCGGCGTGGCGCAAGGGTGGAGGAGGTCTAGATGTCCAGGGGCATGTCGGCACTGCCCTCTACTACGTCCAGATCATCGTCTCCGTCCTCGGCGTCATCATCATCGTCGCCCACGTAGTTGCTCACCTCCTCGCTGTTCACTATCGCATCTGCGGGGCGAGAGGCGCATCAGAAGAGGCAAGGAAGGAGGGAAGGAGGGAAGGAAGGAGGGAAGGAAAGCAGACGGACCATCAGACATGATAATACATGCAGCGGGGCGTCCTTAGTGCGGCGTCTGGGAGGAATAATGTCGTGGATGATAATTGTGCTGCTGAATTGTTGAACTGTCGAGGTTTGGTGATGACGCGCCCAGGGAGTATTAGATGCAGCTCCCAGCCAGCCTGTCAAGGGGATGTGTGTGTGTGTGTGTGTGTGTGTGTGTGTGTGTGTGTGTGTGTGTGTGTGTGTGTGTGTGTGTGTGTGGGTTTGTGTTTTGTAATGTGAGGACAAAGGAAAAACGTGATACAAAGAAGACATACAATTTTGGCGAGAACCACTTACTACAATTAAGCTGGA
>NC_059304.1:19766174-19781174 GCF_017591435.1 Portunus trituberculatus
TAGTAGTAGTAGTGGTGGTAGTAGTAGTAGTAGTGATGGTAGTAGTAGTAGTAGTAGTAGTAGTAGTGGTAGTAGTAGTAGTAGTAGTAGTAGTAGTAGTAGTAGTAGTAGTAGTAGTAGTAGTAGTAGTAGTAGTAGTGGTAGTAGTAATAACAGCAGTAATGGTTATGTTGATGATATTAGCAACAAAAACAGCAGCAAACTAGGGACGATGTTGGTAAAACCACTGTGACAACACCAACATTCAGACAGATGCAACCACCACACCACCACACCACACCACCAAAAACACCTAACCCAACCACAACACTACAAACTAGGGACGGTGTTGGTGGCGACTGTGACAATCAGGTAACTTTCGTATGACAGAAGCAACCTAACCTAACCTAACCTAACCTAACCTAACCTTACCTAACCTTACCTAACCTTACCTAACCTAACCTAACCTAACCTAACCTAACCTAACCTAACCTAACCTAACCTAACCTAACCTAACCTTACCTAACCTAACCTAACCTGACCTAACCTAACCCAACCCAACCCCAAGCCAATTCCAAAGCAACCCAACCCAACCCGAACCAGCCTAACCTAACCTAACCCAACCAAACCAAGCCATTAAACTCAAACCCAGCCAAACCCAGGCCAAATTCAAAGCAACCCAACCCAACCCAACCCATCTAAACAAGCCTAACCTAACCCAACCCAACCTAACCCGACCCAACCCAGCCTAAACCAACTAAACCCAACCTAACCCAACCCAACCCAACCCGGCCTAACCCAACTAAACCAAACCTCTACATGAAGTATCGAAACTCTGTAAAGTGGCGACAGAGAGAGAGAGAGAGAGAGAGAGAGAGAGAGAGAGAGAGAGAGAGAGAGAGAGAGAGAGAGGAGGAAAGGGGAGGAGGAGGAGTGGGGGAACAGACGAGTGCAGGGAGGGAAGCGGAGGGAAAGGGAGGCAAGGCAAGGGAGGGCACAGTGCGGGCGACTCACCGGTCCAAGTCACAGCGGTCGATGAAAGGTTTGATGCAGCGCTCGTGGTCATCGTGCTCCAGCTGGTACAGTTCCTTAACGCTCAGCCGCCCGTCGCTGTCCATGTCCAGGTGACCCAGCATCCATGACACCTCAGGCTTGCACCACGACGGCGCTGCGGGGAGAGGGAATGAGCTGTAGTACTTGGAGGAGGAGGAAGTGGAAGAACATTAGAAAGGGGAGGAAAATAGTATTAGTAGGAGGAAAAGAAGGAGAAAGAGTAAGAGCAGTAGGAGGAAGGGAGGATGAGAAACAATAGCAGGAGGAGGAAGAGGAAAAAAAACAGAACAGAAGAAGTGGGGAGGATAGTAGTAGTAGTAGTAGAAGGAGGAGGAGGAAGAGGAAGAAAAATAGTAGGAGAAAGATGGTAGTAGTCATAGTAGTAGTAATGAGGAGGAGGAGGAAGGAGGAAGAGGAAGAAAAACAGAAGGAGAAGAGGAGAATGAGAAACAGTAGCAGGAGGAGGAAGAGGAGGAGAAAGAAAAACAGTAGAAGGGGAGGGCGAGAAACAATAGCAGGAGGAGGAAGAGAAGAAAGAAGAAGAAAAACAGTAGCAGAAGGAGGAGGAATAGTAGTAAAAGAAGACGGAAGGAAATAAGAAGGAAGAAAAACAGCAGGAGGAAGAGGAAGATGAGGAGGAACGGTATGAAGGCAAGGAATAACAGTAGCAGGAGTAAGAGGAGGAAGAAGAAGAGGAAATGAGGAGGAACAGGACCATGGGAAGAAGAAACAGTAGAAGGAGGATATAAAGACGAAAAGGAGATGAAGAATAGACAAAAAACAACACAGATAAAGATGGAGAGGGATGAAAGAGGAGGAGGAGGAGGAGGAGGAGGAGGAGGAGGAGGACAGGTGGAAAGAATAAGAAGAGGAGGAGGAGCAAGGAAAAAGTTGAAAAGTTGAAGGAAGACAAGTAGAACAGGAAAGATGAAATGAAATATGAGAATCAAGACAAGAAAATGAAGAATGAAAAGGAGGAAGAAAAGTAATGGGAGGAGGAATTGAAGAAAACAAAGAAGACATGACAAGGACGAAGATGATTAAAGAAGATAAAGAAGAGCACGAGGAAGAAGAGGAGGAAAAAAAAATAGAAAGAGGAGGAGAAGAAGAAGAAGAAGAAGAAGAAGAAGAAGAAGAAAAAGGAAAATATTAGCATAAACATTTATTCATCTATTTATTTTCTAATCAATATGATAATGTCTGTATTTGTGTGTGTGTGTGTGTGTCTGTCTGTCTGTCTTTCTGTCTGTGTGTCTGTGTGTGTGTGTGTGTGTGTGTGTGTGTGTGTGTGTGTGTCTCAAGCAAGCTATCACGGTTCTATTTTTAACTTATACTTCCTTTCACATTATTTTACTCAGCAGGTTTTGAAAGGCAGTCTGTTCTACCTGATGCCTTTGTCTCGCCTCGTTCCTTCTATTTCAAGTCAGTCTCTGCGATGCTTTTGTTTATTTATATCCCGACGGAGACGCGCAATGCTGCTTTAGGCATAACACTCTTACTGCAGGCATCAAACCTTTCTCCTGCTGGCGGGGGGGGAGGCGGGTGGAAGGAGGCGAGGAGAGGCTGGGGAGAGGAGAGAGAGGAGAGGAGAGAGAGAGAGAGAGAGAGAGAGAGAGAGAGAGAGAGAGAGAGAGAGAGAGAGAGAGAGAGAGAGAGAGAGAGAGAGAGAGAGAGAGAGAGAGAGAGAGAGAGAGAGAGAGAGAGAGAGAGAGAGAGAGAGAGAGAGAGAGATGGTGGGGCTGGTGGGTCTAGAAAGTTACCTGTGTGTCTGGGGAGGAAAAAAAGATGGGGAGATAAGGCGAGGAGAAGGGGAGATGGGGAGGTGGGGAGATGGGGAGGTGGGGAGGTAAGGTGGGAGACAGGAGGAGATGGAGAAGTGGGGACATGGGGGCGGAGGACTTTGAGTTTCCTGAGTGGAGGTGAGAGGGTACATTCTGAAGGATAGGGATGGGAGGAGAGAGGAGGAGGAGGAGGAGGAGGAGGAGGAGGAGGAGGAGGAGGAGGAGGAGGAGGAGGAGGAGGAGGTTGGAGAGATAGGAGATAATGGAAGACTAGATATAACGTTATTGAAGAGACTGCGAGGAGGAGGAGGAGGAAGAGGAGGAGGAGGAGGAGGAGGAGGAGGAGGAGGATGAGGATGAGGAGGAGGAAGAGGAGGAGGAGGAGGAGGAGGAGGAGGAGGAGGAAGGAGAAGAAGAAGAAAAGAAAAGAAAAGAAGAAGAAGAAGAAGAAGGAAAAGAGATACAGTGTCTTTGAAAGGATGTGATGAAGGATGAAACAGAACAAGGATAGGAAGAGAGAGGAATAGGATGAGGAATGTTATTGAGTACAGGATAGCTGGATAGGAATGGATATAAAGGATCAGAGTACATTAGGATGGATTGGATAAACTATTTTAAGGATATTGTGAATTCAAGATAGGATAGGAAAGGATATAAAGCAGTATTAATGAACTGTAGGAACGAGGGATGTCTAGATAGGATAGGAAAAGGTTACGGCTTGATAGGATGAATAGGATTAGGAATGAAGGGATGTTAGTAAGGATAGGAGAGGAGATAGTGATGATACGTGAATTAGGCTAGTAAAAAGCACAGCAAGGAATAGGATAGAGACATAACAAGGAAGGATAGGGTGGGGAATACCATGGGGTCATTTCTAGGGCACTCTGGGCTGAGTAGGCAAGAAAAGGCAGTGTGTGAAGTGGGTGGTAGAGAAACACAAGCTGATGCAATGTATGTCCTCTATTTTCACCGTTTTAGATATTCAGCTTTAGCCGCTTCAGTACCGGGATACATTTACTACGAGTTTTAGGTATGATTAGACGATTTTATTTACTTATTAGCAAATTTTTAAGGGAGATCAGAATATTAACTCCTTCAGTACCTTGACGCATTTCCATATTTACTCTGGTTACCATTGTTTGATTTTATACAGCTTCAGAAACTTATGTGGGGGATTGAAATAGTGAAAACTCTGGCCATTAATCTCCTGACCTCCAGCGACCCTTCCTAATGTACACAGATCTGAAAGTGAAAGTGTGTTCCAGTACTGAAGGGGTTAATAGGTAGAGTCTTCACTATTTTAATCCCTGACATAAGTTTCTGAAGCTGTATAAAATCGCCAAATAGTAAGCAGAATAAATATGAAAACACATCATGGTACTGAAGAAGTTAAAGAATACAAACCTTATATTACCTTCACTTTCCCAACCACTCACTGTACACATTTGTCTAGATACACACAGCAAGTCACAGTACTCACCCTTGTTGGCTACAGTGGGTCGGCTGCGCGAGTCTGCCATGATGACGGAGAACCAGTCAAGCATCCTGTTCCCCATCGCCTCCAGGGCCTTCTGCGTGCACTCTGTGGGAAACACTTCGTCAGGCTCGTGTTCGGTGCTTCCGTCACCGCACGCTCCTGCTCCTGCCCTGTCTTTTCAGTTGTTTATTTGGTGGTTTTATTTATCTTTTCTATGTATCAGTCAGTCAGCTGGTCATTGGGTTACTGCCTCTGTCTTTGTTTATATGTCTGTCTGTTTGTGTTTATGTTTGTCTATCTGTCTATCCATTTATCTATTTATCTGTGTCTGTCTGTCTGTCTGTTTGTCTATCTATCCATCTGTCTATCATTCAATTATTCAGTCTATCTATCTATCTATCTATCTATCTATTTATTTATTTATCTATCTATCTTTAATTCAAAGTGTATTTTAAATGGCAACGTTTTGTATTTTCTATCTTATTCATCTATTTTTTTAGGGATACAAACAGCAGAGATCAAGGGAGCCGTTTTTCTTTCCAGCCTCCTTGAAACGTGAAAAAATACCACTGATCATATCCATTTAATTTCCCCATGTTTCTTTTCACTGAGACTGCCACCTGTAGGTCTGATTATGGTCCGTGCGATGATCATAAGCTCCAAGTCTTGTAGCAATCACACGCGTCTCCATACCTGTGATTCCGTGTACCTGTGATTGCCTCCTGTTCATATCTCGCCTAACAAAGCTACGTACCTGCCTGTCTGTGCATCTGTCACGCCCCCCACTTACCTTTGATTCGCGCCTTCCATACCTTTCTCCCAATTACTGAAGCGTCACGTTCACTGCACACTCGAGTCACACGTCTTGCCGCCTGTCACACTTCCCTCACACCCTGACTTGATTCTCTCGGCGTGTGTATGTATTTCATCAGCCTTGACGTGACTTTCTCTTTCTCTGTCTCTCTCTGTCTCTGTCTTTTTTCCTCTGTCTCTGTCTCTGTCTGCCTGTGTCTCTGTCTTTCTGTCTGTCTTGCTGTCTGTCTGTCTGTCTCTCTCTCTCTCTCTCTCTCTCTCTCTCTCTCTCTCTCTCTCTCTCTCTCTCTCTCTCTCTCTCTCTCTCTCTCTCTCTCAACACATACAAACACACACTAGCTCACTGACTCACTCACTCACTTATTCACTCATTGCTTAATCGACCAAGTTCCAGCAAAGTTAACCCCATGAAACTCCTCCCATTCCCGATTTCCTGCCGTGCATTAAATAAAACTTACATAAACCCAACCTAACCTAACCTAACCTAACTCTTCCACTTTCTACAACTGCTTTTGGAATATTCCCCGCCACACTTTCTCCCCCAATCCCTCCACAACCATCACCACCACCACCTCCCTCTCCCCTGCAGCTTTAAATGTTCCTGTATATTAAAACCGAACCCAAGCTACAAGGCGTAACATTGGCGACGGCCCGACAAGAATGCTCCCGGACGCTGCTTCCCTCCCTGCCTCCCTGCCTGCCTGCCCGCCTCCCTCGCTTCCTGGCTGGCTGGGTGACTGGGATGTGGCTTTCGTTTAACATTCACGGAGTTGGCTTGGAAAGTTGTAACGTGGCGATGCTGGTGGTGGTGGTGGTGGTAGACGGGGAAGGAGGAGGAAAGGGGAGGTACAGGATGGAGGAAAGCAATGACTCGTGGTGCTCAGAACTAGTTTAGGGGGCAGTGATGATAATAGATGCAACGCCAAGTGAATTTCTATAGATGTGAGAGGAATAAGAGGATGAAGGCTGCGGAGAAGAGGATAACGAGAAAGGCGGTGAAGAGGAGGAGGATAAGAGGAAGAAGATGTGGCAATTTAGAGTAGACAGAGGAGGGAGTGAAAGTGCTAAACGGGCAAAGATGAGTGGAAATAAGGATAACATACTGACGAAGGCGGTGAAGAGGAGGAGGATAAGGGGAAGAAGATGGGGTAATTTTGAGTAGCCAGAGGGAGAAATTAAGGTGATAAATGAGTAAAGATGAATGGAAACAAAGATAACGACGAAAGCAGTGAATAGGAGGAAAAGAATAGAAAGATGAGGTGATGATAAATGAGTAAAAAAAAAAAAAAAACAGGAAACAAGTGAAAACGACTAAAATAAATAGCGAAGAAGTAACAAAACAAGCGAAATAAACGGAAAATAAAGATTGTACGCGTGGAGAGAGAATAGATGCAGAAGAACGAATGATGGAAGATTGAAGGAATATGGAGAAGTATGGAGAGAAAAAAAAACAACAACAACACCTACTTTAAGATCACAAAAGCAAACAGAAAAGAGACTCACCAGAAAGAAAACAAACAAAAAAAAAAAAATAAGGGAAAAAGAAAATCAGGAAGAGAAAGGAACAAAACCACAACAATGATAACAACAACAAAACGTAAATTAAGATAAATAAATGGAATAGAGAAAAAGAGAAAAAAAGATGCATAAAAACAAAATAAATTAAGAAAAAAAAAACAAGAGAAAAGATACTACGCAAATAACAGGTGCGATAAATCAACAGGAGGAGGAGGAGGAGGAGGAGGAGGAGGAGGAGGAGGAGGAGGACTCACCGTTGGGACCCCACACCGTGTTGGAAGTCTTGTACTTGTTCTCGTCATTGTTGTTGCGGTGAGACCAAGGGCGGCGCTGAGCCTGTTGGTGGGGAGGGGGGGAAGAGAACGCGAGGGGGGAGGGGGAGAAAGGAAGAAGAGATGATATTAGATGTTTTGGTCACTGGTACACACACACACACACACACACACACACACACACACACACACACACACACACACACGTAAATGATATATATTTTTAGTTTCTTTTTTGTCTTTGCTCTGAGTAATGAAGTTAAATATTTCCTTGTTATCTATTTCTACTCTTTTCTTTTGATCCAATAATTTTTCGCTTCACAGTAAAAAAAAAAACGAAATTAATAAGAAAAAATGGTAGAAATTACGTTATTTTAGTTTTTATTCCATTTACATATATATTTCTTAGTTTGATTTTGTTACATATATATATTTTTTTAGCAAGGAGATGAAGGTCACACACACATAAAGGAACCAATGTTGCTGTGCTAAGAAGATCAGGAAGATTAATTTATTCCTTTACATATATATTTCTTAATTTTACTTTTTACATATATATTTTTTTAGTAGGAATATGTAGGTCACACATAAAGGAACCAATATCAGGAAGATTAATTACGAAGGCGAGATCTGAACACCTTTATGACCTTTAGCGATGGAATTTGTCTGATCTTCCTTTAAGTTTAATCATAACTCGTTTTTATTTTACATTATTATTTGGCACATGATTCTAAATTTTCTATCGACCAATGTAAATCCGACTCTTTATTGGTTTTCTTTTTTTAAATTTTGGGAATGAATATTATTTTTCTGTCAATAAGTTTAATATTATGTTGCTTATTTTTGTTGTTGTTTGGCGATGGAGTCTTAATTTCCGATCTGTAAGTTTATTTCCATCTCGTTTTTGTTCCTTTGTTATTGCTATTAGGCAAATTAATCTTAATTTTCCATTTAACCTTCTGTAATCGGACGCATTTTTACCATGAGTTTTGGATGTGATTAGACGATTTTATTTATGTTATGAACCGTCTATGGAAGCTAGTAGATTAATGGCCAGAGACTTCACTATTTAAATACCCACATGAGTTTCTGAAGCTGTATAAAATCGCCAAATAGTAACCAGAATGAATATGAAAAGGCGTCATGGTACTAAAGGGGTTAAAAGTATAATTGTGGGTGAGTTCATTAGTAGGTCGAGCGCCTGAAGGGACAGAGTGTTCTTGAGGGTGAAGTAAATACTGAACGGTGACTATTTTGAAGCATTTTAATATTTCACCGTGACGCTTCGCCTTTACGAGAGAGTCACTATTTTCAGCTCATTCATCTCACATTCATCTCATCAGGTCAACTTTATCCATCTAATTTTTTTCTCTCCAGTCCATTACTCCATTTTCTCCTCTAATGTCAATGCTTCACTATTCATATGGCATTAATTTGATGTAACCTTTACTCTGTTATATATTCTCATTTTATTTTTTAACACGGATAGGTAATTACGAGTATAAACCTCCTTTTCACATCCAGATCCTGACAGTCTCTTTCTCTGTTCAATATTTATATGACGTTAATTTGATGTAACTTTCACCTCTATTCTGTTATATACTCTCATCTTATTTTTAACACTGATGGCTAATTATAACCTTCTTTTCACATCCAGATCCTGATTCTCTCTTCACTGTATGACTATTTCTTCAATTCAATGTAACACTCATCTTTATTCTACTATTTTTCCTCTTATTTTTATTTTCTCCTAGTAACTGTAACTATATTTTCACCTCCGAATTCTCTCCATTTTTTAATCTTCAATACCAACTGTCCCCTCCTTTCTCTCCACTAGAAATCCATTACCGTTCCTCTTTTTATGTGCCACCAATCCTAACTCACACGACCCAACGTAACCCAATCCTAACTGGTGTTTTGAATCTCTCCTCCCTCCTCAGATCCTTAACTCTCTCCTTTCACCACCAATGCCTAACTGTTTCTCATGTTTTTCCGCCACTGCCAATCCCAGGCCCTCTTACTGCCAAGGTCACGCTTCGTTAGAGCACTGTAAACACTGTTATGGAAGCAGAAATAGAGACAAGAGGAAGGTGGATTCTCGTATTTCCTGGGAGTAAAAACGAGGCTATTTAAGACTGCAGTATAAAATATTACTCTCTCTCTCTCTCTCTCTCTCTCTCTCTCTCTCTCTCTCTCTCTCTCTCTCTCTCTCTCTGTCTCTCTCTCTCTCTCTCTCTCTCTCTCTCTCTCTCTCTCTCTCTCTCTCTCTCTCTCTCTCTCTCTCTCTCTCTCTCTCTCTCTCTCTCTCTCTCTCTCTCTCTCTCTCTGCTCTCTCTCTCTCTCTCTCTCTCTCTCTCTCTCTCTCTCTCTCTCTCTCTCTCTCTCTCTCTCTCTCTCTCTCTCTCTCTCTCTCTCTCTCTCTCTCTCTCTCTCTCTCTCTCTCTCTCTTTCTCCAAAAAAACTGTATTAAAATCCTGACATACTCTCATGAACATTCTCTCATAACACACGCACGCACAAGCACACACACACACACACACACACACACACACACACACACACACACACACACACAGAGCGCTGGCTTCACAAGCCAGAGGACCGGGGTTCGATTCCCCGGCCGGGTGGAGATATTTGGGTGTGTCTCCTCACGTGTAGCCCTGTTCACCTAGCAGTGAGTAGGTACGGTATGTAAATCGAGGAGTTGTGACCTTGTTGTCCCGGTGTGTGGTGTGTGCCTGGTCTCAGGCCTATCCGAAGATCGGAAATAATGAGCTCTGAGCTCGTTCCGTAGGGTAACGTCTGGCTGTCTCGTCAGAGACTGCAGCAGATCAAACAGTGAAACACACACACACACACACACACACACACACACACACACACACACACACACACACACACACACACACACACACACACACACACACACACACACACACACACACACACACACACACACACACACACACACACACACACACACACACACAAAGAAGTTATGTAAGGTAAAAAAAATATAAATAAAGAAAGTAGCTATTTAGGAGACCGTAACATTAGAATAATCGGCTTAAAAGTTGTGTAAGTCATTAGAGGGAAGGAGTGAGTGGCGAGGCAAGGAATTAATTAAACAGGCAGTAGAAGACGCTGACGAACGCTCACATTGTACTTATCGAGTCTGCCGTAGGAGTCCTTGCTGTGCTTGAATCCCTTGCCTCCCTTCTTGTTCTTGCCGAAGCGACTCCTCACCCTGTTGTTGTACTTGTCCCCAGCCTTGTTGTGCTTCTCCCGCCTGCCGCCACGCCCCTGCTGCCCCCTGCCGCCTCGTGTGTTGTTCTCCCGTCCCTCTGCCCTGCTGGAGGACTCTGCCGGGGAGGAGGTTTGGGCTGAGGCTCCTGTGGCGTCCTGGGTGGTGGCGCGAAGCTTGGTGAGGTAAGCATCCTTCCGTTCACGAAGTCTCTCCTTTTTGGCCAGATGTGGGCTGGTGTCTGGAAGGTGAGGGGTGAGTTAAGGGCTGCTGTGGGTGTCCGAGACTTGTGAGAAGGAAATCTGATGACTGTTTTGTGTTTTGGGTAATCGACTGGAGGATTTGTGGTGTAGTTTCGTAAAGTGAGTTATTCTATGTAAGGGGAAAACAGGCCAAGGGCAAGAAAGACGACTCAACGAAAAGGACCACTGAGATATCATATGTAGGGTCTGCGATGACTTCTTGTACCTTCATTTATCTTTTTTATGCAGAGTGACTAAGTGTTCGTTTCTCTTACAGGGTTTGGGTTCGTGAGAGGATGAAAAGGTGAATGTCTTGAGTGTGGAACCTTCGTAGCAAAGACATTTAGCTGAGATGAGGCGTGTGTTTGTTCTCCCTGTGGGGTTTGGAAGGTTAGAAAAGGAAGGATTTGGTGTATATATTTCAGTGTGGGATGTTCGTGGAGGACGGGAATGTTGAGGTGAGGTGAATATTATGGTGAAATCATACGTGGCGTGAGTGTGAAACGTTGGTCTCTCAAATATGAAGTCACTGGTTTCTGATGTAAATGGAAAAAAAAACAAGTGAAAGAAACAGTAAAAAGTCCTCATTCAGTGAATTCCAAGAGAGAGAGAGAGAGAGAGAGAGAGAGAGAGAGAGAGAGAGAGAGAGAGAGAGAGAGAGAGAGTGAGAGTGAGAGTAGTTCCCACTGCACACTCACTCTCCTCTCTCCTGTCTCCTGTTAAAAAAGAAGAAGTTAATTTAGTTCTCGAAGTATCCTGATACTCTCCTCTTGAAAGTCTAAGTTTCAGCAAAGTGGAGGACAGAGGAAGAGGGCGGTGGGGGGAGGTGGCGGGGATGGAGGGGAGGGATGGAGGGAAGGAGGAAGGTGGCTGCTGTTGGAGGGAGAGAGGGAGGGAAGAAAGGAGGGAAAGATGGAGGTGGCTATTGTTGGAGGGAGGGAGGGAAGGAGGTGGCTAGTGTTGGAGGGAAAGAGGGAGGGAAGGAGGGAGGTACAGAGGTAGAGAGGTAGAGTGGTGTTAGAGGGAGGGAGGGAAGGAAGAGAGTGGCTGGTGTTGGAGGGGAAGGAGGGAAGGGGGAGAGGGAGGGAGTCAGTTGGTGCTCTAAAGGTTAACAGTGAATAGAATAAAGACTTGGCCACTAGTTAACGCTGCCATTAGTCCAGTGTGGAGTAAGGGAACACGAACACAGAGAATCCTTATAGCATTGCTGGAAAAATAGAGGAGGAATGCTTCCGTGTATTATCCCTCAAGTAACAACAGTAACTATGGCAACAAAGATTGCAAACAGTAAGAGAAACAAAAATGTGAAGGATTGCGGGAAACAATTAGAGGCGAGTTATTAAGTTAATCCTTTGTCTTTCATCCACAATTTACAAAGAACAATTAACCGCACGAATTCCTGAATAATGGACAGTATTTTTTTTCCCGGTCAGATACGGTTCATAGAGGGACGTCTTGTGTAATGCTATCGATCTTTGTGTAATGAGGGGAAATGAAGCGAAGAGAGGCGTGTAGGAGGAAGTTTAGCACATAGGAGAGGCGTATAAACAAAGGACGAGCTTCATATATCAGTCTTTAAAACGTAAGAAAAAAGGAAACTGCAAGAGGCTGTCAGACCTACACGTGGCAGTCCCTGTATGAGCAAAGCTACCTAATTCCATCTATCATTCCCATCCATAAATCTAACTAATCATCTTTTTAAATCTCCCTATTGACTATAACAACATGATCAGTGAGTCCGTTCCACTCATCAACATCTTTCCTCCCATTTCTCTCCTAAACCTGAATTTCTCAAGCTTGGAATGGAATGGAATGGAATGCAAGATTACTGACGGATGTACTGCAGAACAACAAATCTAATCCAAGCTGGTTAACAATAGAGGAATGATGTATCTGTTGTAGAAGAGACTCTGGTCAAAGCCAACAAAATGAAAAGAAAAAACGGTTCGGAAAAATGAAAGGATAAGTGTTTTGATATTTGCGTTTTTTAGTTGATATTTGTGTTTGAAATTTTAGTTAATTTTTTATATTCTTATTTGATATTTGTGTTTGAGATTTTAGTTGATATTTGTGTTTGAGATTTGTGTTTTTTTAGTTGATATCTGTGTTTTGAGATTAAAGTTTTTAGTTGATAATTGTGTTGCATGTCTGCCAAAGAACGGTGGCTGTGGAAAGGTAAAGTTACTTGTGTGTTATTAAGAAAGTTTGTGGGGGAAAAGTTGCGTTTTGTCCAATGGTGTGTGGGAAATTGAGTACTGAAGTTAGTAGATACTGAAGATTATTATAAGTTCGATAACCTCATTCTGTAGTGAAGATGGATGATTATTTGAATGTTACGGGAAAAAAAAAGTTGTCGGGGAAGATTTTATTTTGAAGTTAATAGAGAATGACCTTGCATGTTTAAAGTAGTAAACAAGCAAAGTAATGTATACAAAAAATAACTGTAGAAAGTTATTTGTATTAGAGGAAAAGCTTATTTAACCCCTTCAGTATCAAGACGTGTTTTTTCATATTTATTCTGCGTACTATTTGGCGATACTATACAACTTCAGAAACTTGTGTGGGGATTAAAATAGTGAAGACTGTGTGAATTAATCTTCTGACCCCCATAGAGCCTTTCTAATGTAAATAAAATCGTCTAATCGTACGCAAAACTTATGGTAAAAATGCGTCCCAGTACTGAAGGGGTTAAGGATTATTAGAAAATTGAGAAGATTGTGTCAAAAACTACAAGTAAATAGTGAAGACTTTGTGAATTAATCTTCTGACCTCCATAGAGCCTTTCTAATGTAAATAAAATCGTCTAATCGTACGCAAAACTTATGGTAAAAATGCGTTCCAGTACTGAAGAGGTTAAGGATTATCAGAAAATTGAGAAGATTGTGTAAAAAAACTAAGAATAATACGTGGAAATGGTAAGATCTTAAAAGCTTCCTGACACTAGTAAGAACAAGGAGCGCATATTACTTCCTGCATCCATTCCTGCGTATACCAAGACCCTTTTTAAGCCAGCCAACAACCATCAAGAACTCTACGACCCGGTTAAAAGTATTAGATTCACTTTATATTTCCTCTTAGCAACGGTTTAGTTTTTCATGAGAGGGTCGCCTCCGTCAAACTGAGCTCAGGAATTTAATCAACCGTGCATTGGGTCCGCCAGAGTTCATTAATGGGTGATAGAGAGTTGATGATTGAATAGAACTCCCTGGAAACTCCTTTATTAATGGGTCTGGCTGGATAATGGCTTGACTACCCACGACAGAAACAATTGATTCACCATAAAGGCAGGCCGGCATGAAGGTACAAAGAGAGAGAGAGAGAGAGAGAGAGAGAGAGAGAGAGAGAGAGAGAGAGAGAGAGAGAGAGAGAGAGAGAGAGAGAGAGAGAGAGAGAGAGAGAGAGAATAACATCAGTAATAGCCATGTAGAAAGGTGATTTACATGAGGCGGTCGTCTTTATGAAACTGGATATACTTTCATTAAAGTCTCAGTCTGTTTCTCTCTCTCTCTCTCTCTCTCTCTCTCTCTCTCTCTCTCTCTCTCTCTCTCTCCATAAAACAAAACGCATAAATCCCCTAATTATTTCCGCTTTTACTTAGTGAGCGAAGCAACATTGCCGGCAACTCAACCTCCTCTTCCTCTTCCCCTTCCCTTTCCCCTTCCCCGCGTAATGAACTCAACGCAACGCAAGGTAAAAATAAAACACATGAGTGAATAAATGGTGCGGTGTGCAAGTCCGTCCACACCACCACCACCACCACCACCACCACCACCACCACCACCAGAGCCTCCAGCATTGCAACATTCATTGACCAACGTACGTAAACTGAAATGGCAAATGGTTCGAAGTCAGAATGTAATGCTAGCTAATGATTTCCGCGCTGACTTTCCTTCCTCTCCTCACACGAACACCTACAGACTACACCGCCCGCTCTCTCCTTACCTATAGCTGCTCTCCTCCTGCTCTCATCCTCCCCCTGCCTTCCTACACTAACTTTCCTACTACTGCCGCGCTTCCCAGTACCTCCACACCCCTTGCAGTGTTACACGTCCCCCATATCTCTGTCCCTGCACCATTATTGCCTTCGTAATACCTTTAATTACTACTGTTACGCCACATTCCGGCCTCATAGTGTCACCATAGCCACTACACCACCCCATACACTGCCCACTGCAACATCCATACCCTTCCCTTTACACTCCTTGCTCCTACACGCCCCCACTGACGCCACCTCTGTCCCTGCCGCTCCCCAGGTCATTGTCAATTATTCCAGACTCTGCGCTCAGCATGTGTTTGTCCCCAATGTGTGTCCTCGTAAGGCATGACAATTTAACTGAGTCTTCTGGCAGCGGGAATTCATAGGAGAGGTGGTGGTGGTGGTACTCCTGGTGGTGGTAGTGGTGGTGATGTAACGGCGAGGGAGAAAGGATGTTTGTTAGGTTATGTAAATGCTTTCTAATGAACGTAGCATCATTTAGCTTCTCCTCGGTGGCGGTGGGCGTGTGTTTGCTGGAAAATACTATGTAGGGTAAAAGGGTAGTGGTGGTGGTGGTGGTTGGCTGGGTGGTGGAGCGGGGCAAGGCGGGGTGGAGTAAGTGAAACGCGGCTCGCTGTGTCCGTA
>NC_059304.1:19786174-19788674 GCF_017591435.1 Portunus trituberculatus
TTGATTTGTTTCACGATTTTGCTATTTGGATTTTTGGCTTATCATTTTTTTTCTTTCTATTTTACTTTTTTTTTTTTGTATTCATATTTATTTGTAACTTTTTTGTTTTTATTTCAGGTTTTCTTTTTGTTGAAGTAATTT
This sequence comes from Portunus trituberculatus, assembly GCF_017591435.1. Taxonomy (NCBI): domain Eukaryota; kingdom Metazoa; phylum Arthropoda; class Malacostraca; order Decapoda; family Portunidae; genus Portunus; species Portunus trituberculatus. Next base: position 19,786,316 of record NC_059304.1, read on the forward strand.
TTATTTAAGAAATTTTATGTCTAAGGAATTTTTCTCTCGTTTTCCCTTTTTTTTCTTCTTTTTTTCATATTGTTTGCTTGATTTTTACATTGATTTTATTTTGTGATTTAATTTTTGCCATCGTAGAATTTTGCTGGTTTTTTGACTCTTGGCTCATCACTTTTTGCTTTCCTTTCTATTTTTTTATTTTATGTTCTTTATTCATATTTATTTTGTAAGTTTTTTCCCTAGCTCATCACTTTTTTTGCTTTCCTTTTTATTTTCCTTTTTTGTCGTTTTTTAATGTTATTTTCACTCATATTCTTCACTTGTTTTTTTCCCTGTCAGCATTTTTTTTTTTTTTGAGGAATTTCGCAGTGTGTCCATTCTCAGCTTCTTATTTCTTTGTGTTTCGTTTCGTTTTCTATATTTTCTTTTCCCTTTTTTTTTTTTTTTACACATTTATTTGAGTTGTCATTTTTCATCTTCCTGCCTTGATCATGACTGTCACTTTCCTCTTATATTCCTCTCATTCTTTTCCCTCTTCCTTTTTCCCAAACTTCCATCTTCGTTTGTCTTTTCATCTATTCATTTCCTTTTATTGCCACTCTCGTATATTCTTCTTATCGTTTTCTTTTTTTTTTTTTATTTCCATTTTGGTTTTGTCCCTTTCATTTATTCACTTTTCCTTTATTGCCACTCTCGTTAATCTTTTCTCTTTCCTTTCGTTGTCATTTTGTCTTTTCCTCTCCCCAATTTCTTTCTCCATTTTTATTTATTTTTTTTTCTCTTTCTGACCACTTTCGTTATTAATTTATTTTACTTCCTCTTTCTCGCTCGTGTTTCAGTTGTCATTTAGTGTCAGAGTCATTTTCTCTCTCTCTCTCTCTCTCTCTCTCTCTCTCTCTCTCTCTCTCTCTCTCTCTCTCTCTCTCTCTCTCTCTCTCTCTCTCTCTCTCTCTCTCTCTCTCTCTCTCTCTCTCTCTCTCTCTCTCTCTCTCTCTCTCTCTCTCTCACACACACACACATATCCTTAACTTTTATCATTTCAATATACAAGTTTTCTGCATTTTTTTATTATTTTTTATCCTCTTTGTGTGATTAGTTTCGAAAAAGAGTCTTGATGTTTTTTTGTTTCCTTGGTAAAATCCTCTTTTCTTTTTTCTTTTCACTTCTCCTCTGTTCCTCTTTTTCCTTTTCTTTTTTCTTTTTTTTTTGTCTTTGTACACTCTTTCCCCAAAGTTACCTGTTTCTCTTACCTCTCTCTCTCTCTCTCTCTCTCTCTCTCTCTCTCTCTCTCTCTCTCTCTCTCTCTCTCTCTCTCTCTCTCTCTCTCTCTCTCTCTCTCCTTCCTCCTCTCTCTCTCTCTCCCTTTCTCTCACTTTTCCCTCGTTTCTTTCCTTTATTCTTTTTGTCTTCCTTTCTTCCTTCCTTCCTTCCTTCCTTCATTTCTTTCTGGTCTATCTCTGTTCCCTTTCCAAAATAATTTCCTCCAGAGCTTCCGTTTCCCTCCGTCGGCCTTCACAGTTTCTTTCTTTCTCTCTCTCTCTCTCTCTCTCTCTCTCTCTCTCTCTCTCTCTCTCTCTCTCTCTCTCTCTCTCTCTCTCTCTCTCTCTCTCTCTCTCTCTCTCTTTTTTACGTTCTTTCGGGTATATTTGTCTGTTATTTTTCTCTTTACTTCTCTTCCTCTTCCTCCTCCTCCTCCTCCTCCTCTTCCTCGTTGTTGCCTCAGCCCTACACAAGCGTCAAGGGGAGACTACAGTGTTTCACTCAGCGCCCCCTTCTGTGCCTTCTGCGTGGTGGTGGTGTGGTGGACAAGCTTCGATGGGCACATCATGAATGACTACACGCCCTTGTCGCCCACAGAACATAGAGGAAGAGGAGGAGGAGGAGGAGGAGGAGGAGGAGGAGGAGGAGGAGGAGGAGGAGGAGGAGGAGGAGGAGGAGGAGGAGGAGGAGAAGGGGGAATAGTAGGGATGATCAAACAACAGGAGGAATATTAGTCTTCTCTGGGGTGTTTGTTGAGAATATGGTGTTTGACATGTAGTGAGAGGAACAGGATGGCATGGAGGAGGAGTTGGAGGAGGAGGAGGTTGTGGAGGAAGAAGGGATGTAGAGATAAAGGAGAGGATTGATGTTAAGGAGATGTTGGTGGAAGTGAGGGTGGGAATGGACGTAGCGGAGGAGGAAGAGGAGAAGGAGGAAGAGGCAGAAGTGAAGCTTAACGACAGCAAATCTTCTCGCTATTGTGTAACTGTTTGGTGACTCATTCTAAACACCTGGTAATTGAATGGAGAGTAAAGCAGAAGGCTCCTCCCCACCCATCACTCCCTCCATCTTGCCCCGACGTGAAAACCGCTGAAAAAAAAGTGTAAAAGTG
>NC_059304.1:19791174-19798674 GCF_017591435.1 Portunus trituberculatus
GAGACGGAAAAGAAGCAAGAGAAGGAGAGAAGCAAAAGAAGCAGCTATTCCATTCCAAAGGCTTTCTGTCTCCTTGTTATATTTGATCTTTGGAGTGTGAGAGAGTGAATCCTTTAACGTTGTGAGACTCGTGAAGCGTTGCAGACACTCTTTGCCTCGATAAGCTGACTGACTGTAGTGCTCAAAGTGTTTGTCGTAAGGTTTTCTCGTAAGGTTTTCTCGTCCCAGCAATCGACTCTTTTATATTCTTCACCTTGCTCTCTGTGGCTTTTAACCTTTTAGCTGTTGTGATTATCCTTCCTTACTCTTCCTTAACACTATAGACATTGTTTGCATTAAGACACTGAAGAGGAAAAATTGATAAAGAAAAAGATGATTAGTTTTGTATTTTTTATGTAAGATGTACGAAAGTAGTGTCTGGTGATCTGAAGGGATAAGTTTTATTGTCCAGCAGGGAATGGAGTTAGAGTAATAGTTAACCACCTCAGCACCAGGACGCCTTTCCTTATTCATTCTGCTTACTATTTGGTGATTTTATACAGCTTCATAAATTCATGTGTGGGCGACGGGGTGGATTAAAATAGTGAAGTCTCTGGCCATTAATCTTCTGACTTCCATAGACCCTTCCTAATGTCAATAAAATGGTCTAATCGTACACAAATCTCAAAGTAAAAATGTGCCCCGGTATTGAAGCGATAAGTAAGAAGAAAAACACGTAAGGACACCTCATAAAGCATAAGAAAACAAAGGAAACACCAAGAAATCCCCAAACCTACACGTAAAACTGCCCTATCTTTTAAGTAGTAACCAAAATTACGTGTATTACTAAAGGCGAAGACGAACCAATGAACCACAAAGCCTTTAACATGATCCAACGATGTCTATTGCGCATTGAAGACAACACGTACAGCAAAACCATTCACGCCGTTATCGGTCTGAACTAACAGTGAATAATTCTGTATGTGGCTTCAGTCTTGCTAACGGAGATGTGTCTTTGTGTATTCTCTGCAGAAAGTAAAGCTGGTAGCCATTCATTAGTACTAAACGTGTCTGGTGCTGGCCACGAGTTACCCTTTGCCTTAGTCTGAAGTGCAGCTATCATTTACTGGAGGAGGAGCAGAAGGAGGAGGAGGAGGAGGAGGAGGAGGAGGAGGAGGAGGAGGAGTAGAGGAGGAGGAGGAGTCTGAGGTGCATCTATCATTTACAGGAGGAGGAGGAGAAGGAGAAGGAGAAGGAGGAGGTAGAAGAAATAGTAGAGGACGTGTTTGGTGTTGCCCATTCTTTGTATTAGTCTGAGGTGCATCTATCATTTACAGGAGGAGGAGGAGGAGGAGGAGGAGGAGGACAAGGAGGAGGAAGAGGAAGAGGTAGTAGAGGACGAGGAAGAGGAAGGGGATTGCTAAGGATTACAAAGGCTTACAAGCAGAGACGGATCTTCATGTCATTGCTATGCTGTTTGATTCAACTGCTCCACGCTACATGCTCGAATTACTCAAAGGACACTACAGTACAAGGTTCACCCCCCTCCACTTCTTCCTCCACATCCCCGTCCACCTCTCCTTCTACCTCTCCCTCCACTGCAAGCTTGAGGCAAATGGAGCGATGCCACGAAGGAATTCCAAGCAACAGCAGCTCTTGAGACTGTTTGGGAGTGACAGGATAGAACAAAGGAAGGCTCATCCCCACCCACCTCTCCTCCTAGTTCAAGCTGACCAGGAAATAAAAGAAATGGTACCATGTATAGAAAAACCAGGTGGAATTTTTAGAGGACAGGTTGAAAGTGTTGAAGCGCACGTCTGTTTGTGTTTGTAGAGGAGAGTGTGAGTACGTGACAGCTGTAATGTCCCTTTGACACTGCAGAAGAGGAGGAGGAGGAGGAGGAGGAGGAGGAGGAGGAGGAGGAGGAGGAGGATAGGAGGACCAGTAGGAGGAAAGGAGGGTATAATAGTAGCTATCTGCCGAGAGTAGAAACGGAGGAGAAGGAGGAGGAGGAGGAGGAGGGAAGAAGGAGAATGATGAGGATATGATAGTGGGATCAGGGAAGGAAGAAGAGGAGAAGACGGAGGAAGAGGAGGAGAAGAAGGATGTAATAGTAGAGATCAGGGAAGGAGGAAGAGGAACAGACAGCAACACCAGGAGAAGCAGCAGCGGGAGGCGGTGAAAGGGGGCGAAGGAAGCGGTGAAGGAGGAGGAGGAGGAGGAGGAGGAGGAGGAGGAGGAGGAGGAGGAGGAGGAGGAGGAGGAGGAGGAGGAGGAGGAGCGATGCAGATTCAACAGAGCCGCAGCGGATTCCCAGCTTGGCACCTTAATGTAGTCATGACCTGGACGCAGCAGCAGCAGCAGCAGCAGGAGGATCCTCGCCTACACCTAATGGCCACGCTGTCATTAACTCTGCCTTAATCTCACGCACACCATCACCGCCTCTGCCATTCACCGTGTGCCGCGCTTGCCTGGCTGCCGGGGCGAGAGGGCGGGGCAGGGCGGAGTGCATGGGAGGGATGCAGCCAGGGAGGAATGAAATCGGGGTAATAGTTGATAAGAAAAGGAAAAAGAAAAAAAAAAAAACTTAACCCCTTGAATACTGGGACACATTTTTACCTTGAGACTTGTGTACGATTAGACTGTTTTATTGACATCAGGAAGGATCTATGGAGGTCAGAAGATTAATGGTCATAATCCTCACTATATTAATCCCCCCACATAAGTTTCTGAAATTGTATAAAATCACCAAATAGTAACCAGAATGAATATGGAAACTTGCCATGGTACTGAAGGGATTACGAGCACCCCAGAAAAACTGTAGAAAGAACTGGCAAGGAAGGATAGAAGTGGATTAGGAGTATAAGGACGAGCGTAACGTGATGTGGCGGTGGATTAGGTGGAGGCAACGAGGGGGATCGGAAAGAAAGTATCAGGAAAAAGTAACAGAAAAAGAAACAATTTTTACTAAGAAATAAAGTAACAATGGCAAAAACTCACACAACTAATTTCATGTACAATCGGTAGCGAGGCAGTGTGGTTGTGTTGAGAGGATGTAAGGTGTATCTTGAGGTGCTGTAGTGATGCAACAGGTATAGCACGGGTTAATAGAGAATGGAAGTGTATTTAGGGTGTATCTGAGGCGTGACATGTAGGCTTGAGATCGTTGAGTTAGCATGACAAGGTTTAGTAAAGTGTGAAACTGTGTACGGGGCATGTTAGACAGACAAGCAGGCAGGCGGGAGAACATTGACGGCACGTGGAAAGCCTGAATCTAGACAGGGAGTGTATTTGGAGTGTGCGTTTGAAGTGTCGTTAGCGATGTTAGTCTCGGCAGATCGTTGAGTGGGCGTAGCAGGGCCGGGTAAGGACTGGACGTTCATTTAGAAGCGAGTATTGAATGTAAGTAATGGACGGAAAGGTACTGACGGGTGTGGCGAAGCTTAGTAGAGACTAATACTGTATGTGGGATGTGAGAGAGCGGCAGGAAGGTTTCGAGAAGGTGAGATGGAACATGGCAGGGATTATCAAGGGCAACGACTGGTTTGGAGGGGTATGGCAGGCGTGGTAGGGATTAGCAAAGGTGAGATAGGGTGAGACAGGGTGGGGTAGGGAGGTCATTGGAGGGTTGGGACAGTTTGGCAGGGCTCGGCAGGATCAGAGAGGGTATTGAAGAGGTATGGTAGTTGTGAAAGGGTCTGTAAAGGTAGGGAGGGTGATGGAGGGGTGAGACAGTCGCAGCAGGTGTTAGCAATAGCAGGCAGGGTGTTGAAGGAGTTTGGTAGTTGTGACAGGGCTTAACAAGGGCAGGATAGGTGTTGCAGGGGTTTGGCATGGTTGGCAGGGGTTAGCAGGAGCAGGAAGGGTATTATAGGGATATAATACTTGTGACAGGGGCTAAGGAAAGGAAGGAAGGGTATTGGAGGAGCGTGGTAGGGTTTAATAAGAGCAGGGAGAGTGTTGAAGGAGCGTGGCAGGGTTTGGTAAGGGCAGGGAGGCTCAAGGAGTGTCTGGGGAGCGTGGCTGGTTCCTTACGTACCTTTGCATGGACAGAATCCCTTGCACACCATCCTGACGGCGGTGTTGTGAAGGCAGTTGTGGCGGTCGATGCGGCACAGTGAGGAGTAGGTGCGGTTGTCTGAGCCACACAGGAACACGGGCTTCAGTACCGGACACACGGTGCACTGCCTGCAACACACGCCGACACCACAGTTAGATCAGGACAGGAAAGGGAATACAAGTGTAGGCTGGGCTTCCTCACTCGGGGCAATGGTTTCCTAGTGGGTGGGCTTTGAGATAAGAGGTACCCCAAAAAGTATCCCCTTTAGCCCAGAAATTCCCGGGAAAAGACCACATGGTATAAACAGAAAAAAATAAAAAGGCAAGCCACGTGTATGTTCTTCGTGTTTCTTGGTCTTACTTAGGAGTGTAAGTGATTTTCTAACCCCTTCAGTACTGGGACGCGTTCTATTTTTTTATTCTTACTATTTGGTGATTTTACGCAGTTTCAGATCCTTCTGTGGGTATTAGAATAGTGAAGACTCTGGCCATTAACCTTCTGACCTCCATAGACTCTTCCTAATGTAAATAAAATTGTCTAATCACACCAAAAATTCTTGATGGAAATGCGTTCCAGTACTGAAGAGGTTAAGAATGCTGTGTGTTTAAAGACTGGAGAGTATACGAATACATGACAGACATCACAGTTTGTTATTAGGGAATCGAATGCTGTGAAAGGAAAGGGGAAATAAATGACACGAACAGTGGTGATTATTTCTTTAGCAGTAGAAAAAGAAGAAAAAGAAGAAAAAGAAAAAGAAAAAGAAAAGAAGAAGAAGAAGGAGAAGAAGAAGAAGAAGAAGAAGAAGAAAAAAAATAATAATAATAATAATAATAATAATAATAATAATAATAATAATAAGAAGAAGAAGAAGAAGAAGAAGAAGAAGAAGGAAAAGAAGAAGAAAAGAAAAAGGAAAAAAGAAAAAGAAGAAAAAGAAAATGACAAGTAGAAGAAAAATAAGAAGAAGAAAAAGCAGAAACAGAGACAGCAGCAACAGAAGACGACGAGTAGAAGCAGAAGCAGAAGCAGAAGCAGAAGCAGGAGAAGACGACGAGCAGAAGGAGAGGCGTCATTAGTTTCAGAGGAGGCTGTGACGTGAGCTACACACGACACACGGGAGACGCGAGGAGGAGAAATACTGAGCAGAACACTGGGACCGTTTAGACGAGAGGAACACTGGTGGTGGTGGTGGTGGTGGTGGTGGTGGTGGTGGACGGAAAGAGTTAGTAAAAGAAATAAAGAAAGTTATTAAAAAGCCAAAAATGTGACACGAAAACAAAGAAAAGGTATGAAAATATAATGTACGTAGGTAACAAGGTCAGAGAGAGAGAGAGAGAGAGAGAGAGAGAGAGAGAGAGAGAGAGAGAGAGAGAGAGAGAGAGAGAGAACACAAGTAATAAAAACACAAAGAAAAAGAAGAATTAAGGGCTTCCAGCACAATGAAGGAAGACAAATATTAGAAGACGCGTTGGAGACGAGAGAAAACAAGACAGACAAAATGAGAACACAAAGAAGAAACGAAGGAGAAGAAGAAGAAAAAGAACAAATAAGAGAAATCTAAAAGAACACACGTCGACCATTCAGACAAAGGTAAAATTGAAGATAATGATGATGAAAGACCGGGAAAAGAAAATGGGAAGCGAAATAAACAGGAACAAAGAAAATGAAAAGGAAAGAAGGACAATGAGAAGAAGAAAAATGAGAGAGAAAAGAGAGAAATACTGAAGAATACTCAAAAATCAAAAGCATTGCAGGTAACTCAGGTAAAAAGATGAGGAAGAGTGAGGAATGAGAAAACAGAAGTAGGAAATAATGAAGTAGAAATTATATCAGGGAAATTAGACAATGTAAACAGTAATGAGAGAAAAATGATGTGAGATTTACTAGTAATGAAGTGAAACAATGCAAATATTAGAGACTTTAGAGGTGAGGAAATGTAAAGAGTAAGAACACAGACGAGAAATAAAGAAAGGAAACGTAAGAATAAGAACACAGAAGAAAAAAATAAAATAGAAGTAGAAGAATTGTGATAGAAATGAGAGAAAAAATAAATGATAGCAACTTAGAGATAAAATGACGAAGAAGATAGAAATAAATAAATACGAATATGAGAAAAAGAAAAAAAATAAATAGGGAATAAGAAAATAGAAAGACAGACAAAAAGTATAAAAAAAAGTTATAGATAGGAATTAACGTATAGAAAAAAAACAGTTTAGTAAAAAAGAAAAAAAATACAAACACGAAGAGGAAGAAGAAAGAAAAAAAAAACGGAGTAAGAAATAACAGAATGACAATAGAAAACAATAAAGTGATACAAATAAAAGAAAACAAAAAACACACAAATGAAATGCTTGAAAGGACAAAATTGTAAACACGAACGCGCAACAAGAAAGAGGAAAGAGGAAAGGAAAAATAAAACTAAGAAGAAAGAGAAGAAAGAAAGGAGGAAAAATACGTTGAAGAAAAAGGAAAGAAAGGAAAAAGAAAATGAAGAAAAGAAAAAAGGAAGAAGAAACGAAAAGAAAGAGGAAAGAGAGAAAACGAACACAGAGGAAGGAGAAAGAGAAAAGAAAACGAAGAAGAAAGAAAATAAAACGAAGAAAAGGAGAGAGAAAGGGAAAAGTAAACGAAGGAGAAAAGAAAGGAAAAGAAACTAACAAAAAAGAGGAAAGAGAAAGGAAAAGTAAACGGAGAAAGAGGAAAAGATTAGGAAAAGAAACTAACAAGAAAGAGAAAAGAAAAGGAAAAGAAACTAAGAAAGAGGAAAGAGAAAAGGAAAAGAAAAGGAAGAAGAAAGAGAAAAGGAAAATAAAACGAAGAAGGAACTGAAAAGCGAAATAAAGAAAGAGAGAGAGAAAGAGAGAGAGAGAGAGAGAGAGAGAGAGAGAGAGAGAGAGAGAGAGAGAGAGAGAGAGAGAGAGAGAAAGGGAAAAGAAAACGAGGGTAAGGGATGAATATATAAGACACAGAGGAATAAAAAAAAAAAAAAAAAACTGATGGCGCGTAGAAAGTGACACAAATCGGGAATGTAGAAGACGGAACGAATCGATTAAGCGTCGCGGCGTGAGTTACGGGACGCCCCATTACGATGACGGATAGCGCTCGGTGACGCCTTCCCCTCATAAATACCGCTGAGCACTGGCCACGACGGCACCGCTGGGGGAGGGACGGGATGATGTGACTAAAAGGTGACTGACGGCTTGTGACTAAATGGTGATTGGCTCGTGTGACTGACAGGTGATGGGCTGACGTGACTAATGGCTGACGGGTTGATGTGACGAAAATATGACGGACTGACGTGAAATAAAGACAGGATGACGTGACAGAGAGGTGACAGGCTGACGTGACTAACAGGTAACGGGTTGGCATGACAAAAAAAATGACTGACAGGTTTGCTGACGTGACAAAAACATGACGTGACAGAAAATGATGGACAGGCCGACGTGACAAAAGCGATA
>NC_059304.1:19803674-19811174 GCF_017591435.1 Portunus trituberculatus
AGAGAGAGAGAGAGAGAGAGAGAGAGAGAGAGAGAGAGAGAGAGAGAGATGATATAATTCCAATGAAGCACACTGGACTATACTTTATGAAGCACAATGAGGCCAGACTGCATGATGATGAATGAGAGTGAGAGAGACGCCCCTTTACAGCGCTGCATCCCCTCCACGCTAAATGAAAGGCAGGGAAAAAGAGAGAGAAAGGTAAAGAAAATTGTGTATTTCCAATTAACTTGAAGAGAAATAAGTTTTACACCGAGCGTTCACGATAGAACCAAGTGATACAACCAACTGGTGTATTTCTGCTGCGATGGACTAGGTTGTATGAATGTAGTAGGTTTATGTGGTGTTGTGGTGGGGTTCTGGTATGATGGGTGTAGTGGTGTGGTTCTGGTGGTAAATTAGTAAGTGGTGGTTTTTTTTCTGGTATGATAAATGTGTGTGTGGTTGTGGTGTGATAGACTAGATGGTATAAATGTGTTAGCTTTATGTGGTGTTGGTTCTGGTATGATGCATGAAGTGGTGTGGTTCTGGTGGTGATTCAGTTAAGTGGTGTTATGATAAAGTGGCGTGGTTTTGATGTGACAGTTTAGGTGGTATAAATGTGGTGTTGGTCTGGTATGATGGGTGTAATAATATGGTAGTGATGGTAAATTAAATGGTGTTTTTGGGGGGATATGATAAAGTGGTGTGATTCTGATATGATAGACTAGACTAAGTGGTATAAATGTGGTAGTTTTATGTGGTATGATGTTGTTCAGTTACGATGAAGTGGTGTGGTTGTGGTGATAGATTAGTTAAGTGGTGTGGTTCTGATATGATAGTCTAAACCAGGTTGGTATAGATGCATTACGGTGATATGGTGTGTTTCTGGTATCATGGACAAAGTGATCAGATTCTGGTATAAATAGAGTGGTTTGAAATTTGGTTTGAATGTGGTGTAGTGAACTGGTATGATTCTGAATTAATGAACTGGTGTAATGGAAGTGGTCTACGATGAAGCGGTCTGAGTTGTGGTATACTAAACAAACTGACGTCACTCTAACAAGAAATTCAGTGTTTTTAGCATCAACCAACCTGTCATGACACTCACTCACTCACTGACTACGTACAGTTAACTCTTTCACTGCGACAAGAAACAATTAGCACCGCCAGAAGCAATGTGTGAAGTCTTTTATACACAGCTACAACAAAAAGTAGCAATGAAAAAGAACAAATCCTCCCCACTTCTTTCCTAAACATGAATTTCTCAGCTAAACCTATTATTTCTGGTTCTACCCTGGCTGTTGATCCTAAGAACTTTACCCATGTCCTTCTTTGTTATAACCCTTTTACCAATTGACGCCTTTAATAGTAAGACGCATTTTTTTTTACCTTGAGATTTGTGTACAATTAGACCATTTTATTAGCATTAGGAAGGGTCTAAGGAGGTCAGAAGATTAATAGCAAGAATCTTCACTATTTTAATCCACCACATAAGTATCTGAAGCTGTATAATATCACCAAATAGTAAACAGAATGAATATGAAAACGCGTCATGGTTCTTAAGGGTTAAATACTTCAATCATGTCCCCTCTTAACCTACGTCTCTTTAAGGAATGCACATTTTTACATCTTGCCATTTTAAAGGTTAGCTGCGGCTGTAGACCAAGTAAAGATGTCCTAGAGTGATTGATTATTAGAGAAATGTGTACGAAATGGCAGTCAACGAGTTAAAAATAGCAACCTGCAGTGGCCTGTAACTGTAATCCCTTGAAATACTGTACCATTTATATTATTTCGTTCCCTAAGCGTTTGTCTGTAGTGGGTGTCCCTTTGTAGCGGCAGGGACTCAGGCTCGTGTTCTCAAACTTTTCTGCGCTTCACTTCCACTATTTCAAAAGGCTTTATTTAAATTGACACGAGATTTTTAAGGGTTGTTTTACGGATCCAGCGACAGTTTAACAAAATTTCTACATTACGAACTGGAGAAACACTCTTGTAAAAACCCTGCTAATCATCTATGTGGCCTTGGAAACAGTCGTAGTGAGAGAGAGAGAGAGAGAGAGAGAGAGAGAGAGAGAGAGAGAGAGAGAGAGAGAGAGAGAGAGAGAGAGAGAGAGAGCAAACCGTTTCTGAATACGGAATAACTGACACGGAGTTTTTCAAGAGTTGTTTTACGGATCCAGCGACAGATTAACAACATTTCTACAATATGAACTGGAGAAACACTCTTGAAAAATCCCTGCTAATCATCTCTTGGAAAACAGTCGTGGAGAGAGAGAGAGAGAGAGAGAGAGAGAGTAAAGCGTTTCTGATTAAGGACGGTAAAATAAGCCAGCAGCACGAAGCACCACGCACGCTGGCCCGGGTTTAGAGTGTCTTGAAGTGACTGAGAGTGTTTGTCTTGTAACGCTACCTAACTTGTCTCCTTTCCCTAATTGTTGAGCTGTAATTAAGAGAACCAGGGAAACTTTGGTAATTGTCCCTTGTTTTAATTTATCTGTTGACGTTGTTTGCTTTGGGATTTTATTTATTTTTCTTTATTTTCTGTTCTTTTTATTTTGTTCTTTGTTAAGCTGCGTGTAAAAGTGAAAAATAACTCAATTGTCTCTCTGTTGTTTTTTTTCTTTTTTGTAAATCTGTTCCTGGTGGTAGAGAGAGAGAGAGAGAGAGAGAGAGAGAGAGAGAGAGAGAGAGAGAGAGTAAATTAAAACACGAAAAGAATTATTTATCAAAAGCTAGAAGCAAACACACACACACACACACACACAGAGAGAGAGAGAGAGAGAGAGAGAGAGAGAGAGAGAGAGAGAGAGAGAGAGAGAGAGGTGAAGATTAATGTCCTAGCTCAGATTTTATTTACGGGACATCAAAATCAGTATGCGAGTGGCACTGTTTTACCACGCGCCAGTGACTCCCGCCCTTGCTGCTCCATGAACGCTTCGCTGACTCATTAAAAAGGCTCATTGGGGCGAGACGAAGCACTGAGTCACGATCCAAGTCAACAGTGCCATTTCTCTCTCTCTCTCTCTCTCTCTCTCTCTGTCGTATTCATTCCAAACCAGTATTTCGTTTTTATTTAATTTAAACATCCAATCTGTCACTCCGCGTTTTCAATCTCTCTCTCTCTCTCTCTCTCTCTCTCTCTCTCTCTCTCTCTCTCTCTCTCTCTCTCTCTCTCTCTCTCTCTCTCTCTCTCTCTCTCTCTCTCATTCGTTTTGTTATGTTATGTTAGACTGTGTTGTGCGGTGTGTTTGGTTAGGTTAGGTGGGGTTAGGTCAGGTCAGGTCACGCTGTATTATTCTTTATTACTAAATTAAGGTTGGCTCAGGTGAAGTCAGGTGAGGTAATGTCAGGTCAGGCCAGATGAGGTTAAAGTTGGGTTATGTCTGGCTAGGTTAGGTTATGGATGGTTAGGTTAGGTTAGGTTAGGTTAGGTTAGGGTAGATTACACAATAACATAAGACAAGAGGGAAGCTGCAAGAGACCGCCTGGACTATACGAGGCAGTCCCTGTGTGTTTAAGCTACCTAATTCCATCTATCATCCCCATCCATGAACTTATCTAACCTTCTTTTAAAGCTCCCTATTGACTCACCCCTGACTACATGACCACTGAGACTGTTCCACTCATCAACCACTCCGTTTGTAAACCAGTTTCTTCCCATTTCTTTCCTAAAACCTGAATTTTTCAAGTTTAAACCCATTATTTCTGGTTCTGTCCCCGCTACTGATCCTAAGAACTACATTCGTGTCCTCTTTGTTAAAACCCTTATACCACTTCAATACTTCTATAGGTTAGCTTAGGTTAGGCTGAATTAGGATACACCAGGTTAAAGTTACCTTAGATTGGGTTAGGTTAGGTTAGGTTAGGTTAAATTAGTTTACTTTACTTTTAGTATTACATCAAGTTAGGTTTAGTTAGGTTAGGTTAGACTTAGCTAGGTCAGATCACGTTTAGTTTAGGTCAGGTTAGGTTAATTTAGTTTAAGCAAGGCGAGGCAGAGAAAAGAAAAAAACCTCCCTGTCTTTGCTCCATCATTTGACTGGAAGATGTAAAATCCGTCAAGTAATTGGCTTCCTTGACGACCCCAGCACAGGTAAACACGACCGCTGGGTTAATTAATGAACCAGGTGAAGTGGGCCTGAGGGAGGGGAGTAGGGAGGTGAGGGAGGGGTGAGGAAGGAGGACGACTGAAGGAGGAGGAGAGAGGGAGTGGCGTAGTGGTTGAAAAAATATGGTATAGAAAAGGAAGCGAGAAAATCAAAAGAGGAGGCGTCTTAAATGGAAAGTTAATTCATGGTGAGAGATTGAAGGGATTGAAATGAAAGAGAGAGAAGAGAGAGAGAGAGAGAGAGAGAGAGAGAGAGAGAGAGAGAGAGAGAGAGAGAGAGAGGTTGACGGGCACTCAGAGCGAAAGAAAACCGTAGTTAAAAAAGTTTCCTCTCATATCTCTCTCTCTCTCTCTCTCTCTGGTCGCACACAGGTTTAAAGAATAGTATTTTTATTTCGTTTTGTCGATCTGCGCTTATTAATACACACACACACACACACACACACACACACACACACACACACACACACACACACACACACACACACACACACACACACACACTCTCTCTCTCTCTCTCTCTTTTTTTTTTTTTTTTATTTAAACAAAACTTAATACAAAGGAACATGTACCCAAAGGCGCACTGTCGTGTGCTACCTATTCTAAGGGTACTACAATCTATTTCTCTACAATATTTACAAGACTTAAAAATAGATAATATACAAGATGGTCAGCATGTAAATGGAGCACTATTCGTTTCACTTCACTAGCACTATTCACGCACTGCACTACACTGAGTGTCACGTCACAAAGAGTGTCAGAGGAGTTGGCAGTGTCTGTCTCCACTTATGTGCCATCAGTTTGACACTGTGAGTGTTCATCTCCTGGACGTGAGGCACTGCGGCCGTGAACAAGTTCCACATCCTGGAGACGCGTCCTGCGAAGGTGCGTTGATGCTGACACCGTGGGATCGCGGCACCTCTACGGCGTCACCACCATTGAGCACCGTTCTCGTGCTCCGTTCGGTGACTCTTAGAGGATGTCTCTCTCTCTCTCTCTCTCTCTCTCTCTCTCTCTCTCTCTCTCTCTCTCTCTCTCTCTCTCTCATGAATTAAAGGAGAAAGGAAAAAGAAAAAGTATTCATTAAAGAAGTGATGGAGAGAGAGAGGAGAGAGAGAGAGAGAGAGAGAGAGAGAGAGAGAGAGAGAGAGAGAGAGAGAGTCTTCAATAATACTTAGTCTTGTGTCCTCCTCTGACTTTTCTTCTCCTCCTCCTCCTCCTCCTCCTCCTCCTCCTCCTCTCTCTCTCTCTCTCTCTCTCTCTCTCTCTCTCTCTCTCTCTCTCTCTCTCTCTCTCTCTCTCTCTCTCTCTCTCTCTCTCTCTCTCCCTGCCATTTTTCTTTCCCTCTTTCCCTCCTTGGTCCTTTCTTTACACATTTTTCTAAACTTTTCTTTCATTTTTCCTCTCTTTTGTTCTTCCTCTCTCTTCTTTCTCCTCTTCTTTTTCTCTTTGCAATCTTCCTACTTCTCTTCCTTTTACTGTTCATCCTTCTGTCTTTCTCAGTTTCTCTCTCTCTCTCTCTCTCTCTCTCTCTCTCTCTCTCTGTCTTTCTTCTTTTTATTTTATTTTTGTATTTTCCTATTCAACTTTCCTCTTTTCATTATTTTTTTCCTTCTGCCTCTTCATTTTTTCCTCTTTTTTCCTCTTTTTTATATACTGTATTTTTCCTTCTCCTTTTCCTGTACTTACATTTTCCTTTTAATTTTCTTCTCTTCCTTTTCTCACTTCCTTTCTTCTCCTTTTTTTCCCCTTCCACCCTATCCGTCATTGACTTTTTTCCCTTCCTTGCTGATTTTTGTCCTTTTTTTTCCTTCCACCAGTCTGTAACTTACTCGTGTCCTTATCTCCCCTCTTTCCCTCTCCCTCTCCCTCTCCCCTCTGTTTGCTTCCTCTCACTCTTCCCTGCTCTCCCTTCCATCTTCTCCCCAGAAAAGTCTATTGTCTTTCCATCATCCTCACTACTCTTCTCAAACCTCCCTATCTGTCCCACGCCTTCAGCTGACCGCTCTCCCCTCTCATTCTCCCCTCTCTCTCTCTCTCTCTCTCTCTCTCTCTCTCCTCGTCCGTCACTCTCCCCTCTCTCCTCTCTCCTCTGTCTATATGTCTTTGTCATGGCTCTCTCTCTCTCTCTCTCTCTCTCTCTCTCTCTCTCTCTCTCTCTCTCTCTCTCTCTCTCTCTCTCTCTCTCTCTCTCTCTCTCATATCGTAATCCTCTTCCATCTTGCAATTCTCCTACGTTACCTCCCTTTCTTCTCTCTCTCCTCCTCCTCCTCCTCCTCCTCCTCCTCCTCCTCCTCCTCCTCCTCCTCCTCTTCCTCTTCCTCCTTCTTCTTCTCCATTGCTCCTCAAACACGCTCCTCCACACACACATACACACATACACACACACACACACACACACACACACACACACACACACACACACACACACACACCACACACGCATCACCTTTCCCCTCCATCACCGCCACCAAAGCCAACAACAGCCTCACATTGAACCTGCATTGTTACCTTCCCTCACTCTGCTCGCCTTCTCCCCTTCTCCCCTTCTCCCATTCTCCAGCCTGACACCTCCCCAAGGACGCTACACACTCGTACACACACACACACACACACACACACACACACACACACACACACACACACACACACACACATACACAGTAGCATTTTCACACTCCCATTTACAGCTGTTTGAATTCTCGTAGTATCAGTAATTGTGTTTGTGAAGTTTTTTTTTTTCTTTTTTTTTTGTAGATTTTTTTTTCTTTATTTATTTATCTTGGTGTTTTTTTTCTATTTCTGTCCTTTTCTTTTTTTCTTTCTTTTTTTTTTACTTATAGGTTTGTTGTGTTTGTGATGGTGTTATATGTTTTTGTTTCTTTCTTCTTTTTCTGTCTTTTTTCAGTGGGTCATTTTTGTGTTTTCTTTTTCTTTCTATTTCTGTCCTTTTCTTTTTTTTCTTAAAGGTTTGTTGTGTTTTTGTTAATAGTACATGTTTCTTTCCTTCTTTCTCTCTTTTTTTTCATGTTATGGTGTCCTATCAGTTTGCTATGTCCCTTCCACCTCCTCTCAAGTGTCCTTATTGAGATATAATGACTCTTATACCCATCGATATATATAATGACCTTTTTTCTCCCTAGAGTGACGTAATGTTTTCTTTCCTGTAAATCTGTAGTGCCTTTAAATTCATCTGTTTTTCTATCGTCCCCACGACTTTCCCAATGGAATTTTTATATCTTCACAGTTGTTCCTTTATAAACCACTTACAACAGCTGCAGAAACACTCATAACCTGCGCAGGAACCATAAAAAACACTCACGACTTGCGCAGATCACTAAAACCTTACACACACTCACACAAACACACTCACCATCCAACGCCAAATGTTTAACCCCTTCAGTACT
>NC_059304.1:19821174-19823674 GCF_017591435.1 Portunus trituberculatus
AGTAGAAAACAATCTCTCTCTCTCTCTCTCTCTCTCTCTCTCTCTCTCTCTCTCTCTCTCTCGGGCACAGCTGCGGCAAATGTATCAATATTCCCTGATCGTTTCTGACTGTTTTTTCTTTTCTTTTTTTTTTTTTTTTTACGAGTGTTCCAGATGACATTCTCTTTCCCCCTTTCCCCTCCTCTTCTTCCTCTTCCTCCTCCTCCTCCTCCTCCTCCTCCTCCTCCTCCTCCTCCTCCTCCTCCTCCTCCTCCTCCTCCCTTCCTCCTCCTCCTCCTCCTCTTCCGTTTATATTCCTGCATCTTTTCGGGTTTTTGTTTTCATTTCTATTTTTATTTCTTTGTTGTTGTTGTTTGGCCTATACGTAACTGTATTGTGTTACACACACACACACACACACACACACACACACACACACACACACACACAGGGCATTATGTCTATATTCAAGCAGATAGGCGGAAAGACTGACGTGTGTGTATGTGTATGTGTGTGTGTGTGTGTGTGTGTGTGTGTGTGTGTGTGTGTGTGTGTGTGTGTGTGTGTGTGTGTGTGCGCTTTGTAAGTAGTTAAGTATGTAATTAAGTGAACAATTTAAAAAAAAGTTATGTTAGTTCCCCTTTAAACGATACAATGGAGAACAACAACAACAACAACAACAACACCTGCACCAACAATAACAGTAACAATAGCAACTGCACCAACAATAAGGAAGGAACGGAGAGGAAGGGATTGAAGGGATTGAAGAGGAGGAGGAAGAAGAAGAAGAGTGATGATGATGGGGGAGAGAGGGAGAGGAGAAAGAGAGAGTAGTGTGTAGAAGACCTCTCTCTCTCTCTCTCTCTCTCTCTCTCTCTCTGTCTGGGAAAGAAAAAGGTGATTTAAAATAGTCTCCCCCTCTGCTTCCTTTACACCTCTTCCGTTTTCTTTTTTAGTTCTGCTTGCCTTCCTCTCTCTCTCTCTCTCTCTCTCTCTCTCTCTCTCTCTCTCTCTCTCTCTCTCTCTCTCTCTCTCTCTCCATGTTTTTTCTTTCTCTCTTTTTCGTTTCTGTTCCCCTTCCTGTTTTCTTTTCTTTCTTTCTATCTCTTTTTTTCTTTCTTTTTTCTTCTCACCCTCTTCCTCCTCCTAATTATTCCGCTACTTTGTTTCACTGATTTTTCTTCTCTTATCTTCTCTTTCTTATTCTCTTCTCTTTTTCTTCATTCTCCTTCCCTTCTTCTTTTTTCGTCTTCTTTTTCTTTCTTTTTTCTTTTTCTTCTTATCTAGTTACATTTTCTTATAGTGTTTCGTTCTCCGTCCTCCTCCTCCTCCTCCTCGTCCTCCTCCTCCACACAAAGATGACACAAAAATTGCAAACAAGGTAGACTCAGAAAACCAAAGGCAACTTCTGCAAAGCGATATAGAGACTCTCATCGAATGGTCAAATAAATGGCAGATGAAATTCAGTATAGATAAATGGCAAGTGTTACATGTAGGAAATCAAAATCCTCAGACGATATTCAAGATGATTAATATCCCGATGACGAGTGTGGACAAAGAAAAAGATCTTGGCGTCACAGTTTCAGCAGACCTCAAGCCAGGCAAACAATGCACCAAAGTCGTTAAAATTGCAAATAGATTAGTCGGTTTCACTTGAAGATCTTTTACTATCACATACGGGAAAATAATATTAACATTATATAACTCACTCGTGCGTCCACATCTCGAATACAATGTTCAGTTTGGTCACCCTACTACAAAAAATATATCGAGAAATTATAAAGAATGCAACGGAGATTAACAAAAATGATTCCAAAATTGCGAAACCAATCCTTCGAGGAACGCCTTAAGGAACTAATTTTATCTTCTCTTGATAAACGAAGAGCAAGAGGTGACCTGAATATTGAAAAATACGTATCAGTCAACCGATCAAATGTCACCAGAAACAATGGTAAGCATTTCATAACTAATGAAGCGAAGCACTTTTTCTTTAATCGCGTAGTAAATATATGAAATGGTCTGTCTTCAAAAGTCTTCAACTTGGGTACTATCGAAACATTCAAAGTTCTCCTCTATGAATACTTTGAATATAATCCCCGGTTGTCATTGTTCATCTAGAATAACATCAGCTTTTTCTTTGATTTCCTGGGCGTCTGATTGTGCTCAAAATGCCCGTTAGCTTTAGTTACTATCACCCTCCATACACGACACAAATAGCTCGGAGTGAACAGTCAATAATTTTGCTCTCGATCTGTGCATAGTCAAGAGCTCTGGCAGGAGGTGATCATCGGGATTTAAGGTACCAGAGGTCACGACTACAGGAGGTTACCATACAGAGTGCCCTTTAAAGGAAAGTGCACTTTTACAATGATTGTACGGAGCTAGGGCCTGATTGACTGCTGCCTCTCTCGAAAGCGCCAACACAACACTGCCTACACGCACAGATAGCCCAAAGTTAACGGTCACCACTGCTACTCTCAATCTGTGACGGGCTGTGTTTTGGAGAGGACCTTATCAATTA
>NC_059304.1:19831174-19836174 GCF_017591435.1 Portunus trituberculatus
TTGGAGTGGGAGAGCAGCAGCGCCAAAGACAACTTTCCTGCCATTGCTGCCATGGCGGCTGGGGACCGAGAGACAACCATTGCCTGTGTCTTCTCCGGCGCGAATGTCACTTGCCAGCGAGCACCCCACTCCTCTATCACTCGTAGCTGCTGATTGATGGCCTCAGCAGCCCGCCCACTGTCCTGGCGTGGATAGGTATAGGAGAGGGTGCAGTCATCAGCATAGGCCATGACTCCTGGCAGTAGCTGGAGAAGATCATCCACGTAGATATTCCACAGGAGTGGGCCAAGAATTGAACCCTGTGGCACTGATGCCTCCACAGGCAGGGACTCAGATGTTTGCCCGTTGACAACCACCTTGAGGCTTCTGTCCTGCAGGTAATTTCCCAGGAGTCGTAGCAAGCCACCCTGGATGCCTTTAGCACGAAGCTTTTCTAGTAATCCGTTGTGCCATACTTTATCAAAAGCTCCAGCTATGTCCAAAGCAACCACTATAGTGTCCTTGCCGTCGTCGAGGGCGTCCTGCCACTGCCTGGTGAGAAGCATCATTAGGTCGGAGGTTGACCTTCCAGGTCTGAACCCAAACTGTTGGTCTGAGAGGAGGGCATTGTCCTTGAGATGGCTACACACCACCTCTGCCACGACCCTCTCAAACACTTTACCCACCACTGACAACAGGGATATGGGTCTGTAGTTTTTTGGGTCCGTCCTGGAGCTTTTTGTGTGCAGGAACTACTCGAGCCTCCTTCCACACTGAAGGCCAGACGTTTTCCCGTACACAAGTTGTGAAGACTTGGGTGAGAGGGGCAGCCAGTTCCTGGGAGCATCGCTTCAGCAGGTGCGGGCTGATGTCATCAGGGCCGGTAGCTTTCTGTGTGTCCAGCCCCGCAATAATCGCTTCACCTGCTGATGCGTCACCTCCACCATGGTGACAGTCTTCTCACATTGCTGGACCAGCTGAGGCGGTGGCTGCTGTGGATTCCCCACCTTCATTTTTCCAGCAAACAAGGAAGCCAGCAACTGTGCCCTCTCCTTACTGCTGGTGGCGACAGTACCGTCCTGCTTGCTGAGGGAGGGATGGATTCTTGGTGGCCAGTTCCTGTTTGTCCTTAACAAGGGACCACCAAGTTTTGTTTCCTACGCCAGTGCCACACAGTTTCCGGCGCAGGCTTTCCTCCCACTTTTTTAAGGCCCACTTGCTGGTTACCACCATCCTCCTGCATGCAGCCCTATGCAAGTCCTTGTTGCGCCGAGTCGGGTTCCTCTTGTAGCGGAGCCAGGCAGCATACTTTGCCTCAGCAGCAACACGGCAACGGTAGCCAAACCATGGCTGATCCGTCGGTCTGGTGGTGTATTCCCTGTGTGGGACGTGGCGTCTCTGGAGGGCGAGAAGGTGAGAGGTGAGTGCAAGTGCTTCACTCTCTGCTCCTCCCTGTAGCAGAGTGGCCCATGGGGTGTGGGTCAGGTCGCGGCGCAGGGAAGCCCAGTCTGCTTTGTTCCACAGCCAGATGGTGCGGGTGGTGGCCTCGTCCTGAGCCACGCCCACTTCCAGCTGTGTCAGTACAGCGTGATGATCAGAGCTGCCCACGAGCCCCAGCTGATGACACTGAAGCTTGTCCTCCTGGTAGTCTGAGATGACAGGGTCTAATGTCCCTCCTCGTTCATGTGTGGGGAAGGTGACATGATCTGTCAGACCCTGCACCTCAGGAGATTCTCGTAGGCGTCTCTTTCCAGGTGGTGATTGAGATCCCCCACAATCAGCACGTGGCTGCAGCTGTGTGCCATCATCAGGTTGTCTAAAGTCTCAGTCAGGTACAGGAGTGAGTCAGGCCCTTGTCGCGGGGGGCGATACAGGGCACACAGTAGGAGGGCTGAGCGGTCTGCCAGCGTTACTCGGAAGTACATCATCTCCATCAGTGGAGGCGTGTCTATGTCGAGTAGCTGGGCCTGCATTCCTTCCTTGAAGCAGACAGCCACTCCACCTCCTGTTCGCTCCTGTCGGTCCCTCCTCACCCAGTGGGTGAAGCCCTGCATCCTGCCATACGTGGGCTCCACCTCACTGTTCAGCCATGTCTCTGTCACCACAACAACGTCTGCATTGTGTCGTTGCACACAGTTGTGGTATAAGTCTGCAAGGTTAGTCCGGAGACCACGGACGTTGCTAGAGACGACCTTTAGTTGGCGGCGGGGCAAGCTGGCTGTACCATGGTGAGGGATGGTAGTGAGCGAGGCCTGCTAGTCCGAGGTGGTGGTTAGGGTCCGCGGCCGACTGCTGGTACTGGTGAAGAGGAGTGGTCCACTGCCGCCCCTGGCTCTGATTCCAGATACCAGGCTGAGGAAGGAGTGGGCGAGGTTGTGGTAAGGACTGAAATGAAGTGAGGTGGTGGGCGGGCTGAGGCGCTGCAGGTGGGAAGGGTGTGGCTGTGTGTCTTTCCACCGTAAGGAGCCGCTGTAGGAGACGCTCCTGACGTAAATCGTCAGTTCTGGCGTGGCAAGTAGCAGAAGTGTGTCCTTTCCGTGAGCAGTACTCACACACTTTTGCCTTGGCTCGCTTTTGTGTCTGCTTGGTGGCCTGGTGAGTCCTCAGTCCTTCGCTGGACACCTTCCTCGCGTCCTGCTGCACTTCCCTCTTAGTTTTCTTTTTTCTCCAATCTCCTGAAGTGGTCTGAGGAGAGGTTCGTGGGCGAACAGAGGCACCGCGATCTACTCCGTTCGCTGTATTTATGGAGGAAGAGTCCCTGCTGCTCTGTGTGGCGGTAGACGTGGTAGTGAGTACCGAGCAGTCACTCTGTGTGGCAGAAGGAGTGACAGTAGACGCTGGGGAGGTGTCACAGTCGCTCTGTGTGGCGATGGAAGCAGTGGAGGTAGGCGGAGCGGTCGTTGTTTCCCGGGCAGGCGAAGGGAAGGTGGAAGTTGAGAAAACAGCTGAGTGGCGGAGCTGTTGCGGTTTATCCGAGCTCCACCACGTCCTCCACCTCTCAGAGTCCTGACAAACCACCTCCCAGTGTTCGTCAATTGACTCTGCGTGGGCGCTGACTGCCTGAGAGCGTGTGGCTACTTGCGTCTGGCGCTGTTTTGACGCTATCAGCCTGTCTGCTACTCTGAGAGCCGCAGCAAACACGTCTCTGTGTTGTATGATCAAGTCTCTCTCTCTCTCTCTCTCTCTCTCTCTCTCTCTCTCTCTCTCTCTCTCTCTCTCTCCTTCACGAGTGTTGGGACTTGGTTTATTGTTACTTTGATGGTGTAGAGAGAGAGAGAGAGAGAGAGAGAGAGAGAGAGAGAGAGAGAGAGAGAGAGAGAGAGAGAGAGAGAGAGAGAGAGAGAGTTGTAAAGAGAGAGAGGTGAGAGGAAAGGAAGAGTGAGAGAGGAGGAGAGAAGGAAGGGAAGGATTAGAAAAAATAAAGTAGAGAGAGAGAGAGAGAGAGAGAGAGAGAGAGAGAGAGAGAGAGTGGTTATTGACATCAGTTGACAAACGTAGCGAGTAAAAATTGTATTCCAAAACATGTTTGTAGATGTTTGTTTATTTGTTTATTTGTTTATTTGTTATTATTGTTGTTATTGTTGTTATTATTATTATTATTATTATTATTATTATTATTATTATTATTATTGGTGGTGGTGGTGGTGGTGGTGGTGGTGGTGGTGTTGTTGTTGTTGTGCGGTATTGATGGTGGTGGTGTGTTGTTGGCAGTTGTTGCAACAACAGCAGTGGTGGTGGTGGTGGTGGTGGTGGTGTCAGTGGCAGCAGCAGTGGTGGTGTTGGCAGCAGTGAGTGGTAGTAGTAGAAGGTGGTGGTAGAGTGGTAGTAGTGGTGGTGGTGGTGGTGGAGTAGTAGTAGGTAGTGTGGTAGTGGTGGTGGTGGTGTAGTAGTAGTAGTAGTAGAGTAGTGGTAAGTGGTAATCAGTAGTAGTCATAATAGTAGTATCAATAATATCTATACTGTATAACTAGCATTCGTAACAGCACCAACAATACCACTCAACACACCTAACCTAACCACCATCAGTAATACCATCCCCTTATCAACATCTGGCGCACACAAAACCACTCCACAGCACAGTAAAATACCCTTGAAAAACGTTTTAATGCGCTGGCCTCCCTATCATCCCCAGCCTTGACTCTTCCCAGCGGCCCTTCCTCCTACTCTACGGGGATCTGAAAACCCTTCTGCCACTGAACACCATCGTTACCTATAAAACTTCCAATATTTCCAAGCCATTCGCATCACACGAGCCAGTTTGGGTGGTGGTGATGGTGATAGTGATGGTGGTGGTGTTGGTAGTGGTGGTGGTGGTGTTTGTGGTCTCCATTTTCTAAGTTTAACCCCTTCAGTACTGGGACACATTTTTTTTACCTTGAGATTTGTGTACGATTAGACGTTTTTATTGACATTAGGATAAGTCTATGGAGGTCAGAAGATTAATGGCCACAATCTTCACTATTTTAATCTCCCGAAATGAATTTTTGAAGCTGTATAAAATCACCAAATAGTAAAGAGGATGAATATGGAAACGCGTCATGGTACTGAAGGGGTCAAGAAATGTAACAAACTGAACTATTTGTAACACTAACGAATTATATAAGGAAGTTTGTGGGATTGAGGAGTTATTGGTTAAATTTAAGAAGAATATTCGTTTAGGTTCATCAAAATCTCGTACATTAAAAACTAGGTTACCAATTGTTACTGGTAGACATAGAGAGAGAGAGAGAGAGAGAGAGAGAGAGAGAGAGAGAGAGAGAGAGAGAGAGAGAGAGAGAGAGAGAGAGAGAGAGAGAGAGAGAGAGAGGAGCGTTATTATACTGGAAATAATTGATGGATTAATAACAGGATGAATACTCACATCTTGTCTTGTTACTGTGCCAAAGTCTAGGTATTGTTCAGCTGAGAAACCCTTTTATCGCGGAGTATTATAGACCACCTAGAGTTTGTGTTGACGTAGAGTAGTGAAATTTATTGATGTATTGTTGAGAATGTTCACGTAATGCACAAGCTCAAGTATA
>NC_059304.1:19846174-19848674 GCF_017591435.1 Portunus trituberculatus
CCTTCTCGTTTCTCAAGAGCAGCATTTTCTCGAGGCTTCAAGTTTCAAAATTACTGCTTCGCTCGGTGTCTCGAAGCTCTGAGTGATCCGGAGGGCGCGTTGTCTGTCTGTCTTTCTGTCTGTCTGTCTGTCCGTCTCTCTGTCTGTCTGTCTGTTTATTTTGAGTTTTGTTTGCCTGTGTTGCTCTTTTCTGTGTACGTATGTGTGTGTGTGTGTGTGTGTGTGTGTGTGTGTGTGTGTGTGTGTGTGTGTGTGTGTGTGTGTGTGTGTGTGTGTGTGTGTGTGTTTGTCTGATGCTTTGTTGGTTCTGAATTAAGTGACTGACGGACTGACTAGTTGGGAGAGAGAGAGAGAGAGAGAGAGAGAGAGAGAGAGAGAGAGAGAGAGAGAGAGAATATGTGTATCTCGCGCTCTTGTTCATGTGTGTGTGTGTGTGTGTGTGTGTGTGTGTGTGTGTGTGTGTGTGTGTGTGTGTGTGTGTGTGTGTGTGTGTGTGTGTGTAAGTTAGTTAGATAACAACCAACAATTAGACGAAACCGAAAAGCATACAATAAAAAATAATCACCAACTCCTGCAGAGAGAGAGAGAGAGAGAGAGAGAGAGAGAGAGAGAGAGAGAGAAAGAACATCAAGGTAAGCTGCTTATTAACACACACACACACACACACACACACACACACACACACACACACATCGTATTCTGGCAGCCTATTTTGTGCTCTCTCCTTCAATCATCATCATCATCATCATCATCATCATTTTCATCATCATTATCATCATCATCATCAACTCGGCGCCTTTCACACTGGGCCACTAGGCTGTCCCACTTCCACGCCACTCAGTGAAGGCTAAGAGTGACGATTTGATGCTTCTCTTACATAACTACAATCTCTCTCTCTCTCTCTCTCTCTCTCTCTCTCTCTCTCTCTCTCCCTCTTATGTATTCTGTGAAGTTTCTGGCATTTATTTTAGTTTTGGTGAGGTTAATTTTGAAGTTATTGGAGTTTTCAAGGGTGTGTCAGTGATTCTGTGGTAGTGGAAGTGGTGGTAGTGGTGGTGGTGGTGGTGGTTGATGGTGGTTTGGCAACACCTCCGCGTCATTACTGGGAAGGATACAAACGGGAACCTCATTAATTAACCAGGTTTGTATCCTTTATGTAAAGCGATTAAGTGCTGGGAAAAAGTTTGGACTGGCGTATGTTTGTTTGTGTGTGTGTGTGTGTGTGTGTGTGTGTGTGTGTGTGTGTGTGTAGGGGGGGAAGGGGGAAGGGGAGAGGCATTTTTCAGTGTTGTTTATGTGGTTCTTGTAATTATTGTTGTGTTTTGCTGCAATATTTGGAAAAACAATAATGGGAAAAAAATAATGGAAAAATAGCGGGCTGTGTGACATTTGGAAATAGTTTAGAAATGCAGAAACTTTTAAGAGACTCTAGTTTTTAGGCGTGTTCAAGTGTGTTTGCAGGATTTTGATCATTCGTGTAGTGTTTTGTAGCATTATTACGAAAAACGGTAATGAGAACTTAACTAACGATTGAACCTTTGAAGAGACTTTAGGAGTGGAGAAATTTTTAAGAGACTCTTGTTTTTAGGCGTGTTCAAAGGTGTATACACGATTTTGATCATTGGTGTGGTGTTTTGTAGCATTATTAGAAAGAACAGTAATGAGAACGTAGCTAAGCATTGAACCTTTGACGAGAGTTTAGGAGTGGGGAAACTTTTAACAGGCTTTTTCTTGTTAGGAGTGTTCAAGGAAGTTTAAATGCGTCTTGTTATTGAGTAAGAGGTTTTCAGCAGCATTACGAGGAATAATTAATCATGAAAACTTAGCTAACCATTTGTGGAGGTCTCGTACACAGTGTTAATGAAAAAAACAAAATAAGTGAATAAGTAGGTAAACATAGCGTGTAAGAGGACAAAAGGTTTTAAGGTCAGTGAAAGTCTTTGGCTTAACGATTCTGCCTCACTACTGGAAAATAAAAGTTCTAATAGTCTAACCATAACTGTTTCTGTGAACAAACCTTTAGGAATAAGAAAGTTAATGGAAATGTTTTAGAATTTTCTGTGAGAGTTTCCATGTGTGTTTGTGTGATGGTAGTAATAGTTTAACGAGGTATTCAGGCATCATTATTGAAAGTAAGCACCCTCGATGAGCCAGCCAGCCATCTCTGTGATCTTTGAAAGCAGTCTTAATGAGGGAACTAAACATTTGCATATTTCATTACTTTGTTCATCCCTCTTAAGTAAACATGTACAACATTGTCAAAAGAATAAAGAGATATAATGAATAAAAATGAATAAATGAATAATAGGGATAATAATGACAATAATGATAATAATAATAATAACAATAGTAACAATAATAATAATAATAATAATAATAATAATAATAATAACAGCTAAATAAAGTAAATAAACGAAAAATAAATAAAAATATAAACAGAATAAAAATAACATGTTTCCACTCACACATTCTCTAGACTGCAGATACGCTCAGCAAGACA
>NC_059304.1:19878674-19881174 GCF_017591435.1 Portunus trituberculatus
TTCCTTCCACCTTGCCTCTTTCCTACAGCTTTACTTTTCTTTCCCTCGTTTTTTTTTTTAGTATATTTTTAGCTTCAAACTCTTCTCTCCAGCATACATCCCTTTATTTCCTTTAGTCCTCCCTATACACACTCATAATACGGTTTCTATCACTCGTACTCTTAACCAAAGCCATTACAATAACCATTCTTACACTCCATTAACCTGTACCCCTTTTACATTAAGACCTTCCCTTCCATTCCTCGGCCAGTCCTCCTTCATCCACAGATACCACTCCAGCATCTCACATTTCTCTGCCCAGTCCATCCTTCCCTCAGTCTTTCATCTCCCACCTGTGCTATTATAACTAGTCTTCCTTCCCATTAACCTTCTGTATCCATTAGTAAGCTCAGACTCTCTTTCTCTCTGTTTCTCTCTCTGTCCCTGTCTTCTCGTCCTGATGTTTCTTGCTTTAGAGTTGTTATTTTCTTTTATGTTTAGATGACGTTGTGGTTTTATTTATTATTCATTAATTCTTTATTCTTTTTTTTTTTTTTTTTGTGTGTTTCTTGGTTTGTTAGTATTTTGTTTTATTTTATCTCATTCATAGTCTTTTTTTCTCTAGTTTTGGTAATCCATGTCTCTTTCTTGCCCACAAACTTAGTTCTTGTATTTGATTTCTTCTTTATATCTGTTTGTACTTGGTCTCTCTCTCTCTCTCTCTCTCTCTCTCTCTCTCTCTCTCTCTCTGTTCCATTCGTATATTTTCTCTATGTTTGCTGGCTCTCTCTCTCTTTCTTCCCCCTCGCACACTTTTCTAACGTTCTCATCATATCTATTAATTCTATTTCTGCTTCTTCCCCTACAGCTTTTACATCACTATTGCATCTAACGTCCTCTTGTCATGCTCTGTTCATTCCATTCATGTTCTTTTCCCTTTGTTTTACACCTCTCTCACTTGCTTTGTTCATCTATTTCCTGTGAACTTCTTTAAACACTATTTCATCATCAGTTACTCCCTTCAATCAAATATTCGATACATTTAGTTATCTAGACATCGCTACACACTCTATTCCACCTGTGCTTTCGTCCTTAAAGAGTCAGCAACACTCTGCTCTATCTACGTAAACTTTAAAGGCTCCACGAACACTAGTCTCTCCCTTACTAACTCTTCTT
This sequence comes from Portunus trituberculatus, assembly GCF_017591435.1. Taxonomy (NCBI): domain Eukaryota; kingdom Metazoa; phylum Arthropoda; class Malacostraca; order Decapoda; family Portunidae; genus Portunus; species Portunus trituberculatus. Next base: position 19,879,830 of record NC_059304.1, read on the forward strand.
CCTAGTACTCCTGAACACTTCATTGCACTTACACTACCTTTAAACACTCCCAAACACTATTCTGTCTCTTGTTAACTCCCCTTTAACACTGTCTGGCACTGCTCAATCCCTACCACCTCTTGTAAATAGTCACACATACACACATGCACACACACACAGATTCAGATTCAGATTCAGATGTTTATTGACCACAACATGACACAGAAATTTCAAAATGACAAGATCACAACAAATAATCCCAGATAATTAAAACTAACAACAACATACAAGCTAATTGTAGTCCAGTAACTACTCACACACACACACACACACACACACACACACACACACACACACACACACACACACACACACACACACACACACACACACACACACACACACACACACACACACACACACACACACGGTCCGGTAGCTCAGTGGTTAGAGCGCTGGCTTCACAAGCCAGATGACCGGGATTCGATTCCCCGGCCGGTTGGAGATATTTGGGTGTTTCTCCTTTCACGTGTAGCCCCTGTTCACCTAGCAGTGAGTAGGTACGGGATGTAAATCGAGGAGTTGTGACCTTGTTGTCCTGGTGTGTGGTGTGTGCCTGGTCTCAGGCCTATCCCAAGATCGGAAACAATGAGCTCTGAGCTCGTTCCGTAGGGTAACGTCTGGCTGTCTCGTCAGAGACTGCAGCAGATCAAACAGTGAATTACACACACACACTCTCTCTCTCTCTCTCTCTCTGTCTCTCATCCACTTCCTTACTCTGTACCGTCACCACACACTCTGCATGTACAAAATCTTCTGTAAACTTCCGTAAACACTCCGCAAAACACTCATTTCCGTCCATACCTACTTCTTATACACTTCCAATAACTTTAAAAAAACACCACCCATATTTTTTCCAACTCCTCCCTATTCCTCCTCCTTTCTCATTCCTATTTTCCAGTCCCCTTCCATCTCCTCAACTCCCAATAACTTTAAAGAAATACCAACCATTTTTCCTATTTCTCCTCCTTTCTCATTCCTGTATTCCAAAACACCACTTCTGTACCTCTTTCATCTCCTCCACTCCCAAAAACTTTCAAAAATATCACCCATTTTTCACCTACTCCTCCCTATTCCTCTATCTTCTCTACATATCATCCTGCACCTTTACACCCTTCAAAAACACTTCACCTGAGCTTTCTACCACCTCACTTTCTCATCACAGCGTCTCATCCCCGCCTTGCTTCCTTTCCTCTGCCTCACACCCGCTGCTCCTAGCCACAATTCACCCGCCACGCATAATTGGCCGCTAGCATCGTCGTTAGTCTTGCAAAGGGGCGTCAGGAAGGTCTCGTGGGGCGGGTCT
>NC_059304.1:19901174-19906174 GCF_017591435.1 Portunus trituberculatus
AAAGCTCCAGGACGGACCCAAAAAACTACAGACCCATATCCCTGTTGTCAGTGGTGGGTAAAGTGTTTGAGAGGGTCGTGGCAGAGGTGGTGTGTAGCCATCTCAAGGACAATGCCCTCCTCTCAGACCAACAGTTTGGGTTCAGACCTGGAAGGTCAACCTCCGACCTAATGATGCTTCTCACCAGGCATTGGCAGGACGCCCTCGACGACGGCAAGGACACTATAGTGGTTGCTTTGGACATAGCAGGAGCTTTTGATAAAGTATGGCACAACGGATTACTAGAAAAGCTTCGTGCTAAAGGCATCCAGGGTGGCTTGCTACGACTCTTGGGAAATTACCTGCAGGACAGAAGCCTCAAGGTGGTTGTCAACGGGCAAACATCTGAGTCCCTGCCTGTGGAGGCATCAGTGCCACAGGGTTCAATTCTTGGCCCACTCCTGTGGAATATCTACGTGGATGATCTTCTCCAGCTACTGCCAGGAGTCATGGCCTATGCTGATGACTGCACCCTCTCCTATACCTATCCACGCCAGGACAGTGGGCGGGCTGCTGAGGCCATCAATCAGCAGCTACGAGTGATAAAGGAGTGGGGTGCTCGCTGGCAAGTGACATTCGCGCCGGAGAAGACACAAGCAATGGTTGTCTCTCGGTCCCCAGCCGCCATGGCAGCAATGGCAGGAAAGTTGTCTTTGGCGCTGCTGCTCTCCCACTCCAAGATGACGTCAAGATACTTGGAGTGGAGGTGGATCGAGGGCTGAGGTTTGACAGGCATGTCAAAACCATTGCCAAGAAAGCCTCTCACAGGATCTCCGCTCTCAGAAGGATCGCCAGTTTCCTCGACAGGAAGGGAGACTGCTGCTGTACAAGGCACAGGTGCGGCCCCACCTTGAATACGCAGCTCTCTCCTGGATGTCCTGTGCCGCCACACACAGAAGGAGACTGGACAGCATCCAACGCCGCGCCATACGGCTAGTAGATGCTGCACTACCACCTCACCCAGAGCCTGAGCGTCCCTTGATTCACTGGAACACCGCAGAGACGTGGCGGCGATCGTAGTGTTCCATAAGGCACAGGTGCAAAGAGTGCCACATCTGGCAGGGCTGCGTCATCCTCTAAGAGTCACCGCACGGAGCACGAGAACGGTGCTCAATGGTGGTGACGCCGTAGAGGTGCCGCGATCCCACGGGTGTCAGCATCAACGCACCTTCGCAGGACGCGTCTCCAGGATGTGGAACTTGTTCACGGCCGCGGTGCCTCACGTCCAGGAGATGAACACTCACAGTGTCAAACTGATGGCACATAAGTGGAGAGAGAGAGAGAGAGAGAGAGATTTTTAGGATAGTTTTTCGTCATAAATTTAAAGTGAAAACATGAAACAAAAGAAGAAAGTAACGTGTTAAGAAAATGAAAAAAGGAAAATGCTAAGGAAATTTTGGAATAACTAACAAATTATGAATGTAAAAGTAAACTGAATGTAAAAAAAAGACGAAATTGTAAAAAAAAACTCATTAACCCAATCAGTTCAGGGACACATTTTTGCCTTGAGATTTGCGTACGATTAGACCATTTTATTGACATTAGGAAGGGTCTATGGAGGTCAGAAGATAAATGGCCACAGTCTTCACTATCTTAACCCTCTACATGAGTTTCTGAAGCTGTATAAAATCACCAAATAGTTAACAGAGTGAATATGGAAACGCATCATGGTGCTGAAGGGGTTAACAGAGAGACAGACAGAGAGAGAGAGAGAGAGAGAGAGAGAGAGAGAGAGAGAGAGAGAGAGTAATGTACAGTGTTGACTTTACATCCTTGCAAGGAATAGAATCCTGCAAGCGAGTCCTTTGAAGGAGGCTCGGAATGCTCCAAGGCAAAGGATCTCTCTGATACCTTCTCCTCCTCCTCCTCCTCCTCCTCCTCCTCCTCCTCTTCCATTTATTTCTCCCCTCCTACGCAGATTCCTCGCTTCTTGGTATCTAATTCATCTTCTCCTCCTCCTCCTCCTCCTCCTCCTCCTCCTCCTCCTCCTCCTCCTCCTCCTACTTCTCCTCCTCCTCCTCCTTCTTCTCCGCTCTTTTCTTTTCTCCTCGTTTATTCAATTTTCTTCATTTCTTTTTAATTTTTTCGTAATTGTCTTTTTTTTTTTTTATTCCTTATTTCCCGGTACGCCTCCATCTTTTATCAATATGTCCCACACACACGCACACACACACACACACACACACACACACACACACACACACACACACACACACACACACACACAGAGAGAGAGAGAGAGAGAGAGAGAGAGAGAGAGAGAGAGAGAGAGAGAGAGAGAGAGAGAGAGAGAGAGAGAGAAGCCAGCCAACATATTCATACATGCATACATACAATACCAAATTATCAATCTCTCTCTCTCTCTCTCTCTCTCTCTCTCTCTCTCTCTCTCTCTCTCTCTCTCTCTCTTATTTTGTCCCTCGCTCTACCTTTTCTCCCTCCTTCCTTTTTCATTTCTTTCTTCCTTTCTTTTCTTTCTTGCTTCATTTTCCTCTCCTGTGTGTGTGTGTGTGTGTGTGTGTGTGTGTGTGTGTGTGTGTGTGTGTGTGTGTGTGTGTGTGTGTATTTGTGTCTTGCTTCTTTTTATTTTCTATTTTCTTTTTGATTTTTCTTCTTTCTTATTTCCATTTTCCCCCAAGCTCTTGTTTCCACTCTTTCACTTTCTCTATCTTTTTTCTCTCTTTTCTCTTTCCTCTTTCTCTCTTTCTCTCTCTCTTCCGTGTCTTTAAAACAATTTTGGCTCCAACTTCTAAGAAAAATTTACTGTTACTCTTCCTTTGTTGTTTAATCTCTCTCTCTCTCTCTCTCTCTCTCTCTCTCTCTCTCTCTCTCTCTCTCTCTCTCTCTCTCTCTCTCTTTTTTTCCGTCAAATAAGAAATAACGATGATAACAATAATGACGATAATAATAATCATAATAATAATAGTAATAATAATAATGATAATAATAATAATGATAATAAAATAATAACACAACAATAATAAAGACAAGCTGTTATTTCTAGTTCATTTCTTCGTATTTTCTTCTATTTATCCACATTCTCTCCATCCATTCCTATCCTCCTTTACTTCCCTCTGTTTTTTTTTTTTTCTCTCCTCCTTTCCTTTCTCATTCCTTCCTATCATCATTCATCATCCACCACTTCCCATTCTTTTCTTCACTCCCTCTTCCTCCCCATCCCCCGTTTTCTTTTCCCTTGTGGCAGCAGCGGTGACTCGCGAATTTCTCGGAACAAAAAGAATAAGATATAATAAGAAAAATATTAAAAAAGGAGAATTTTACAGACGTCCTTCAAACGCCTCACTTTTTTAACTTTGAGGAATGGTGCAGGCGTGGCAGCGTCGTGTGGAGGGGGGGAGGGGATAGGTGGGGGAGAATAGGGAGGGGTAATGGAGTAGGAGGGGTGATTAGGTGAGAGAGAGAGAGAGAGAGAGAGAGAGAGGGAGAGGAGGAAGGGGTCATTGCATTAAGTCTTTGGAACGTAGTGTGGAAGGAAGGGGTAAGAGAGAGTGGGGGAGAGAGAGAGGGGGGGGATGGGTGGATAGAGGAAGAGAGAAAGAGTGAGGAGAGAGAAAGGAGGGAGGGAGAGGGAGGGAAGGTGAGGGGGAGGGGGAGAGGGAAAGGAAAAGTAACTAATTGGAGCACGACAAAGGAAAGAAAAGTGAGAAATAATGGGGTGTTTAGAGAGAGAGAGAGAGAGAGAGAGAGAGAGAGAGAGAGAGAGAGAGAGAGAGAGAGAGAGAGAGAGAGAGAGAGAGAGAGACTATTTGAGAGAGAGAGAGAGAGAGAGAGAGAGAGAGAACTGTAACCCAACCCAACCAGAAGAACTAGCGATATATGAACCAACCCAACCTAACCTAACCCAACCCAACCTAACCCAATCCTAACCTAACCCAACCCAACCCTAACCTAACCTAACCTAACCCAACCCAACCCAACCTAACCTAACCCAACCTAACTAACCTAACCCAACCCAACCTAACCTAATCCTAACCTAACCCAACCCAACCTAACCCAACCTAACCTAACCTAACCTAACCCAACTTAACCCAACCCAACCTAACCCAACCTAACCCAACCCAACCTAACCTAACCTAACCTAACATGCCCTGACTTAGTGACCTGTGGCTTCTGGAGGTCATCTAGCTGTGAGGCCTTGCTGTGTGTGATCTCTCTCCGGCAAATGAGACGAGGGGAGAGGAGGAAGAGGGGAGAAAGAGGGAGAGAGAGAGAGAGAGAGAGAGAGAGAGAGAGAGAGAGAGAGAGAGAGAGAGAGAGAGAGAGAGAGAGAGAGAGAGAGAGAGAGAGAGAGGGAATGGAAAGGTTAGCTATTAAGGGCAGTTAGGAATGGTAGAAGGAAGGAGAGAGAGAGAGAGAGAGAGAGAGAGAGAGAGAGAGAGAGAGAGAGAGAGAGAGAGAGAGAGAGAGAGAGAGAGAGAGAGAGAGAGAGAGAGAGAGAAAGGGGAAAGGAAGAAGGAAGAATCGAGAAACAGAGTGATAGACGAGAGGGAAAAGGATGAAAGGATAAACGGAGCACAAAGAGAAAAGGAAAAAAAAGGAAAATTTTAAAAGGATTTGAAAATGAGAAGAACGAAGAGGCTTTTGATGGAGAAGGGGGAAAAATAGAGGCAGGAAAGTAGGCAAGGGAATTAAGATTTGAGTGTGGAGGGAAAAAATGAAGTTTGGATAATAGGAAGGGAAACGGAAAAAAGGAGAAATTTGGAGGTAAGGAAAGAGATTTGTAAGGAGGAGGAGGAAAAAGAAGAAGAAGAAGAAGAAGAAGAAGAAGGAGCGGTAAGAGAAAATGAAGGGAAGAAAATTTGTGTTTCGAGTGTAGAGGGAGAAAATAAAGAAGAGAGAAGGAAAGAAGAAGAAGAAGAAGAAGAAGAAGAAGAAGAAGAAGTAAAGATGCAGGAAAAAAAACTTGATATCACGAAAAGATAAAAAAAGCAAAGGAAGAT
>NC_059304.1:19908674-19911174 GCF_017591435.1 Portunus trituberculatus
AGGGAGAAGAAAGGTAAGGAGGGAATAAGAAGGAAGGGAGATAATGTGGAAGAGAAAGGAGGAAGGAGAGGGAATGATAGAAAGAGAGAAAGGTAGAATAGGTGATATGAATGGAAGGAATAGAAAAAATGGGTGATTGTTTGAAGGAGAGGGAAGGAAGAATAGGAGAGAATGGAAGAAAAGATAGGAATAGGTGATAAGAGGAGAGGAAATAGAAAGGATGGGCGATCGTTTGAAGGAGAGGGAAGGAAGAGTAGGAAAGAATGGGAAGACAAGTAGAGATGAATAACATGGATGGAAGGAATAGAAAGGAAGAATAGGATAGAATTAAAAGAAAAATAGGGACAGATATGGAAGGAAGGGTATGGTATGGAAGGATATGGTAGGGGGGGAGTGGAGATGAGGAAACGGGAGGAAAATAAAGGAGAGAGAGAGAGAGAGAGAGAGAAGGAAGAGGGGACAGAATGGAGAAGAAGGAAGGAGAGATACTAAGAGACTATACTCAAATTGAAGAGAGAAGAAAAAAAAAAGGGGGGAGAATGAGAAATGAAAAACACGAATTAACACAAGGAAAAAAAAAGGAAAAAAGGGAAAATAAGAAAAATAAAAAAAAATAAAGAAGAGAAGGAAAAGGAAGAGAAGAGAAAAAGGGAAGAAAAATGTCAAAAAAATGAACACAAAAATAAAGGTAAATAAATAAAAGAAAATAAGAGATAGGAAAAATATAGAAAGAGATAAAATGAGAAGACAAATAAGGATAAACATGGAAGGAAGGAAGGGTATGGTATTGTATGGTATTGTATGGTATGGTATGGTATGGTATGATAAGGCATGGTATTGTATGGTATGATAAGGTATGATAAGGTATGGTATGGTATGATATGATAAAGTATGATAAGGTATGGTATGGTATGGTAAGGTATGGTATGGTATGGTATGGTATGGTATTGTATGGTATGGTATGGTATGGTATGGTATGGTATGGTATGGTAGGATAAGGTGAAAGGGTTAAATGTTTTTCGTGTCTACTCGCTCCCTTCACCATGTTTTTAGTGACCCAAGAATGACAAGATAGGAGAGAGAATCAAGCTAGCTCATATTAATCAGGCCACAGCTGTCACCAGGCCATCGTGAAGGAAAGGAAGGATAGAAGATTGGTGACTGTAGGATGGGAGGATAGGGGAAGAATGGTGACTGTAGGATGGGAGGATAGGAAATGAATGGTGACTCTAGGGTGGAAGGATAGGAGAAGAATGGTGACTGTAGGATGGGAGGATAGGAGAAGAATGGTGAATGTAGGATGGGAGGATAGGAGAAGAATGGTGACTGTAGGGTGGAAGGATAGAAGATTGGTGACTGTAGGATGGAAGGATAGGAGAAGAATGGTGACTGTAGGATGGGAGGATAGGAGAAGAATGGTGACTGTAGGGTGGAAGGATAGAAGATTGGTGACTGTAGGATGGGAGGATAGGAGAAGAATGGTGACTGTAGGATGGGAGGATAGGAGAAGAATAGTGACTGTAGGATGGGAGTATAGGAGAAGAATGGTGACTGTAGGGTGGAAGGATAGAAGATTGGTGACTGTAGGATGGGAGGATAGGAGGAGAATAGTAACTGTAGGATGGAAGGATAGGAAAGAATGGTGACTGTAGGGGAGTGTGTGTGGTGAAGGGAAGGAGGTGGAACAGAATAAGGAGAGGAAAAGAAGGAAGAAAAGATGGAATGAGAGAAACACCAAAAAGAAAAGGAAATGGATGAAAGTAAACAAAGGAAAATAGGGAACCGTATAGCAAAATAAAAGAAATAGACATAAAAAAAAGAAGAAATGAGATACAAGAAAAAAAAGAGAGAAGGAAGAAGGAAAAGAGAAAATGAGAAGAAAAAATAGATCACAAAAAAGCAAACAAACAGAAACAAAACAAAAAGAAAATGAAAGAAAATCAAGGAAAATAAATATAGAAAACGAGAAAAAGAAACACACACACACACACATACACACACACACGGCTCATGAAGTCTCCTCAGTGGAATGTTGTTAATTAAAGTAAAGGACTCAATGGTGACTGATCTTCCTCCCCTTCCTCTTCTATCCTCCCCTTCATTATCATTTTCCCTTCCCTTCCCTTTCCTTCCCTTCCCTTTCCTTCTCTTCCCTTCCCTTTCCTTCATTATCATCGCCTCTCCTCTTATCTCCTCCTTCCTATTTCTGGTCCTTTTGTGTCATTCTTTTTGTTTTGTCCTATTTTCCTTCTTTTCTTTTTCTATTTTCTCTATTTTATTTTCTTCTTATTTTTTTTTTATCTTTTTGATGTTTTTTCTTTCTTCTTTTCTTTCTTGTTATTCTTATCTTTGTTTGTTCTCATTTTTTTTCTCTATTTCTTCTGTTCTCTCTCTATTTTCTCTCTTCTCTTCTCTTTCTTCTTCTCTTCTCTTCTCTTCTCTTCTCTCTCTCTCTCTCTCTCTCTCTCTCTCTCTCTCTCTCTCTCTCTCTCTCTCTCTC
>NC_059304.1:19916174-19923674 GCF_017591435.1 Portunus trituberculatus
TCTCTCTCTCTCTCTCTCTCTCTCTCTCTCTCTCTCTCTCTCTCTCTCTCTCTCTCTCTCTCTCTCTCTCTCTCATATATCTTTTTGCCTCATATATTTTCTTTTTTCTCATTTCTTCCTTATTTTCTCGTTTCTTCTTTCACTTTCCTTCTCTTATTTTTTATCACTCCTCTTTCCTTTATCGCATCTTTCCCTTCTCTTCCCTTATCTTCCCTACTTTTTCTTCCTATTCTTCTTTCATCTTAAATTTCCCCTTTCGTTCTGCGTTTCCCTTGCCATCCCATGCTTGATCGTTTCCTTCCTTCCCTTGTACCTTCTTCATTTTTTTTCCTTTCTCTTCTCTAACCTGGTTGACCTTCCTTTCACTTCATTGTCATGTCGAATTTCTGTTGTGTTTCTTTCTCTTCTATATTCTCCTCTTTGATCCATCCATCCATCTACTTCACTTCCTTTATCCTCCTTTTCCTACACCCATTTCGTTTTTTTTTTTCATTCTCTCCATCCATTTCTTCCTTTCTATTTTACTCTCCCTATTCATCCCTTTCCCTCTGCTTTCCCATCTTCTTTTTCTCACATTCCTCACTTTACAATCCCCATAGTCTATTCCTTTTCTATCCCATCCTTTCCATCCGCCCCTTCCCTTCTATTTATACCCTCTCCATCCCTATCCTTCCCTTTTAAATCTTCTTTCTCTTTCCATCCTTTCGTTCTCTAGACAATCCCCTTTTCTCCCTCTGCCCTAACACCGCTACCGCCTTCTTCACACCAACAGAAAATGGAGAATCTTAAGCTGAGGTGCCGGGGAGCGAGCGAGCAACAGCGAGAGAGGAACAGAGACGGGAAGTGAAGGGGACGAGAGACAAAACATCTCACGGATTCCCAATTGGTTTCTTCTGGCCCGTGATGTCACAAGATCACATTAAGGAGAAACAAGGCAAGCTGTACGTTCCCAGGCGCGAAGGGGACGGTGAGGTGGAATGAGAGGACGAGGGGGAAAACAAAGGAGAAAGTGCTAGAAGGGTTGAAGGAAGGAGGAGGACAGAGGACAGAGGAGGACGAGTCGTGTTTGGTAAGTAGAATGATGTGTTGTGTGTTGTAATTGTAGTAGTAGTAATAGTAGTAGTAGTAGTAGTAGTAGTTATTGTTGTAGCAGTAGTTGTAATAGTAGCAAAATAAACTTACTGTTACATCTCAAAGGAAGAAATATTAGTGAAACCATTTCGTTTCATGAGTTTAGCTGTCACATTCTCTCTCTCTCTCTCTCTCTCTCTCTCTCTCTCTCTCTCTCTCTCTCTCTCTCTCTCTCTCTCTCTCTCTCTCTCTCTCTCTCTCTCTCTCTCATCGGGGTGTGGAAAGGAATGAGAGCAAAGAGAAGAATGAACAAAGGGAACACTCGGTGAAGGGAGAAGGAATGTGAGGAGAGAGAGAGAGAGAGAGAGAGAGAGAGAGAGAGAGAGAGAGAGAGAGAGAGAGAGAGAGAGAGAGAGAGAGAGAGAGAGAGAGAGAGAGAGAGAGAGAGAGAGAGAGAGAGAGAGAGAGAGAGAGAGAGAGAGAGAGAGAGAGAGAGAGAGAGAGAGAGAGAGAGAGAGAGAGAGAGAGAGAGTTGAGAGGGTAAATCTACAGTAAGAATACGTTGTTTCCTGAAAAAAGGGAAAAAATAAAGAGAAAAGAGATCAGTTACTTTTTATCTTTCCCTTTAAACTCTCTCTCTCTCTCTCTCTCTCTCACACACACACACACACACACACACTAGAGAGAGAGAGAGAGAGAGAGAGAGAGAGAGAGAGAGAGAGAGAGAGAGAGAGAGAGAGAGAGAGAGAGAGAGAGAGAGAGAGAGAGAGAGAGAGAGAGAGAGAGAGAGAGAGAAGATGAAGAGAGAGAGAGAAAGAATGAAGGAAAGGAAGAAAGGAAGGAAAAGAGGAAGAAGTGTGGAACCTGAAAGGGATGGAAGCTAATGGATGGTGTGTGTGTGTGTGTGTGTGTGTGTGTGTGTGTGTGTGTGTGTGTGTGTGTGTGTGTGTGTGTGTGTGTGTGTGTGTGTGTGTGTAGCTCGTCACGAAAAATCCTTCCACCTCAGCCTCTCCGCTTCACTTCCTTCCACATTGACACGCTCCTCCTCCTCCTCCTCCTACTCCTCCTCCTCCTCCTCCTCCTCCTCCTCCTCCTCCTCCTCCTCCTCCTCCTTCTCCTTTTCCAATACCCTTTTCTTCCGCATGGAGGGAGAGAGAGAGAGAGAGAGAGAGAGAGAGAGAGAGAGAGAGAGAGAGAGAGAGAGAGAGAGAGAGAGAGAGAGAGAGAGAGAGAGAGAGAGAGAGAGAGAGAGAGAGAGAGAGAGAGAGAGAGAGAGAGAAGATGGAGAGAGATGGAGGAAGAGAAAGATATATGGAAACGAAAATAAAGCTTTCTTACGCGACTTTCCTTTTAAGAGAGAGAGAGAGAGAGAGAGAGAGAGAGAGAGAGAGAGAGAGAGAGAGAGAGAGAGAGAGAGAGAGAGAGAGAGAGAGAGTTGAATACATTTTGTGGTACTATTAAATGGCTTGACTTAAACCAGAATTGTTGTTTGCATCTTGTTTCTACTACTGCTACTACTACTACTGCTACTACTACTACTACTGCTACTGCTACCACCACTACTGCTCACTACTACTGCTACTGCTACTACTACTACTACTACTACTACTACTACTACTACTACTGCTACCACCTCACTACCACCACTACTACTACTACTACTACTACTACTACTACTACTACTACTACTACTACTACTACTACTACTACTACTACTACTATCGCCAAGACTTTTTTATTCCTCTTTTTATTATTCTTTAATTATTTGTTCCTTTTATTTATTTCCAATTTTACGTTTTCATTTGTTTTCTCTTCTCGTTTCTATTCTTTTATTTTTTCTCTAATTCTTTCCATTTTCTATATTTCTCTTTCTTTTTCCATTATATTTCAATAGTTTTTTTTTTCTTTACTTCTTCCTTTATTTCTATATTTTCACTTTTTTCTTCTTATTATTTTTCTTTCTCATATTCCATTTACCTTTCTTCTTCTTCTCCTTTAATACAATACTGTTCTTCTTGCCTTTCTTTTCCTTCTACCACCACCACCACCACCACCACCACCACCACCACACCTCCCCTCGGCGTGGTAAAGATGATTAGCTCTCCACCAAATCCTTCGCCCTGAGACGTCCCAGCAAGCAAGTTACAAGTGAGTTAGGAGAGGAACGAAGGAGGAAGGAAGGAAGGAGGCGAAGAAAGAGGAGGAAGGATGGAGGTAGTTCATGCTTCCTCCAAAATCTTCCTCGTGGCACTTGGGAGAAAGGAAGAGGAGGAGGAGGAGGAGGAGGAGGAGGAGGAGGAGGAAAATATGAGAGGAGAAGCAGGAGACGATGTAGGAGGAGGGAGGAAGGAGGAGGGTAGGAGAGAGAGAGAGAGAGAGAGAGAGAGAGAGAGAGAGAGAGAGAGAGAGAGAGAGAGAGAGAGAGAGAGAGAGAGAGAGAGAGAGAGAGAGAGAGAGAGAGAGAGAGAGAGAGAGAGAGAGAGAGAGAGAGTGACTTTGTGTAAAGAAATTGCAAGATGGAGTAAGAGAGAAGAGAATTAAGGAAATGAAAGAGGGCGAGGAGGAAAAATGAAGAGGAAAAAGGTGTGTTGAAGAGGAGATGAGGGAAAGAATGAGGGTGTGAAGAAGAAATAGAACAGGAAGTCAAGAAGAGAATTAGGGAAATGAGAGGGAAGAGATGAAAAGTGTAAAATAAAATTAAGTTAGATATATACTGAAAAAGAAAGAGAAAAGAAGGTGTTTAAAGGAGAAATAAGAGAAGAAGAAGAAGAAGAAGAAGAAGAAGAAGAGATGAAGAGTGAAAGCTTATAAAAAGAAAAATAGTGGAAGAAGTAATAAATGAAAAATACAGAAAATGAATTAAAAGATAAGAAATTATATGCATTCTTCTGAGAAAAGGAACTAGAAAAGAAAACTAATAGAAAGGCGTAAAAGAACAAAAAAATAAAGACAAGAAGAGAAGTGGACATAAAGAAAATGAAGGAGAAAGGAAAAAGAGGAAAAAAAAGACAAAAGAGAAGAGGAAGGAGAGGAAATGAAACATGAGAAAAAAAAACTGCCATAAAAAGAAAAAAAAAAAAAAAATGAAGATGGAATAAGAAGCAACAGAGAATAAAACAGTGGAAGGAAGAAGGAAGGAAAAGAACGATATGAAAACGAAATGCAAAGTAAATTAGGAAGACGAGGAAAATAAAGAAAAGAAAAATATAAACGAAAGAGAAGTGGAAGGAAAAAAAAAATGAAACATGACAAAAAACTTCCTTAAAACTAAAAAAGAAAAAGAAAGAAACAAGAAAACGAAGAGGGAGTAAAACACAGCGGAAGGAAGAAGGAAGGAAGGAAAGAAAGAAGTTAAAACGTAATGCAAAGTAAATTAGGAAGAGGAGGAAGAGGAAATAAGCTGAATGAAAAAAAGAAACTGTTTTGCGGCTGTCGGCTTCTCTCATTAGTGAGTTTAAAGAAAAAGAAAGAAGAAAAAAGAAAATGAAAAATAATGAGAAAGAAAGAGAAACTTGAACCATCCATCATGAAACAGAATTTCCTCTTTTTCCTTCCCTTTTGCTCCTCCTCCTCCTCCTCCTCCTCCTCCTCCTCCTCCTCCTCCTCCTCCTCCTCCTTTATCCTCCTCACTAAGTGCCCAGTTCTGGAGATGACCCTGTTCTCCGTCCTCCTCCTCCTCCTCCTCCTCCTCCTCCTCCTCCTCTCTTCTCTCACTCCTCTTCCTTCCTCTCACCCTGTTAAGTGGCTCTTCTTAGTGATGTCCCTTCCCTCTCTCTCTTTACTTCCTCTCCATCTACTCTCCTCCTCCTCCTCCTCCTCCTCTCCCCCCTCTTCCTTCTCCTACTCCGTCTCCACCTCCACCTCCTCCTTTTCTTCTTCTTCTTCTTTTTCTTCTTTTCTTCTTTTCTTCTTTTTCTTCTTCTTCCTCTTCTGCCCTCTCTTAATCCTCCTCCTCCTCCTCCTCCTCCTCCTCCTCCTCTTCTCCTCCTCCTCCTCCTCCTCCTCCTCCTCCTCCTCCTCCTCCTCGTCTTCCTCCTCTTCCTTCCCTCTCTCCTGAAGAAGACAGTCTAAAGTCACTAAACCTTTCTTTGTTCTTGCATAAAAATTTTTAGAGCAGTTTTTGGAGAAAGTTGCTTTTTTGGACACCAATCTTAGACAGGAAAGTGTGGAGTAAATTTTGTCCCTTTTTTCTCTTTCTTTTTTCTTTCTTTCTTTCTTTTTTTCTTTCTTTGATAGGAAGTTTTTTTTTTTAAAGGAGGGAATGTAAGTAATTTGTATCTTTTTTCTTTTTTTTTTCTTTTTTTCGCTGTTTTTTTCTTTTTCTTTCTTCCTTCCTTTCTTTCTTTCTTTCTTTCTTTCTTTCGTTTGTAGGGAAGTATTTTTTATTCTTTTTTTTGAGGGAGGGAAAGTAAGTAGTCTGTATCTTTCTCTTTTCTTTTTCTTTTCTTTTTTAAGGTTATATCTAAATTTTTGTTCCTTTATTTTTCTTTATTTTTTAAGGAAGTGAAAAGCATATTGGATTTTTCTTTCCTTCTTTTCTTTCTCCCTTTTTTTTCTTCTTTTTTTTCTCTTTTCCTAAACGTCAAAAAATACAAAATTAAGATACACTTATATGAAAGCAAAAAACTCTCTCTCTCTCTCTCTCTCTCTCTCTCTCTCTCTCTCTCTCTCTCTCTCTCTCTCTCTCTCTCTCTCTCTCTCTCTCTCTCTCTCTCTCTCTCTCTCTCTCTCTCTCTCTCTCTCTCTCTGTTTTTACCTCTCCCTCATTATCTTTTTTTTCTCTGTCTTCGTCTCTCTTTAATCCTCTTTACTTTTTTCCTCTTTCCTCCTCCTCCTCCTCCTCCTCCTCCTCCTCCTCCTCCTCCTCCTCCTCCTCCTCCTCCTCCTCCTCCTCCCCCTCCTCCATGTCAGAACCGTCTCTCCCATAATTTTTAACACCATCTGGCAATCTCAGTGCAAGGTAGAGAGAGAGAGAGAGAGAGAGAGAGAGAGAGAGAGAGAGAGAGAGAGAGAGAGAGAGAGAGAGAGAGAGAGAGAGAGAGAGAGAGAGAGAGAGAGATAGAGAGAGAGAGAGAGAGAGAGAGAGAGAGAAGAGAGAAGAAGATAGACAGAGAGAGAGAGGAGGAAGGAAGAAGGAAAATGGAGAGAAAGACGAGGAGGAAGAAGATAAAATATGAGGAAGATAAAGGAGAGAGAGAGAGAGAGAGAGAGAGAGAGAGAGAGAGAGAGAGAGAGAGAGAGAGAGAGAGAGAGAGAGAGAGAGAGAGAGAGAGAGAGAGAGAGAGAGAGAGAGAGAGAGAGAGAGAGAGAGAGAGAGAGAGAGAGAGAGAGAGAAGGATATTAAAACACCAGACAGAGACAGATTGAAACACACACACACACACACACACACACACACACACACACACACACACACACGAACACACACACTCACACGGTCCAGTCTCTAATTACAAAGCAATAGGGAAGAGCGTCAACCCTCGCAGTGATTTGCATATAATGAAGACTGGCTGGGGCGCCCTCGGGACATTTTACTGCTGCAGGAGGAGGAGGAGGAGGAGGAGGAGGAGGAGGAGGAGGAGGAGGAGGAGGAGGAGGAGGAGGAGGAGGAGGAGGGAGGGAGGGAAGGTAAGTAGGATAGTCGGTCAGTGGTGATGAAAGACTGTAAGAGAGAGAGAGAGAGAGAGAGAGAGAGAGAGAGAGAGAGAGAGAGAGAGAGAGAGTA
This sequence comes from Portunus trituberculatus, assembly GCF_017591435.1. Taxonomy (NCBI): domain Eukaryota; kingdom Metazoa; phylum Arthropoda; class Malacostraca; order Decapoda; family Portunidae; genus Portunus; species Portunus trituberculatus. The sequence goes on from NC_059304.1 coordinate 19,922,971, forward strand.
TCTGTGCAAATAAGATAAGTAAAAGTGTCCATTGTGTTCCAGTCTTTCCCATCATTCACTTTATTTTTCTGTGGCATTATTTTATTCTTCCTTTCCTCCTCCTCTTCCTCCTCCTCCTCCTCCTCCTCCTCCTCCTCCTCCTCCTCCTCCTCCTCCACATCCTCCTCTTTCTCCTCCTCCTCCTCCTTCTGTAGCGTCCTCTCATTAATTCTGTCTCATCGAGTTCGTCCTTTCCTTTCCTATTAGTTGAGAGAGAGAGAGAGAGAGAGAGAGAGAGAGAGAGAGAGAGGCGCCCTTGGGATTGTTCTCCTGAGGGTGCTGAAGATACTTGTTTCACTTAGTGGCTTCATATCTCTCTCTCTCTCTCTCTCTCTCTCTCTCTCTCTCTCTTTCTATATATGTGAACGATCTTTCCATAACAATAAAGGACTGTAAGCTTGTACAATACGCTGATGACACCCAATTTCTTTATGGTGACACAATCAACAACCTTGGAGATCTTATTGCACGAACTGAGGAAACACTAAAAAATGTAAAAGAATACTTTGCTAGGAATGGTTTACTGTTAAATTCTAAGAAAACCCAATGTATTTTTATCGGTAATAGGCAACTGTTGTCACGTATTCCCCCAAACACTTTTATTAATTTTAACGATGAATGTATTAAACCTTGTTCATATGTCAAAAACTTAGGTATCTATATTG
>NC_059304.1:19928674-19931174 GCF_017591435.1 Portunus trituberculatus
AGAAAAATATACAGTAGAAAAGAAAAAGGAGAAGGATGAAAAGACGACGAAAGACGATGAGAATGAAGAAAAGAGAGAAAAAGAAAGAGGAGAAGACGAGGAAGCAAGAGAAAGCAAAATAAACAGAGATAAAAGAGAGAAAGTAGAAAAGGAGAAAGTCAAGATAAAAGGCGGAAAAAGATAAGATGATAAAGGAGAAAATAACAGAAAAATGAAGACCAAATAAGACAAGTTTCCGAGAGTAGCGGCGGGGAGAAGAAGAGGAGGACGAGGAGGAAGAGGAGGAGGAAGAAGAGGAGAGGAAAAGGGAGGAGGAGGAGGAGTAATAAAGAAGAAATGAGCGGCGGAGGAGAGAGGCGATTCCTGGCAAAAGTGAGACGCAAAGTTAAGATGCGAAAATAATTGAAGGAGGAGGAGGAGGAGGAGGAGGAGGCGGAAGAAGTGAGGGAGAAAAGAGAAGGAGGAGGAAGAAGAAAGAAGGAGGAGAAAGAGGAGTTGGAAGACTAGTGGTGTGATTTACGACAGACAGAGAGAGAGAGAGAGAGAGAGAGTTATTCTATAGATTTCCACATTCCAATCTTGTTATGCATTTACATATTCTCTCTCTCTCTCTCTCTCTCTCTCTCTCTCTCTCTCTCTCTCTCTCTCTCTCTCTCTCTCTCTCTCTCTCTCTCTCTCTCTCTCTCTCTCTCTCTCTCTCTCTTCTGTTATTTTTCACTTCAGTTTCAACATATTTCAGAAAAGAGACAGAAAACAAATTAAAAGAGAGAGAGAGAGAGAGAGAGAGAGAGAGAGAGAGAGAGAGAGAGAGAAACAGGGCAAACGTTTCAGAGGACTCAAAAATCATAATTGGCCTAATATCTCTCTCTCTCTCTCTCTCTCTCTCTCTCTCTCTCTCTCTCTCTCTCTCTGAAGTTGTTTAAGAATTTATATTAAAGAAAATTTAAGTATTTGGGGTTAGAAAAATATTAGAGAGAGAGAGAGAGAGAGAGAGAACGAACCAGCCATCCATCTTTCACTGAAACTCTTGGCATTAGTTATTTTCCTCTTTTCCTTCTTTCCTTCCCTTTCCTCTCCTATCCCTTCCTTTCCTATTGATTTCCTTCCTTATTTTCCTGCTTTTTCTTTCTTTTCTTGTTCTTTTTTCTTTTCCTTCTCTCTGTTGTCATTTTTTTTTCTCCTTTTCTTCTCCTTTCTTTTCCTTTTGTCCCCTTTTCATTTGCATTTTAATTTCCTTCCTTATTTTCCTACGTTTTTCCTTCCTTTGTTATTCTTTTTTTCTTTTCCTTCTGTTATTTTTTCTCTTTATTTCTCTCCTTTTCATTTTCATTTTCTTCCTTCCTTATTTTCTCGTATCTTCTTCTTTTTCTTGTTCGATTTTCTTTTCCTTCTCCGTTTTCTTCTTTTTTCTTTTATCGTTCTATCTTCCTTTCTCATTTTCTTCTTTTTTTTCTTTTTCTTCATTCATTTACTTTTCCCTCCTTTTCTTTTTTTCAGTTTCCTTCTTTTCTCTCCTTTCCTTTTCTTTATTTACTTTCATTTTCGTCTCTTCCTTTCCTCAATGTTTTTTTTCTTTTTCTCTTCTTTCCTTTTCTATTCCTTCATCTTTCCTCCTCTTTCTCTTTCCTTTTATCGCCTTGAAGATTAGACGTAAGTAAGGAGGAGGAGGAGGAGGAGGAGGAGGAGGAGGAGGAAGGCGGAAACGTAGAGGAAGAAGAGGAGAAGGAGGAGGAGAAAGATGAAGGAAGACGTGAACGGAGAGGAAGAAGAGGAGGAGGAGGAGGAGGAGGAGGAGGAAAATGATGATACTGTAATTTTACCTTCCTGTTTAACCAGTTTTTTTACACACACACACACACACACACACACACACACACACACACACACACTATATTGCATTATAATCTTCTCTTTATCAAATCATGACCACAAATAATAATAACAGTGAATATAATAAAATAATAATAATAATAATAATAATAATAATAATAATAATAATAATAATAATAATAATAATAACAATAATACGTTCTCAAATCACTTAATCTCAAACTAATGAGCGGAAAATCATCTTAGTTGTCCTTTGTTTAGAGAGAGAGAGAGAGAGAGAGAGAGAGAGAGAGAGAGAGAGAGAGAGAGAGAGAGAGAGAGAGAGAGAGAGAGGGAAGTTGCTGTAAGGATGTGGAAACAGTTAAGGAAGAAAATTAGGAAGGCTTTAGATAGTGTGTAGATAAAGGGAAAGGATGGGAGAGATAGGTGGAAGAGACGGTAAGTTATGGGAAGGGAAGGAGAGAAGGAAGATCAGGTGTGCTGTAGATAGAAGGAAGGATACTGAAGGAGGAGGAGGAGGAGGAGGAGGAGGAAGAGGAGAAGTGTGCACTGTTAAAGAGGTTATGTTAGGTTAAGGAGCAAAGGGAAAGCGAAGAGGCATGTAGTGAGGAGGAGGAGGAGCAGGAGGAGGTGGAGGAGGAGGAGGAATGCTCAAGGGTAAGGAAGTTAA
>NC_059304.1:19938674-19953674 GCF_017591435.1 Portunus trituberculatus
TCTCTCTCTCTCTCTCTCTCTCTCTCTCTCTCGGTGATTAGAGACGAAGGCTGTGATTGAAAGATTGAAAGCGCCCGAGGGAGAGAAAGAGAGAGAGAGAGAGAGAGAGAGAGAGAGAGAGCGGGGGGGAGAGGTAGCGTGGGAGAGAGTGGAAGAGCGTGGGAGAATTTAGAGAGAGAGAGAGAGAGAGAGAGAGAGAGAGAGAGAGAGAGAGAGAGAGAGAGAGAGAGACAGTGAAGTGTATATATGGTAGGAATAAATGAAAAATGTAAGAAAGAAAGGAAGAAAGAGAGGGAAATAAAGGGAAGGAATAGGAGAAAGGGAGAAGAGAAAGAGAAAGATAAAGTGGATAAAAAGAGAAAAATCAAGAGAAATGTGGCAAGAATGAAATAAATAATGAAAAACAAAAAAAATAAAGAAAGAAATGAAAAGAAAATATAAAATGAAAAAAAAGGAGATAGAAGAACAAAACTAAATAGACAGAAAAGAAAAAAATGTCAAAAAAAATAAAGAAGGAAAAGAAGAAAGAGAGAAAAAAAGTAAATGGACACGATAAAGATGAAATTAGAAACACAGAAATAAAGAAGAAAAAGCAAAGGAAAGAAGAAAAAAATGGAAAAAGAAAACGAGTAGACCAAAAAAAAAAAAAAGAAAAGGAAGAAAAGAAGAAAATGGAAGAAAGAAACAAGATGATAAAAAGAAAGGAAAAGAGGAAAGTAGGAAGGAAAGAAGTGAATGAAAGAAAGAATAATATAGGAAAGGTGAAAGGTGGACAAAAGAAAAAAAGAATGAATGAAAGAAAAAAAAAGAAAACAGGAAATTAAACTATAAAGAACAGAATGAAGAGACAAATTAGAGAAGGAAAGCAAAGGAAGGGAAACAAGAAATATTGAATGAACAGATGAAATAAAAGAAAAATAATAAACAATGCGAAAAGAAGCAGACGAAATGAAGGGAAGGGAAGAGAAAGGAAGGAAGGAATCGACAAATAAGAAGATAAAAAGAATAAAAATGATAAGAAGAAAAATAAGGAACAGAGGCAGAAAGAAGCAGACGAAATGAAGTGAAGGGAAAGGAAGGAAAAGAAGGAAAGGGAAGTAAATGTATGAATAGATAAATAAGAAGAAATAAAGAACAGTGGCAAAGAGAAGCAGACAAACTGAACAAAAGGGAAAGGAAGGGAATACAAGTGAAGTGAAAGGAAGGGAAAGGAAGGAAGGGAAGAGAAAAGGAAGATGTGAATAGACAAATAACAAAAACATAAAAAAAGCAGACAAACTGAACAAAAGGGAAAGGAAGGGAAAGGAAGGGAAAAGAAGGAAAGGAAAGGAAAGGGTGGTAGTGGTGGTGGTGGTGGTGGTTGCAGCGTGGAGCAGTTTGGAAGTTTGGGAGCAATAACCATACTGGGAACTCATTATGTGATCGTTTTACCGGAAAGAACAAGGCCATTAGGTTTATCATTCGTACTCCTCTGTGTGTGTGTGTGTGTGTGTGTGTGTGTGTGTGTGTGTGTGTGTGTGTGTGTGTGTGTGTGTTTCACTGTTTGATCTGCTGCAGTCTCTGACGAGACAGCCAGACGTTACCCTACGGAACGAGCTCAGAGCTCATTATTTCCGATCTTCGGATAGGCCTGAGACCAGGCACACACCACACACCGGGACAACAAGGTCACAACTCCTCGATTTACATCCCGTACCTACTCACTGCTAGGTGAACAGCACCTACACGTGAAAGGGAGACACAGCCAAATATCTCCACCGGGCCGGGGAATCGAACCCCGGTCCTCTGGCTTGTGAAGCCAGCGCTCTAACCACTGAGCTACCGGGCCGTATGTGTGTGTGTGTGTGTGTGTGTGTGTGTGTGGTAATAGTAGTAGTGTTCTTTTCACTATATGTTCTTTTTTTGTTCTTTCATCATCATCATCATCATCTTCTTCTTCTTCTTCTTCTTCTTCTTCTTCTTCTTCTTCTTCTTCTTCTTCTTCTTCTTCTTCTTCTTCATCTAGTTATCTTTTCCCTATCAGTTATTGGTTCTTAGTATCACCATTCCTTCATTCACTCACTCACTCACTCATTCACACACACACACACACACACACACACACACACACACACACACACACACACACACACACACACACACACACACACACACACACACACACACACACACACACACACACACAGAGAGACAGAGAGAGAGAGAGAGAGAGAGAGAGAGAGAGAGAGAGAGAGAGAGAGAGAGAGAGAGAGAGAGAGAGAGAGAGAGAGAGAGAGAGAGAGAGAGAGAGAGAGAGAGGAGGAAAGGTTCACAGGGTACGAATAAAAAAGGGCGAAAAAAAAGACGAGGAAAAAATCGATCAAGACCAAGAAATTCAAGGAGAGACAGAGAGAGAGAGAGAGAGAGAGAGAGAGAGAGAGAGAGAGAGAGAGAGAGAGAGAGAGTCAAAACCATAACAAAAATTCACCTCCAAAAAAACCAAACATAGAAAAACCGAGACGAAGGAAAACGATTTAGAAACAAACTCTCTCTCTCTCTCTCTCTCTCTCTCTCTCTCTCTCTCTCTCTCTCTCTCTCTCTCTCTCTCTCTCTCTCTCTCTCTCTCTCTCTGGATGTCATCACTCGTTCTGGAAACACGGGGCTGGGCTGCTGACAGACATCCTCCCATTACAACAGCCTCACCCTGCCTTGTCAGCCCGTCACGCTGCAAGGCACCCCGCCACCGCCACTATGCATAATGGAGGAGCAAGCGCAGGACGAGGAGGAGGAGGAGGAGGAGGAGGAGGAGGAGGAGGAGGAGGAGGAGGAGGACATGGAGGTGGAGGAGGATTGATAAACATGAACAGAAGTAGTAGGAAATTGAAATGAAACAGGAGGAATGTGCATGAAGAAGGAGGAGAGGAGGAGGAGGAGGAGGAAGAGGAGGAGGAGGAGAAGAAGGAGGAGGAGGAGGAGGAGGAGGAGGAGGAGGATAAAAGTAGCATAACTAGTATAATTGATAGGAATGAAAAAGAAAATGTGGCTAAGGAAGGAAGAAGTAAAGAGGGAAAAAGAGTAATATGAAGTAGAAAATCAAGGTGAATAGATTAAGAAAATAGAGATGAACAAGAACAAGAACACGACGAATAGCTTAACCAGAGGCATAAATAACATGTTCTTCTCATTCGCAAGCTTCCCCTGTCCCAGTAACACATCCTTCAAAACTCTGCTCCGTGTTGGGTTGCGACAAAACACACTATTTTGAAACACTGCATTCAAAAAGGCTTTCCAGGACTGTTTTTTTATGGTTCAAGTGGCGGATTTTCTTTTTTTCTTTTTTTCTTTCTTTTATACCATGTGGGCTTTTCACGGGAATTTCTGGTACCTCCTATCTCAAAGCCCACCCGCTAGGAAACCGTTGCCCCGAGTGAGGAAGCCCAACCTACACTCAGACCGTGGACAGGATTCGAACCCATGCGCTTGGAGACCCCTCGGACCCCAAAGCACGCATGGTTCAACTGTACCATGGCGGCCCCCTAGATTTCTACATTATTAACCCCTTCAGTACCATGACATGTTTTCATATTCATTCTACTTACTATTTGGTGATTTTGTACACCTTCAGCAACTTATGTGGGGACTGAAATAGTGAAAACTCTGGCCATTAATCTTCTGACCTCTATAGATCCTTGCTGATGTCAATAAAAGCGTCTAAACACACCCAAAACTCAAGGTGAAAATGTGTCCCAGTACTGAAAGAGCTAACAGTGTAATTACTCTTCAGAACTTGGTGGCCTTTGAAAATAGTCGTGGTGAGAAAAGGAAAGCGATGAAACTAGAGACAGTTTTGCTAATATAAGAAGACGCTAGTGACGGATTAACAAGATTTCTACATTATTAACAGGGTAATTACTCTTAAGAACTGCCAATTGTTTTCGTTGTCTTTGAAAATAGTCGTAGCGAGAGAGCAAAGCGGATAAACGAGATATTTTTTCCCAATATAAGAAGATTCCAGCGACGGATTAACAAATTTTCTACATTATTAATTCTTGAGGACCGCTAAACATGTCTGTGGCCTTAAGAAGTAGCCGTAGTGAGAAAGCAAAGTGGATGAACTAAAGACATTTCTGCCAATACGAGAAAACTCTAGCGACAGATTAACAAGATATCAACATTATTAACATGGCAACCACTCTTGAGAACTACTAATCACCTTTGTGGCCTTGGAAGATATTCGTGGTGAGAGAGCAAAGTGGAGAAACTTGAGATATTTTTGGCCAATACGAGAAAACTCCAGCGACATGTCAACAATTTTTCTAACTAATCACCTCTGTGGCCTTGGAAAACAGTCGTGGCTTGGAAAATAGTCGTAAAGTGAGAAAGAAAGAGAGAGAGAGCAGGAGACAGCAATGCGTTTCTGAATAGCGGACACATTAGACACATTTCTGGTAAGACAGGAAGCCGCTACAGGAACACGAGGCGCTGAGTTAATCGAGCACATCTACCCCCGCCCGCCTTCCAGGGAGCGACAGAGAGAGCCGTGCTGGATGGGTGACGCGGACTTCGGGGAACACAGATCGTAAACACCTGAGTGAGTGAGACATGAATATTCAGCGTAGGAAAATAATTACAGCGTCAAGAAAACACTGAAGCTCTGCATGGAAGCCACGCAACCCTGACTGACTGACTGGCTGGCTAACTGACTGTACATATGAAGGAATTATAGTCAGAGAAATAGAAGGTTATAAAGGGAAAGAGAAGGGAGAGAAGAGGATTACATAAAAGCAGTTGTAAAAGAATAAAAGGATAAAGCTGTTTTTTTTATTTTTAAGAGTAACACTGAAAAAGAGAAAAAGAAGAGAAGAGAGAGAATGAATAATTGAAAAAAACAAGGGGGAAAAAGGATGCATATGAAAGAGTAACAGTGAAATTAAAGAAAGGAGAGAGAGAGAGAGAGAGAGAGAGAGAGAGAGAGAGAGAATGTGGCAAAGGAAGATAGGCATATAACAGTAATAAAAGAAAGAATGAAGAAAAAGAGACAATATTTAGACGCAAGATTAACATTGAAGAAAAAATAAGGACCACAATGAAAAAGATAAAGTAATAGGAAGAAGAAAAAGGTGAAAAGACAAAGAAAAGAAAGAGGAAGAAAATATAAAGATGATATTACGGAGAAGAAAGAGAAGAAAAGGTAGAGAAGAAGGAGCTGAAGGAATATGTAGATTTGGAACCATAAAAGGGGATAAGTAAAGAAGGGATAAAGGGAGAGAGAGAGAGAGAGAGAGAGAGAGAGAGAGAGAGAGAGAGAGAGAGAGAGAGAGGGGGTCAGAGCTGAAAGTAATATTTGCAAAAGAAAGAGAAGGAAATAGAGAAGAATAGGAGGAAGAGGGAGAAAAGGAAGAGAAAAGATACATAGAGATGGCGTTATAATTTCTACCAATAAGAAAAAGAGAAAAAGAAAATAAATAACATGAAAAAAAACAGGAATAAGAAAAAAAAAAAAGGAAAGGAAAAGGAGAAAGGAAGAAATATTTACTAAGCTTACGAAAGAATAACGAATGAGAACAAGAAGAAGAGAAGGAGCAGGAGAAGAAAAGAAACTAATAAATATAAAAACAGAAATAAAGAAGGAAGAGAAATGAAGAAATAAAGAAGAGAGGAATATTCACGATCTCCATGAAAGAAAAAGAAGGAAGAGAGAGAGAAAAAAAGAGAGAGAGAAGAGGAGGAAGAGGAAGAGGAAGAGGAGGAGGAGGAGGAGGAGGAGGAAAACAGTCATGCAAGGAGGATTTCCAAAGTTGAAGCCATTCCGCAAAAAGTTTCGAACACAAATTATCAGAAAAGCGGATAAGGTTGAAGCAGGAGTGAGTGTTCGGACGAGCGCACCTGGCTACGACTTTGGCTCCGGGGAAACAAACTCAAAACTAGAGCAACGCAAGGAAACACAAAGGAAGGAACGAGAAAAAGAGTAAAAAAAAAAAATCCAGATGACAATAAGACAACTTCAATTTTTCCATCTCCATCTTGATTTCTCCGCCACGTCGAGGGGAAAAAATGGAAGGAAAATAAGGAAATGGAAAGTTTACGTGACAATAGATTAACTTTAGCGAGGAGGGAGGAAAATAAATAAGAAGGAAAATAATTGTTTGGGAAAAAATAAAGGGAAGTTGTGTGTGTGTGTGTGTGTGTGTGTGTGTGTGTGTGTGTGTGTGTGTGTGTGTGTGTGTGTGTGTGTGTGTGTGTGTGTGTATCCTGGAGAATGAGATATTGTGTGTTGAGTGAGAAAGAAAGAGGTGTGGAGAAAAACTTAGAGAGAGAGAGAGAGAGAGAGAGAGAGAGAGAGAGAAATGGACGCGATATTACACCGCAAAAAACATTATCATTATTATTATTATTATTATTACTATTATTATTATTATTATTATTATTATTATTATTATTATTTCTATCATCTCACAAAATCACTTTGGCTCACCTCCAAGAAATAGAAAATATCAAGGAAAGATTTATATTTGATCTTTTTGTTTCAACTCTTCCTCCTCCTCCTCCTCCTCCTCCTCCTCCTCCTCCTCCTCCTCCTCCTCCTCCTCTTCCTCGTAGCTTTTGATATCCCATCCAATCAAGGAACATCTGGTAACATGAGAGAAAAAAAAACAGAAAAACCCAAAGAGAGAGAGAGAGAGAGAGAGAGAGAGAGAGAGAGACTTCCCCCATAACAGATAAACATTGACGTCTGGCAGCGCGGTTCATGTCCCCCGCCGCCGCCGCTTCCACCACCATCACCACCACTGCGCCATGTTGGAAAGTGTCGTACCGCACATATGCAAAAACTCCGATAAAAAATGGACTTGCCCGCGATAAGCCCAAGGCGTGAAAGTCTGCTCTGTGCTCACTCTCCCTGCTGATAACTGGGAGAGGCGTGGGAGAGCGGCAGAGGGACGGGGGAGGGAAGGAGTAAGGAGAGAAAAGGTTGTGATGGTGGTGGGCTGCCAGTGACGGGTGCTGGAGAGAGAGAGAGAGAGAGAGAGAGAGATTTTCCTTACTTTATAGTTCTATTTATTTGGTTCGATAAATATTTGTTTTTTTATTCTGTTTTATTTCATCCGCCTACGTATGTGTGTGTGTGTGTGTGTGTGTGTAATTCACTGTTTGATCTGCTGCAGTCTCTGACGAGACAGCCAGACGTTACCCTAACGGAACGAGCTCAGAGCTCATTATTTCCGATCTTCGGATAGGCCTGAGACCAGGCACACACCACACACCGGGACAACAAGGTCACAACTCCTCGATTTACATCCCTTACCTACTCACTGCTAGGTGAACAGGGGCTACACGTGAAAGGAGACACACCCAAATATCTCCACCCGGCCGGGGAATCGAACCCCGGTCTTCTGGCTTGTGAAGCCAGTGTTCTAACCACTGAGCTACCGGGCCGTATGTGTGTGTGTGTGTGTGTGTGTGTGTGTGTGTGTGTGTGCGTGTGTGTGTTCTAAATTTTCACCTTTTCTTTTTTTTTTAATGAAAGATGGGAAAACTAGACGAGGGTAACAAAAAACGATCAAATTGAAAGGCCCGCTGAGATGCCAGTTCCCGAACAGGTTGGAGAGAGTTAGCCAAAACAATGAAATAGATGTCTTGAAACTTCCCTCTTACCACATCAGTACTGGGACACATTTTTACCTTGAGATTTGTGCACGATTAGACCATATTATTGACATTAGGAAGGGACTGTGGAGGTCAGATGATTGATGGCCACAGTCTTCACTATTTTAATCCCCACATGAGTATCTAAAGCTGTATAAAATCACCAAATAGTCACCAGAATGAATATGGAAACGCTTCATGGTACTTAAGGGGTTAAAATTAATTCAGGGCACAGGAAAATGGAAATACAGAAGCAGGTAAGGAGTTCCAGAGAGAGAGAGAGAGAGAGAGAGAGAGAGAGACTGACAAAGGCACGGATCAAAAGAAATCAGCCAAAGTATGAAAACAAGATAGTAAAGTAAAAAAAAAAAAAAAGAAAAAGAAAAGGAAAAGAGTCAGTGTACAATGTGAAGTCAACTCACGAAAATCAGAAGGCAGGGAAAGAAAACTGTGTCAAAACAAAGATAAGAGAGAGAGAGAGAGAGAGAGAGAGAGAGAGAGAGAGAGAGAGAGAGAGAGAGAGAGAGAGAGAGAGAGAGAGAGAGACACAGAGACAAGACAAGAGAGACAAGACACAGAGACAACAAGAGAGAGAAAAAAATAAGACGTATAATGACAAGAAAAGTTGAAAATAGTGGAAATTGAGTCAAAACAAAGTCAAATCAAGACAAGACAAGACACAGAGACAAGACAAGAGAAGACAAGACACAGAGACAAGACAAGAGAAGACAAGACACAGAGACAAGACAAGAGAAGACACAGAGACAGAGACAAAGACAAGACAAGAGAAATGATAAGACAAGACAAGAAACAGACAGAAATAGAGACAAGACAAGGGCGCAGGACAAGACAACATACAGAGAAAACACAAGACAAAACAAGACAAGAGACAAGACAAGACAAGACATGAGAGTGAGACATGAGAGTGAGACAAGAGAGGAGACGAGACGAGTGAGTGAGACAAGACAAGAGAGTGAGACAAGAGAGAAAGACGAGACGAGTGAGGCGGAATGTTAATTAGTCAGCACTGGGTCAACTTAGCTCACTCTGCCGCCCAGTCTCGCCAACTTGCTTATATTAATTCAATTCAAGTTTAAGACAATGAGAGAGAGAGAGAGAGAGAGAGAGAGAGAGAGAGAGAGTTACGATGAATTGGCGAGTCCTCTTCCTCTTCTTACTCGTCTTCTTATTATTCTTCTTACTCTCCCTCTTCCTCTTCTCCTTACTCTTATTCTTTTTCCTCCTTGGCGAGTCCTCTTCCTCTTACTCTTCCTCTTCTTCTTCCTCCTCCTCCTTGGCTGGCGAGTCCTCTTCCTCTTACTCTTCTTCTTCTTCTTCTTACTCTTCTTCTTCCTCCTTGGCGAGTCCTCTTCCTCTTCTTCCTCTTAATGGTCTTTTCGTTTTTCCTCTTCCTTCTTGCTCTTTTTTTTTGCTCTTTTTTTCTCTCCTCTTCCTCTTGTTTTTAATCTTGTTCTCTTCTCATTATCTTCTTCTTCTTCTTCTTCTTCTTCTTCCTGGTCTTTTTTTCATCTTCCTTCTTACTCTTTGTTTTTTTCCTTCCTATTCTTCCTATTCTTCCTCTTGTTCTTCTTATTCTTCTCGTTCTTCTTCCTCCTCTTCTTCTTCTTCGTCATCTTACTCTCCCCCTTCTTCTTTTTTTTCTTTTACTCATTCACCTTATTCTATTCTTCATCATCATCATTATCAACATCATCATCTTTTTTTTTTCTTCTTCTTCTTCTTCTCCTTCTTCTTCTTCTCCTTCTTCTTCTTCTTCTTCTTCTTCTTCCTTCTAAGCTCTCTCAGGAAGACATGGGGACATTATAGCATTATGTTTCTCTCTCTCCCTCTCTTCCCTCTTCTTCCTTCTCATCCTTTTTATTCGTTTCTCTCTTGTTCCTTCTTTCTTTTCCTTTTTTTCTCTCTTCTCTTCTCTTGTTTGTGTTGTTGTTGTTTTTTCCCTTGAGAAGTCTTGTGTTTCTTTTCCTCCTTTGTTGTTCTCCTCTTCTTAGTTTCCTCCTCCTCCTCCTCCTCTTTTTTTTCTCATTTCCGCAGCTCAATTTTCCTTCCTTGTTTCCTCTTTTCCTTTATTTTTTTTCCCTTTTCTCTTTGTCAACCTCGTGTTTCTCTTGTTGTTTTCTTCTTGTAATTGTCTTATCTTCTTCCTTTCCCTTTCTTTTCTTTTTTTTCATTATTTCTTTTTCTTATCTTCGTTTTCTTCCTTCTCCTTTTTTCTCCTCCTCCTTCTCCACCTTCACCTTCTTCTTCTTCTTCTTCTTCCTTATTTTTCTTCTTATTTTTCTTCTTCTTCTTCTTCTTCTTCTCCTCGATTCCGTCCTCCTCCTCCTCCTCCTCCTCCTTCTCCTCCTCCTCTTCCTACCATCCTATTTCTTCTCGTCAAGGAAATATGATAAATCGACTTGTCTTGTTTCTCTTCTTACTCCTCCTCCTCCTCCTCCTCCTCCTCCTCCTCCTCCTCCTCTTCCGTTCCTTCCTCCAGACTTGCTAAAACAATAACACAAGTAAGCGAGGTCACGTTTTTTTCCCTTTTCTTTTTCCTCTTCCTATTTTTCAGGCATTTTCTTTACCCCCCTCTCTCTCTCTCTCTCTCTCTCTCTCTCTCTCTCTCTCTCTCTCTCTCTCTCTCTCTCGCTTTACTGGATTTCAAGTCAATATCTAGGACACACACACACACACACACACACACACACACACACACACACACACTATCTTGACGGTATTGTGTGTGTGTGTGTGTGTGTGTGTGTGTGTGTGTGTGTACGTGAGTCAGGTGGTGTGTGCCTTAAATAAAACATAACAAGAAGGTTGGCAGTGGTGGTGGTGGTGGTGAAGGTAGTGGTGGTGGTGGTGGTGGTCTCTCGGGACCACCACCACCACCACCACCAAAAAAAAGCCTCGTATTTTATAAACTAGAAGCTTGACTGGTGTCTTCTTCTTCTTCTTCTTCTTCTTCTTCTTCTTCTTCTTCTTCTTCTCCTCCTCCTCCTCTTCCTCTTCTCTTCTTCCAGTACTGTTTCGTCTTTATTTTCTTCTTCCCCTCCTTCCTTCCTTCCTGTCGTTCATTTCCTCTCAGCACTTTTATTTCCCTTTTTCCTTCTTTCTCTTCTTTCTTTCCAGACTTCAGCGCATCTCTTTACTTTTCTCTTCCCTTTCCTGTTTTTCTTTCCTTCTCTATTCTTTCTTCTTTCCTTTTTCCCTTCCTGGAGTTTCTGCATATTTAGTTACATTTTTTTTTCATTTCTCCTTCATTTCCTTCTTTTTCCTTTTTTTCTATCCTCTCTTTCATTTTCTTCTTATTGTTTCGTTTTTTGTGTGTTCTCTAATGTCTTTTCTACAGTTCTTTCTCCTTCTCCTTCTCTTCTTCTTTTTTTTATTTCTTTATCTTCCTTCTCTCACTCTTTCTCTCACTCCTTCTCCTTCTGTCTTTTCTAATTCTTTCTTCCTTCTCTCACTCATCATTTCTCTTCCTTTTTTTTCCCCTTCCCAGTTTCCTTTCATATCATTTTCTCATTTTCTTTCTTTTCTTTATTTCTCTCTTTTATTCCTATTCCTTCATTCCTATTTCTTCCTGTTGCCGTTCCTATCTTCCTCTTCTTCGTATTTCATTTTTTCTTCTTCCTTTTTCCTTCCTCTGATGAAGAACAGCGGGAGGGAAGGAAGGACATATGGAGGAGAAAGGAGAGGAGGGGAGAGGAGAGAGAAGGAGAGAAAGAGACAAACAGGAAGAGAAATAAGATATGCTGACCAGATAAGGAGGAGGAGGAGGAGGAGGAGGAGGAGGAGGAGGAGGGGTAGGAGGAGTACATATATCACAAATAATAACAGTAATAGCCATAGATTCCTCCTCCTCCTCCTCCTCCTCCTCCTCCTCCTCCTCCTCCTCCTCCTCCTCCTTCCTCTCCTCCTCCTCTTCCTGTTCCTCTTCCTCCTCCTTCTCCTCCTCCTCCTCCTCTTCCTCCTCTCCTTCTCCTCCTCCTCTTCTTCTTCTTCCTCCTCCTCCTCCTCCTCCTCCTCCTCCTCCTCCTCCTCCTCCTCCTCTTCTTCCTCCTCCTCCTGGAAATTAAAGAGAAACAGAAATAAAGAAAGGGGGAAATGCAGAAACAGTGAATAAAGAAGGAAGAAAGGATGACAGAGAAGAATGTGAATTATAAGTGAAATAGACAGAAAATAAAGAAATAATAGAAAGAAAATGGGAAACTTAACAGAAAACGGGAAACTTAACATACACGGAAAAAAAAAAAAAAAAAAAAAAAGCGAAGAAAACGAATGAAGGAAAGGAATAAATGAGCTTCGTGTTTTTTTTCCTGTTTTTATTCTTATTTTTTTTTACTCAGTCTTTATTCATTATTTTCATTATTTTTTCCTTATTTTCTTATTTTCCTTATTTTCCTCATTTATTTCTTTTTTTTCCTTATTTTATATTTTCACATTTTCCTTATTTTTCTTAATTTCTCTTATTTTCTTTATTTTTCTTATTTTCCTCATTTCTTATTTTTCCTTTCTTTTTCCTGTTTTCCATTTTTTCCTACCCATAAACAATCTTTTTTCTTATTTCCCTTACTTTGCCTTTTTCCTATTTTCCATTTTTTTCTACCCATGCACAATCTTTTTCCCTTTCTTTCTTCCTTTTTCCTCTTTTTTTTTGCCAAGAATCTTAAATTATCAAAGGAAGGTAAAAATAACTTAAAATCAGTGAGCCTTTAATTAAGCCTTCCACTGCGATACAAAACGATTCCCACCACCAGAAGTAATGCTTGAGACCTTTACAAGCGTCTGCAGTAGAGAATGGGATGAAAAGAAGACGTTTTGCAATTTCTACACTGTTTAACCCCTTCAGTACCATGGCGTGTTTCCATACTCATTCTGGTAACTATTTGGTAATTTTCTACAGCTTCAGAAACTCATGTGGGGATTAGAATAGTGAAGACTGTGGCCATTAATCTTCTGACCTTCATTGGACCTTCCTAATGTCAGTAAAATGGTCTAATGGTACACCAAGCTCAAGGTAAAAATGTGTCCCAGTACTGAAGGGGTTAAAGATTGACTATAGCTGTAGAATAAGTAAAGATGTTTCAGAGTGATTAGTGATTAATTAATAGCGTGAGATCTTTATAAGCGTTTGCAGTAAAGAATGAGATGAAAAGAAGAGGGTTTGCAGTTTCTATACGGTTTAAAGATTGGAGGTAGTTGTAGGACAAGTAAAGATGCTTCGGAGTGATTACGGATTCAGGAAAGGTTAATTGATATACTACGCATCATTTTAATGTCTCTTTTTTAATGTGTGTGTTACAGTACGTTGCTTTCTTTACTCGTATGTATAGCTAAGTTAATATAAGCATCTTTGTCTGTGTGTGTGTGTGTGTGTGTGTGTGTGTGTGTGTGTGTGTGTGTGTGTTGATGTTTACTTATAGAAATGTTAGTGTAATATCTCTTCGTATCTCTCTCTCTCTTTTGTAATCGTGTATGCACTTGTTAGTATGTTATAGTAGTTTGGTGTATATTGTTTTCTTTTTTCTTGTTTGTGTGTGTGTAGAGGTTTACTTATATATAAATGTTGGTGTCATATTTTTTTTCGCATATTCTATTCTTATTTTTCTGATCGTGTATACAATTGTTAGCGTGTTTAAATAGTTAAGAGTATTGTTTGTTTGTTTGTTTGTTTTTTCTCCGTGTGTAGGTTATTTTGTTAGGTCAGGTTTATTTTGGTTTGTTTTGGTTTGGGTTGGGTTAGGTTGGGTTGGATGGGGTAAGGTTGGGTTAGGTTAGGTAAGGTTAGGTTAAGTTGGGTTGGGTTGTAGGTTAGCAAGATTTTGTTTGGTTTGGTAAGGTTAGGTTAGGTTAGGTTAGCTTAGGTTGGGTTGGGTTGGGTTAGGATAGGTTAGGTTAGACAAGATTTTGTTTGGTTTGATTTGTTTTGGTTAAGTTAGAAGTTACGTTAGGTTAGGTTAGGTTAGGTTAAGTTAGGTTAAGTTAGGTTAAGTTACGTTAGATTACGTTATGTTTCCGTATAGATATTTCCATGTATAGATAGCGAAGTGTTTGACTGTTCTATCTCTTCTCGTTTGCCATTTTCTATTTACAGAACATACCACAAAAACATAGATAACTTAACCCTTTCTGTACTGGGACGCATTTTTACCATGAGTTTTGGTTGTCACTAAACGATTTTATTCACACTATCAAGGTTCTATGGAGGTGAGAAGGTGAATGGTCGAAAATCTTCTCTATTTCAATCCCACATGAGTTTCTGAAGCTGAATAAAATCGCCAAACAGTAACCAGAATCAATATGAAGACGTGTCATGCTACTGAACTGATTAAGGAGATAAATACGCACAAGGAAAAGATTAAAAAAAAAAAAGGAGATAAGGAAGAAAACAAGATGAGTTACAAAAATTATGGTCGTTTAGGTCTAATCTCAGGATCTCTGTAACCTAAATTCACTATCCGCTTCATCTGTGTTCGCTGTTGATGATGTGTTGTGTCAGTAAGGACTCCGTAAAGCCGTGTAATTGTTATCCTAGGAGCACTGTGTTATTCCCGTGCCTGGCGTCCCTCCCTGAGCCACACCACTATGGAAGATGGGAAGGTATCGGAAAGTTGGTTGTTGTGTTATGAGGGAAGAAAAGTTTGGATTAGCTCAAGAATAAAAAAGGGTTTAAAGTTAGTATAGTTGAGGTTATGGAAGTAAATAAGTAAACAGAGCATGTTACGATTACATAAGGAAGCAGAGGGAAAACGTTAGGTAAATTACTTTGGAGAGGAAGTAAAATAGATTATATCCAACAGTAAATATAAAGATAGAATAAAGAATGGAAGTTTTAATTTGATTAGAAAGAAAGAAAGAAAAGATAGATCTAAAAGTTGGTGCGTGTGTTTGTCAGCAAGACTTAAAAGCAATAAATAAAAGTGTTTAAATGAAAGTGTTTAACAATGAAAAAGCACAGATACGAAAAAGAATAAAACGAAAGTGGGTTATTAAAAAAAAAAAAAAAAAGAGCTATAAAATTAAAGAAAGGTAGGAAATAGTTCTACGTTTTGTTGGAACGCCAAGGAAAAAATAAAAAAAATAGATAAAGAAAGAAAACACAAATACAAAAAGAAAGCTAAATCAAAGTGGTTGTTTAGAAAAAGTGAGCAATAAAACTGTAGAAAAGGGAGAAAATAATGCGATGATTTGTTGAGGCTTGGAAAAAAAATGAAAAAGAAAACAATTAGAACCACAAAATCTGCTGAGAGTTTCTTTCTGCCAATGGGACGAAAAAAAAAGAAAACAATTGAAAAAGACGAGAATAATGAGAACAAAAAAAAAATCTAGAAAAGGGAAAGAATTATACGACTAGATAAAGAAACACAA
>NC_059304.1:19966174-19971174 GCF_017591435.1 Portunus trituberculatus
CCACACCTTCCATCATCATCTTACAAACCTCACATCAATTTCTACACTGTTACGTTTTAGCACCCGATGTTCCCCCGTTTTCTATAACATCCCAAGCCACCACTTCTCTATTTTTACCGCCGCCAGCAGCTCCACATCTGCACCTCCTTGAAAAAAAACACATTCCTCTGTTCTGTGTTCCCTGTTCCCTGTTCTCACCGCACCTACATCTCCTCCTCGCCGCACTGAACAAGGAAACGCTCGACAAAAGAGACAGAGGGAGGGAGAAGGGGAAAGAGAGACACAACGAGACATAGGAAGGAATGCACCAGAGAGACAGGGGGAGAGATAGGGAGCAGGGAGAGGGAGACACCAGAGAAAGGAGGGGAGGTGGAAAATGAGAGACAGACACAGCAGACCACTTTACAATACTCAAGGGAAATTTCCGGTTAACGCCTCCAAGACTATAAGTAGAGAGAGAGAGAGAGAGAGAGAGAGAGAGAGAGAGAGAGAGAGAGAGAGAGAGAGAGAGAGAGAGAGAGAGAGAGAGAGAGAGACGGCCAAAACAATGAAAGCAGCATGACATGTTTCTACCGAGCTTAAGAACCTTACGCTAGAGAGAGAGAGAGAGAGAGAGAGAGAGAGAGAGAGAGAGAGAGAGAGAGAGAGAGAGAGAGAGAGAGAGAGAGAGAGAGAGAGAGGAAGGAAGGAAGGAAGATAAAAAGAAGGATACTAAGTGACTGTAGGAGAATAGGAGGCCGTAGGAGTGCCTGAGGGAGAGAAGGAAGGGCGTACAGTAAACCTAAAGAGGGAAGGAAGATGAGGGAGCAGCTACAGGAGGAAGAGAAAGGACGTGGGAATGTCTGAATGAGGAGGAGGAGGAGGAGGAGGAAGAGGAGAAAGAGAGGGAGGACCAGTTGAGTTAAGGTTATTTAAGGGAGAGTGAGTGGTGTAAGGTGGAGGTGAGGGTGAGGGGTGGTGGTGTGGTGTGTGAGGGAGTGTTGGAGTGAATGGTGGTGAAGGGAAGGGAAGGGAAGGGTATTAATACATGAAGGAGCTGTGTGGTGTGTATCATGTGTTTACTGTAGGCTGTCCTCTTGTGTTTCTGCAAGGATGGCTGGGGATTACGTACGAGAGAGAGAGAGAGAGAGAGAGAGAGAGAGAGAGAGAGAGAGAGATGAACTACACACACACTCTATCTACTCAGTATTCGGTGTTTTCCCTTCCTTGTTCTTGCCCTCGTCACGCCCCTGCTGATATAGGTGGCGTGGGGGTGGAGAGGAGCTTGCCCCACACCCTGCCACGAACCCCCAGTCTGGCACGGCACGGCAGGGCAGGGCAGGGAGCGAGACTCACCCTGCACGAGTATTATGCAAATATGAAATTTTCACCAACACGTAAACTATTCAAATAAATGCATGGCAGTATACAGATGCATAAATCACACAGATATACAAGCATGCATTAGCAGAGGATCAAATAAATAATAGATACGCCACCTGTGTGAAATGGCACCAATCAAAACTCGTGTGAGAGAGAGAGAGAGAGAGAGAGAGAGAGAGAGAGAGAGAGAGAGAGAGAGAGAGAGAGAGAGAGAGAGAGAGAGAGAAAATGTAATAGTAGAATAATAATAATAATAATAATAATAATAATAATAATAATAATAATAATAATAATAATAATAATAATAATAATAATGATTTTCGGTTTGTTAATGCTGTAACCGTAGGGACGAAAATCTATGCATGTTAATATGAAAAGCTTCTTAGTGGTTATCAAATATGTGGGATGGCAAAGACATGTGCAAGTGTTTTACCATGAAAATTGAAAGGAAATATGAGCTTAGTGGCGGTGGTGGTGGTGGTGATGTGTGTGTGTGTGTGTGTGTGTGTGTGTGTGTGTGTGTGTGTGTGTGTGTGTGTGTGTGTGTGTGTGTGTGTGTGTGTAGCTGACTTCGTTTATTATGTTTTGTCATTAGGGTTTTACGAAAGGAATTGAATATCTAAGAGCACTTTGTCTGTCTGTCTGTCTGTCTGTCTGTCTATCTTCCTGGCTGATCGTCTGGCTGGCCGTTTGTCTATCTATCTGGCTGCTTTGCTAACTGTCTGTCTGTCTGTCTGTCTGTGTGTTTATCTGTGTGTTTAGTTCTATCTGTTTGTCTGTCTGTCTGTCCATCTCACTTTTTAACTGCATTCAAGCCAAATTTGCGAATAAAACTAATACCAGCCGGCGCGGAATGGCCAATAAATCACACGGAAAAATAGCAAGATTATAAAAGGAAAAAAAAAAGGAAAAAAGAACAGTCAGTATCTAAAGCTATCAGCAATAAACAATAATTCGTGAGTCAGGGAGAGAGAGATTCAGGCGCGCGTGTTTCCCTCCCAGACTGTTTGTTCCCTTCCTGCCCTGAGCCTGGCCTATCCGTTTTCTGTGCGGGGACTATCGTAAGTGTTCAATAGATGGCGCTGACTGAAATGCGAGGCTCGGTGGCGTTTGTTAGAGTAGCTTCCCTCGTTTTCTTTTTACTGGGTATATTTTTCTTTTTTTTTCCCCTTTTTGTTGTTGTTTTCTATTTTTCTCCATTCTAATTTTACTTCTATATTCAGGGGTTCTCAACCTTTTTATCGTTAAGAACCCCCTGAGTTATAAGACCATCTACCAGTACCCCCAGTATTGTCACATGGAACATGGAACTCAATATGCAATGGCACTGCAAAGGATTTTATTAGATCAGCCATCTAAGTACCCCTGGAAATCTTCTTATGAACCCCCTGTGGTTTCGCGCTGTCAGGATGGCCACTGTCCATGACCTAACATCATTAGGTCTCTATGACGCTGAAGACGTCTATGCAGAACGGTTTGGTTGGCAATAGACAATCTCATTATCAGACTTTGATTTCTAAGTTATGAAAATAATCTCATTTACGGGGCTTCATAGGTTCATGGTGTCTTGTAGTCTACTTACTAACCTAGAAGGAAAGAAAATATCATACTAACTTCGAGCTATCAATTGAGGAAGAAGTAATCTTTGTCCCAGGAATAGAGCAAGATGGTATATAAAAAAACACAATGCATAGTTATAACCTAACTCTACTATTATAGCGTTTTTGTCGTAGATACATGTTTAGAAATACTTTACCTATCTTGATATCTCCTTATGTGACAAAAGAATATCCAAAAATATACGATATGCAGTTGACCATCTTTTCTGTGAAATATTACGATATCTGTTGAATCTGGCAACTTCAACGGGAGTTTGGGTCCTCTCCTAGTGTTTCCTTATGATTGAAACATTGATATTTACACGTCATTGTGATCAGGGAAATAAAGAAAACTAAGTTTGCTTTTTTCTAAGAGCATGAAATAGAAAAATTTATGTTTACAAGTGGCAGTTTATGTATAAGACACGCAAACCTGTGTGCACTCATCCACTCTATCCAGAAGCTTAACTAATTTTCAAAAGTTCCCCAATAGCTACACAACTACCATTGGTCTACTGTTTCTATCCAGTTACCTACAAACACGTACACATTCAAGGCAGCAACATGCAAAGTACACTAAATACTCCGGAGCAAAGCTGCCTCACCTTGTTTCATTAATCAGCTAACTCTTGCACACTTTCACACCAAAGCTATTTTTCATTTACCATCGACGATTTTATATTCGAATCAAAATTAAAACGACGATTGAGAACTTTCGGCCTAAAGATGTTTGAGGGCCGTGACGGCCTTGGGCGCCGCACGGGGGAAGGAGGTGGCCGTCGGGTCCGGCCTGGGGCCCAAGGCAGGGAACTGGCTGCAGGTCCTGCTTTTCCTTGGTGGCCTCAAGCTTCACTACTAGTCGTCCACTTGCAGCGCATCACACTAGGCAAGGGTCGCCATAAGCAAGAGATCAATGTCTACCACTCACCGGATGGTACCGTGAGGGGCCCTAAAGGGGTGATAAGGGCTCCTTGCATAGAATATGATGGTGAGTGGTGTGTACGGGACCTCTGCTTATAATGACACCGGGCTGAACAACTCGCCATGAACGAGGGCACGCTGTGCCATGAGCCAGGCACTGACAGTACCAGTGGTCCTTTACGTTAGGTTAGGTTAGGTTAGATTAGGTTAGGTTAGGTTAGGTTAGGTAAAAAGGACTCACTTCATGACAGCGTTTGGGGAGTGGTGTGTGGCGGGTCATTGCTCATGGCGACCTGTGTGAGGCATTGCAAGGTTGCATCGTCACTGCTCTCATAACCACGGGACTGGGGTTGACCCTTTCTGGGTAAAAAGTTTCGTCCCAGTACCTGTGTAGGTAATAATACTTTGGATCGTTTCGCCATCGCCATCGCCGCACCGTTAGCCTCGATAAACGGATCGTTATCCTCAACAAACACATCTGTACCGTGGACACTGGAATCGCAACCTGTCGTGGAATCCCATTGTTAGCGTGGACTCATTTTCCTTCGCGGCTTCAAGCTCACTGATTGTTGTCAACTTGCAGCGCCTCATACTAGGCAAGGCGTCGCCTTAAGCAGGGTGCCGTGTCTACCGTCCATCAGATGATGCCGTGAGGGGCCTTTAAGGGGTGATAAGGGCTCCTTGCATAGAGTCTGGTGGTGAGTGGTGTGTACAGGACCTCTGCTTATAATGACATCGGGCTGAACAACTCGCCATGAACGAGGGCACGCTGTGCGCCATGAGCCAGGCACTGACCGTACCAGTGGTCCTTTACGGGGTGAAAAGGACTCACTGACAGTGTTTGGGGAGTGGAGTGTGGCGGGTTATGCTCATGGCTACCCGTGTGAGGCGCAGTAAGGTGGCAGCGTCACTCTCCTCGCACTCACGGGTCTGGGGTGAACTCTTACGGGGTGAAAGGGTTCGCCCCAGTACCTGTGTAGGCAAGTGAACTTCAATTGCGTCGCAGTGAGGTGGCAGCGCCACTCTCCTCGCACCTAAGGGTGTGGGGTGGATCCTTACGGGGTGAAAGGGTTCATCCCAGTACCTGTGTAGGCAAGTGGACTTCAATTGCAGCGCAGG
>NC_059304.1:19976174-19983674 GCF_017591435.1 Portunus trituberculatus
AGTTTTGGTGTGTTAGAAAATCATGATGAGTTGTGTAAAAAACTAGTATCTCTCTCTCTCTCTCTCTCTCTCTCTCTCTCTCTCTCTCTCTCTCTCTCTCTCTCTCTCTCTCTCTCTCATATGAATACCTAATTTAAAGGCAAATTAAATTGGAGCGAACTAATGAAATTGTACACAAGGCCACAAGGACACCCACCCGCCCACACACACACACACACACACACACCTACCTACCCATCCTCACACACACACACACCTGCTGGCCAGATCCAAACGTGCAGTAATGTAACCTGAATTATATAACTTGTATTTATTCATGCAATGACTTCACTGTAATGGCGGAACCGTTTCTGAAAGTCATTATTTACTGTAACTTGTATGCTGCGTGGTGGTGGTGGTAGTGGTGATGGTGGTGGTGATGGTGGTAGTGGTGGTGGTGTATTTGTTTCGACTTTTTTGTTTCTTTGTGTATCAGTTTTCTTTTTCTTTCTTTTTTTCATGTTCATCACCATTACCATCATAACCTTTTCTTCCTCCTCTTTCTTTCTTTCATTTTTATTCTTTGATCTTTTTCCCATATCTTTTCATTTTTCTATCATTTATTTTACTCTACTTAAATTCTTACGGATCACTCCATTCAGTTATTCACTTATCATTTATTTATTCATCTTAACATCCAGCCACCCATTCATCTACCCATTTATTCATTCATTCATGGTCCTATTCATCCATACATACATTCACATATTAATCCGTTCAAATTCCATCCATCTATCCATTCATTCATTAACTCATTTACTTATACAACCATTCATACATTTATTCATCCATTCACCCATCCACCCATCCACCCACTCACCTGTAACCCAACTCATCTCACTCACTCACCTGTCAAAACACTGACAATCCTAATAATCTAACCCCCTTTACCTATTGACGCCAAGGTCCTCAATGGCAGCGGTGACCCTATTCCGTCTCGTCCTGACAGGTGGTAAGGTTCTCCATGCTGTCTCTCCAAGGGGGAGAATAGCGACTGATCTCCTGAAGGCTTCCAATACGCAGGGACGAGGGGCGGGTGTTCAGGGTGTCCTCGCTGACCTGGTAACACTGCTGCCGAAGGGGTGAAAAGGTGTGGTAGCTTGTATTCTTGTTTATCGTCGTATCTTTGTTGTTTTTGTGGTGTTTTTGTAGTTGTTAGTAGAGTATTGGTGATGTGTTTTGTTAGTCTGGTTGATGGGTTAATTTGTTAGCTGTGTAGTTCATTGTTAAGTCAGTTGTTGTTGTTGTTGGTGGTGGTGGTAGTAGTAGTAGTAGTAGTAGTAGTAGTAGTAGAAGAAGAAGAAGAAGAAGAAGAAGAAGAAGAAGAAGAAGAAGAAGAAGAAGAAGAAGAAGAAGAAGAAGAAGTAGTAGTAGTAGTAGTAGTAGTAGTAGTAGTAGTAGTAGTAGTAGTAGTAGTAGTAGTAGTAGTAGCAGCAGCAGTAGCAGTATAGTAGTAGTAGTAGTAGTAGTATATATGTTGACATTGTTGTTGTTGTTCGTAATAGTAGCAGTAGTAGTAGTAGTAGTAGCAGCAGCAGCAGCAGTAGTAGTAGTAGTAGTAGTAGTAGTAGTAGTAGTAGTAGTAGTAGTAGTAGTAGTAGTAGTAGTAGTAGTAGTAGTAAAATAGAAACCTCAATACCATCAATATGAGCGCTATTAGTAGGCTCAGTAGAATAAGAGGCTCACGTACAGACTTTCCTGCAAATTTAGTTCATTACTGAAGCACTGGACGGGTACAAGGAGACTTTTTTTCTATCAAACACCCTTCTTCACATCCCCTTGTGAGGCTCAGCGCCGCCACGCCTCCCGAGAGTGCCCCAAGAAATGTTGAAAACTACGTATATATATCGTCATATCAAGGGGCTCAGGGACTTGTAGGCTGGGAGGCGGACCGAAGAGTGTGCGGAGGAGAGGCGGATGTTAGGAAGCCTTGGGAGAGACAGGTGGCTGAATACGAGGAAATGATAATCCGTAGGAGAGGGAAGGGCGAGGCGCAGCGGAGGGTCTGAGGCGGAGACGCGGGTATGGAGCAAGATTAGAATCCTTTCGTTGTGGCTGTTCCTGTGCTGGGGGGCGGGTTGTGGCTGTTCCTGTGCTGGGGGAGGGACGGGAGTGGGAGAGGCGACGTTCTAATCTGATTAAATGATTGATTTTAATCCTCCTGACGACCGCCGTCGAGGCAGAGGGACGCTCTCAGTTGTCAACCGCCCTAAAATATCAAATCTACAAATCCACTTTGGCGGCCCTGCTTCCCTCCCTCCCTCCCTCCCTCCCACACTCCCTCCCCCGCGACGCAAAGCATATCAGATTAAGGAGTCGATTCTATGGCTCCGCGCTGACAGACACAAGGCAACGCGCTCAAAAGTCACTGACGACAGGCACGGTATTACTTTCCAGAGAGAGAGAGAGAGAGAGAGAGAGAGAGAGAGAGAGAGAGAGAACGAAAAAATATATCAAATAAGTATAAAGCACAATAATAAGCTTCGTCAGGGTTAATTGAAAAAAGAGAGAGAACCGTCTGTTTTTAAGCCTCGTATGTACCCAGCAGTGTGTCTCAGGGCCGAGGCAGGCAGGAAGGTAGGTAGGTAGGTAGAAGTAGGAAGGAGGAAGGAGTAGGTGAGTGGGACACATTCCTAACAATAAGTGGACTAGCCGGCTCCTGGACACGTTAAATCAGTTATCATATTTCGTTCTAGACACTATCCTCCGTCATCGGCCTTGCACACACACACACACACACACTTCTGCACCAGCTCGGCGGCGGGATCAGACGTGCGCAGGGAAAGTGTCGCACAAAAAGTAAGAGTATGACGTGTGAGAGAGGACTGAGTGGCGGGTAACTAAGCGTAACTCCAGCAGGAATGCAGCATGTCATCACGAGACCAAGACAATACTATCAGGCTGCTGTGTCACTGTTTATTGGTTCGTGAGACGTGGAGGAGAGTGACGTCGTAAAATTGGTTAGTGAGCGTAAATGTATACTAAAGGTGGAATGCAGTGTGTTGTCATCATCACAACTACAGTACTACGATGTCACTGCTTTTTTCCTTTTTTTTTCACGAGATGTCGAGCCTAGAACAGTATGAGTAGAGCGTGGAGAACCGTAGCACTGTGTTGTCATCGACCTAACTAGAATAACGGCCTCGCTGAGTTGTGGAAATCATTATTAGGTTTACGAGATTTGAAGCATGGAATTCTAAGCGTGTGACGTAGAAGAGAACGGAGCAGGTAAACACAGCCAGCAGAATTATCATCCGCCGAAACTAAACAACGGTATCGCTCTGCCTTGCCGTGGTTTAGCAGTTTACTAGATTCTGAGGTGTGAAGCACAGCATAGTAGCATTCTTCACTGCACGGGGAGTAACTAAGCCTAACAATGTTATAAATAGTAACGCAATATACCCTCCACCTACTTAGAACAATATGAAATCAGTCTTGCTTATTGATTGAGATGGGACGTGAGGCGCAGTATAATACCATAGCATTTATCATGACGTAGAGAAGAGTCACTGAACGTAACTATAGAAACATAACGTAGAGTGATCCCACATATCTAGAACAATACAATTTCAGTATCATATCTTCCTGTTTGTGAGGCTGAGACGTGAAGCTTCAGATTGCCAGTAACCCACGTCCATTACCTCACCGTCACTCACTCAGTCACTCAGCGCAACTAACAAACACCCTTCGTGAGAAACCGGCAATGACTCACTCCCTCCAGAATGAAGTGCAGGATCGAGAGACGCTTCTTAGGTTAGATTAGGATAGGTTTGTCATTACTCACTGTCAGTCGACTTCTCTTTGATTCGTTTTGCTCTCTGACTCCACAGCACCACGACTATTGTCAGATGCCACAGTGATGATTAACCAAGTTCTCTGAAGTGTTTCACCTGCTAATAATATAGAAACCATATCAATCTGTTACCAGAACCGTAAAAACACCCGGAAAAACCCGCGTCACTTCAACTAGAATCTTTTGCATTCAGTAAAGATGCGGCGTAGAAGACTAGAAGTGTTTCAGAATATGTCACACTACAGTCACTCACAGCACTTGCATCTACAGTAACATCCCTCATGAGAGAAAACAGCGCTGGCTCACTCCCTAAACCCTAACATAACGAAGTGCAGGAGGAGGGACGCCCTGGTTACGCCCTCCCTCCCTTGCTCCCACCCACCCATTTCCGGGGCGGCATCCGGTGGTTTACCTTGGCGGCGGCGTGTTTTGTTTCCCCAGCAGTGTGTAGGGGCGGCCGCGGGGCTCCACTGGCTTGCGTCTGCCTTCTCAAGTGTCGCCTATTATAGATTGATCCGCGTTAAACTCCACACAGTTCAGATAGATACGTGGTGTAGTGTTGTCAGGTAAGCTGTGGCCTGTGGCTATTTTGGTTTGGTGTGCAGTTAACGTGAAGTGTTCTGTAGTGTTGGTGTGGTTGGTGTATATTATGTAGTGGGTTTTATCTAGATTTCGTCCGTGGGTTCATACTTGAATATGTATACTCTCTCTCTCTCTCTCTCTCTCTCTCTCTCTCTCTCTCTCTACATTATTTCGTTATTCCCTGTGTGTGTGTGTGTGTGTGTGTGTGTGTGTGTGTGTGTGTGTGACTAGACACGTAAAATGCGCACGTAATAGGTAGGATTGATAAACTGAATCACATGAAGGCGAGTAATAACAGAACAAACGAAACTGCAATAGAAAAAAAATCTCCACAAAGACCCAATACTTTAAATTAAAACCATCCTTTCGGTATAATTCTAGTTTCTACCCAAACGAAACCACACTCACAATAAAACCAGAAAATGAATCATAAACTGAGTCACACCTAAGATAAAAAGACGCACAGATAAAAGAGAGAGAGAGAAAAAAAAAAGCGAGATAAATAAGAGATGCAAGGTGCGTGAGTGTACCTGGCCACCCCACCAATCACCGCCTTTGTTGTTGTTTTCCTCCCACAGGTGAGCTTGGTACCTGTGTGTGTGTGTGTGTGTAGCAGTGTTGCCCCGTCCCTGTGAGGCCTCTCCCTGCCCCTGCTGCATCCCCCGGTGGACTCAGGCTCGGGGGAAAGCACGTGCTGAGGTGAGTGAAGGGAAGCAAGGGCTGGGTGGCGTAACTTACACTGGTGAAATTTGACCACAAGTGTACTACTGACGAAGGGTGGAGGACGGCGGGCCAGGATTGCACCAGCGCCCCTCTCGGTCTGTGTTAGTGTCTGGTGGGGTGATGTGAGAGAATTCTAACTAATATTAACATTTGTAAATAATCTGACGTTTATTTACTACCTGTGTATTGAAATAACGTCTGTGTGGTGAGTGGTGAGTGTCTAGTGGTTTGATGTGAGAGAATTCTGACTAATATTAACATTTGTAAATATTCTGATGTTTATTTGTTACCTGTGTATTGAAATAACGTCTGTGTGGTGAGCGGTGAGTGAGTAAGTTAGGTGAGTCACAAAGCAGAGGTAAGATGTCTGTGGTGGTGGTGGTGGTAGTGGTAGTAGCAATATCTGGTCTTCCTTTAGACATTTGATTGAAGTGTAGGCTTAGTTAAGGTACAGTTTGGCACAGAACAGCCACAGTGCAGTGATATATGTTGGGCAGTGCTGGAGTGAACACAGCCGCAGTGTTTGCTGTGGCTGGTGGTGGTGCCATTGGGTTTTGTTTGTCCCTTAACCCCTTCAGTACCATGACAATTTTTCATATTTATTCTGCTTACCACTTGGCAATTTTATGCAGCTTCACAAATTCATGTGGCAGATTACAATGGTGAGGACTCTGGCCATTAATCTTCCAGCTTGCATAGGCCATTCGTATTATAAATAAGATTGTTTAATCGTATAGAAAACTCGTGGTAAAAATGCATCCCAGTACTGAAGAGCTTAATGCTGCTTCCGAGTGTTTCAAAACGAGTTGTGTCTGTTGCAGTTGGGTGTGTGTGTACTGCTGCGTGGTGTTGGCTTAACTCGGAAATGCTCTTAATTGTTTCATAGTGATTGTACAAGACTGCTCTGGATGTTACAGTAGCCTACACAAATTACTTCTTTCTGACCCAAAATTGTTCTACTTTTTAAATTAATCCACATCATGAAGAGATGATTTAAACTAAATTTATCTAAACCTAACCTAACCTTCAGATGAAAACTAACATTATTATTATCAAATTACTCTTAACCATTGGTGAGGCGCAAAACGAGGTGAGAAGCGTGTATGAAGTTAAAAAAAGGCAGCAGCAGCCATCCCCGTGCCCCCAAGGCCTGCCTGTGTGGATCAGTTGTCACCAGCTATCACTTGTCATTTGGCTGTTGCTGACGTTATGCTGTGCCATTTCCAGCTTCATGTTGCTCAAGGGTTCTTTTGAAAGTGTTATTTAAAAGTGTTATTGCACAAGCATGAGTGTTGTGTCAGTATGGAATGCTGTCATTACGTGCAGGTTATTAAGTAGGTACAGTTCTAGTAAAACATTTCTTCATTGTCATGAATCTCTACCTATTCTTATCAGGTGAATCTCACAAATGTGAGTATTTAGTATTAAAATCAATTGCCATATTATGAATTTGTCATAAAGTAAGATTATGAATGATTGTCATTCCTGGTGTCAGTCATTCACTACGCACAGAGACTAGAGTGCTCAGCATTGTTGGTGTCAGTCTCTCACCTCACACAAAGGCTGACACTCAGTTCCTGTACGAAAGAAGCTATATCGATATATTTCTGCCTGCCAGCAACAAGTTGACTAGCTATCTCTGGTTGATACGACATAAGCTGACTAGTGGGAGAATATCAGGTCCAAAGATGAGGCCAGTATGAGAGATTTCATGTCAGTCAGCCAATGGATTCTGTGTGAAGGCTGTGGGAACCTGATGTGCCAATTGAGTGGAGTTCTATGAGGAAATTGATGGATAAATTCAAATTGTAGTTGCATCAACACAAATACATGTTGTGCTTAGGTCAACATCATTATTATTTCCTCCTAGCATCATTAATCATGGTTAATTTAGAAATATTCCTTATTGTTTGACCTTTAGAATAATGCTCTTAGCTGTCAGGAGACAGCACTTATAGACTATGTGGCAGTTTTGAAATGTATGTGCCAGTTAGAGGCACATGTACTGCTGCATGGTGTCTGCTTGACTTGGAAATGCCCATAGCTGTTACTTGGTAGTTGTAGGAAACTGTATGAGACCATTGGTGAGCCGTGAGAAAAGACATGAGTCAGGTGTGAATGCTTGGTAAAAAAAAAAAAAAAAAAAAAAAAAAAAAAAAAAAAGCAGGATAAGTCACTCTGTCCACAAAGCCTGCCTGTGAGATCAGTTGTCACTTGATATCAGAGCTTGCATTGAAGGCCACTGTGTTCAGTATTTGCCACCTTGTGTGTCTGTGGTGGAGACTTACAGCCTAGCAACACACAGCAGATTTCGAAGAATACTGTCACTAGACACTGCATTCCCTGTGTGTCATTGTAGATCC
>NC_059304.1:19988674-20008674 GCF_017591435.1 Portunus trituberculatus
AGTTGTGCTTCTCTACTTATATTTTGTATTGGACTAGAATATTCTGCTTATGATCTACTGATGTTGATTGGTGGTTTCTTGTTTTATTGTATTATGCATATGTTTTGCTTTGTTTTTTTTTGTAGAGTACCATGCAGTGAATCCTTGCTGTAGCCATTTTAGTTGCCTCTTATGACTTGCCGGCACATAGCCAAACAGGGCTAAGAGTGAGTGATGTGTGTATGAGTGTATGGTGCTTTGTCTGGGCTGCCGTGTGTGGGATTGCCAGCCTGGTGTATAGAGTTAAGTTGAATGTATCTGTGATTTTTATAGTTAGAAATATTACTTATCTGTTTTTATTGTTTTGTGGCCGGTGGTGCAGGAGTGCCAGCGTCTGATGGTGGACAACCGCAGCCTGAAGAGTAGTGTGGGACCAGCAGCGAGCCAGACACAGCCTGCAGTGACAGACTCCTCCCCACAGGTGTCACAGCTGCAGCAGCAAGTGCAACTGCTTACTGCACAGCTCAATAAGGTGCTTCATGACACACTGAGCAGTCTTGTCCACCATCATGTGCTTCATCATCCTGCCTTCACTGCCATCTTTCTTACTTGATGTTTGTTCCTTTCCTTCATAATTTACCTAAGTTGCTATATAAATGTGATCTCTGCACTCTCCAGCCTTTCTTGAGAGCACTCCACAAGGATTGGCAATAGGACTAGCCCATTTAAATCATGTCGTGTAGCTGTATGCCACACTTCACCTCCATCCCATCAGTTTCCTTTGCACAGTTCTGCTTTCACCCACTATACAAGATGCACCTCTCAAGTTTGTTGCACCTTTGTGATTCACTTGTAAGCACGCTTCATTTAGGCAGTCCTCAACATCTGCTTGTGGTGTTTATGGCATCTCATGTTATAGATTTCTTTTTATGTGCTCTTAAAAGTCTGTTCTTCATACCCATCATCTTTTCCTCCCCAGCACTGTACAGTCTGGCACTGGTCTTACTCCCACAGTTATTTCAAGAACACTAGTCTTCCCCAACCCTTAACAAATCTTCACTTGCTACTTTCACTTCACAATCATGTTACTTAAGATCAAACAATTTTCTTAGTTATAATTATGATTATTTTTATAAATATGTATCATAATGATTTGCTTGAATGATTATTTACATGAAAAGATTGAAAACTTTACTAAAATATTTCGCTAGTTTTCATCTTCAAAAATATCTACATTAAAACAAATTTTCACGCTGTTGTCCTTTGTTGTACTTGTCACTGTTGCACACCTCCTGGGACATGGCTGCGTGCATTTTTCAGGTCAAGTAAGTATGTTTCCTTTGGGTGGGGTGTTACTTGAGATGCATCACCACTGTTAGGGGTGCCAGGTTTGTGACTGCAGTAGTTAATGTGTGATATAATTTCTAAAAAAAAGTAGACAATACCAACTTGCTATTTTTGTTACATGAATTGGTCTTTGTCTTCTTAATGAGAAAGTCACCAGTGTCAGCTGCAGAAACAATGCAGACACACACAGCAGCTGCTTTTTTGTAGATCAACTGACCCTTTGCAATTTCTTCATCTTCTCACATCCTCACTTCAGGCAGAGCAGAGCCGCCACACATACGAGGCGGCCACCAGGCAGCTCGTGGATTTCCTTCATACTGTAAACTCCACCCTGAACAATGCCAGCCACCTGCACCCTGGCCACAGCCCCACCATCAGCCCCACCTGCTCCCTCAACTCCTCCGCCAGCACCACCACCACCAAGACCTCCTCCAGCGTCCCTGCCGAGGCTGAGGATGACCCGCCCTATAGGTTGGGTCGGCCCAGCACGCCGCCAGTGGACCCGCCCGCCTCACACTCTACGCCTGCACACAGGAGGAATGCGGAGGCCATGAAGAAGGCAGGCAGTGTGTGGGCGCTGCCGACTCATAACTATCAGCTCAAAAAGTAAGCCTTCAAGGTTCTTGTGAGGTATTATTCCTGATGTGTTGTTTGTTGATGTGTCTGTTGTGCCAGTGATCCTTGGAGCTGTGTTTAGGTTTATGCTGGTTCTTCTGGCATAAGTCTTAAAGATTTGTGTGATTTGTTATCCTTTGTGTGTTTGTTGTTTGTTGACATGTTATGTTTGTTGTCTTTGATTCTGTGACCTGTGTTTAGATTTATTTATTTTTTAATTTTGATTTGTATTTTGTTATGTATTGTGGGTAAGTAAGAGAGTGAAAATTGATTAGAATTGGATATATTAGATTAATGTTGTATTTTGTCCATATTTATGTAGTTTTTATTTTTATTTTGTTTTTTGTAGAGAAAAAGAAAAGTATGTCTATCATGATAACTGACAGCATTTCATTTATGCCATCATTGAAAACTCAGAAAGATGACTGAGATATCAACCCTGATGGCTTATTGCATTTTGAACAATAATTTTTCCTCCCCTAAGAACTGAAATCAGGAGAAATTAACTGTAAAACTTAAAAAGCCAGTGTATGCTGTTCATCTTTTCTCACCTGCTGTGCCTGTGCAGGGTGAGCCGGGCTGCCAGCACCCACTGTGTGGCGACTGCTGCCTCAAGCTACCACAGTGAGCCCACAGCAGCAGCAGCCGCCTCACCAGGGCACGAGAGGACAAGGCCACTCACCACGGACTTCCTTGCCTCCCGCGCCAGGGAACTCCTTGCCTCACTCAAGTCTCTCATGAGAAGTGACAGTAAGTTACCGAGGGAAGACTTTGTTTAATAATATTGCTCCTTTCTCTCAGAATGATTAGTTTTATGTTGTTTTGAAGGCCGGAATGGTAGATGACACATTTAGTTATTTTAAGATGGAATTTGATTTTCTATGAATGTGTTGTAGGCTGCATTAGGTCTCTACAAGAGTGCAAGACTTTCCCTTTTCACCTGGTGCCAGCTGAGAGTGTGAATGAGGAGTGTAGTGTGTGGTGGTTTGTCTGGGCTGGCCTGTGTGGAATTGTTGATCTGGTGTACATGTGGATAAATGTGACTATTACAAGTATTAATCTTCTTAGTGGTCAAGAGTACAGGGACCTCTGCACAAGTATTTCATTTTACTATGGCTTCCTGTTTACATCCCAAGCTATGTTGTGTTTGGGTGGCTGGAAATTGTACTACTGATTTATCATAACCACCAAGCCTTAACTGTTCTTTTACTTACAGGAAGATGTGATAGAGAAGTATTATAACCTTTCTTTTACCATCCTAGGCTGCCATTCTGCCACTCTCATATTCTGTCTATGATCTGTTTCAACTCGCCAAGTCTTCAGTTAATGTCAGCTTTTGTGGTAATCAAGATATTTTTCAACTTTGGTCTGCTGTAAACAGTCATAGTGTACCCTGAAAACTTGTACACTTTCTTTAACTGGTGCTGCTTTTGTGTGTTGTATGGGTGACTGAACTATATTGTGCATCACTCTACTTCAATCTTCTTGCTACTGTCTTTCACTTCTGTTTCTAGTATGGTTTATATTTATTTTATCTTTATTCTTCTCATACACCAAGGAGACAGACCAATGGTTCTATTTATTTTATTAGCATCTTTTTATGCACAAGGGAAGCAGAGGACAAAAAACAAATTCAGGAGAAAATTATCTACTATTTGTCTCTCCCAGATATTAAAAGTAAGAATTTCAAAGTAAGAATTCATTCAGAATTAAATGAAATGCCTCACTTGTTGGCTTGTCTCCCACCTCTCCACTTTCTATTGTCTTTTCATTGTTTCAGCAATTCCTTCACATTGTTATTGTTATCCTTCAAAGGTTGAATATCAGTTCTCTAATGCACTATTATCTTACACACAACATGCAAAGTGTTCCTTCACTGTGCTGACCAAACATGCTGATAGTTTTGTGAGATGTTGTACTGTTAGCCATTACAATAGAGCCAGCTTGTGTTTTACCATCGTACATCTTTGTGAGCCTTTTATTTCATTGTATTATTTTTCTTAGCCATTTTGTTGTGTTTGATACAAGTCCTTCTTAGAAGAAATATTAATAAGGAGTAGAAAACATATATAACTATCTCTTACACTTGAAATTTTTGTATTGAAGTAGACCTCTGTATTAAATGGGCAATTCCTTCTTGCCATCAGGTGTTTTGAAGCTCAACTTGGAACCAAAGAAATCCACCAGTGGGAGGAACAGACACAGCAGCAGCAGGAGCACAAAGACTGACACCACTCCCACACCAGACACCGAGACACCAGCCAAGACCCCCACCATCATAACAAACCCCCAGAGTGAAGAGGCTGAAGGCTGCAGGAGACCCACCACCCTCAGTTTGCCCGGCAGTGTAGCAGGGAGGGAGAGAACCAATGCAGTGCCGAGCGAAACCAATGCTAGTCCGACAGTAAGTCAAAACCCTGATGCCGCGAGTACAGCCACAACGCCACCCCCAAGAATTGGAACGGGTAAGACCAGAGAAGACACACTCCTAGCCCAGTCATCTGCAGTGAATGGCAACCCACAGCCACTCAGGTAAGCTGCTCTGGTTTTTGTGTTTTCTTACAGGTGGGTGTGTAGGTTGTTGGGTCTAAGTTTGAACTTCATGTTAGTATTATTGTTGTGTATGGGTTGTCAGGTACTCTTGAATGCACCTCACACTTACTCTAGTGACTAGCGGCACACTCCCCACTAATACTTGCAGGAAATGCACTCCACTAGTTACATGATTAACTGACACTCAAGGCAGCCATCAGTTCACTCTTGTTGTGTGTGTGTTGTTTTTATACCCACATCTATCTCCTGTGTTCAAAAAGAGGACTCCACAAAAGTTATGATATTGGTAGTACATTCATTTCACCACCAGTCATACCTTACACTATGGAACAGAAAAAAACTGAAGAACTAGTGTATACTTTTGAACTACACCAAAATTGAAATGAAGATAGATTTTTGTCATTACACAAAAAAAACAACACAGGCATGAAGATGGTACAGAGGTACAGTCTGTACAAGATGCAGTTGATGAATCTGGTGCTTGGTGATTACTACTAAGGCTTACAAATAGAGAATACTGAGGAAAAGTGCAACATAACCACTGTCACTCACTCATGCACTCACCCGCTCACTCACACCTGGGAGCACTTTTCCTACTAATGTACGTACTAAGGATGAACTCTCGGTATTAGTCATCTGTACATTGTTTTCTCAGGAAACTGTGGACGTAATGTGGTTATTTAGAAATACATTATAACTCAGAAGTATTGACAGGCTCCTTGTGGCCACTTTACTGCCACTGTTCCTTGAAAAACAATCCAAAGGAGATAACAACCTATGATATGAATCTAGGACTCCCTTGATGCTTCTCAGGGACTCTCTCATCAGGGATAAAGGTGTTATTTTCTGCCACCCTAACCTTGGCCAGGATAAGCTAAGCCATTGCAGGACAGTGGACAGCAAGACTCCTCCTCGGCCTGCTGCCTTAACTCTCTCTGCACATCTCCCAACAGCCTCATGGTGGTAGGTGAACACCCCTGCACCCCAGGCGACAGCCGCTTCTCTTCCCTCCCAATCCGCAACCACCTCTCAAGAACTCTCACTGACGCGGACCAACGGCTGGTGTGGGTGTAACTCAGACCACGGATGTTTGGTGATGGTGGTGGTGGTGGTGGTGGTGGTTGCCTCTCATGCATGAATTTCAAGGGGTGTGGATGGTAAACATGTCTAAGGTGCAGCATCCTTACCTGAATCTCTCAGTCTTAAGGCTGCTTTGGTGTTTAACATTTATGGGTACCATTTTTTATCTCCTAATTATTGATGATGTATTTATTTTCACTATATGACCTTTGCTGCACACATAGAGCTGTCTGTCTGTATGTATGGTGGGATGACGTCCCCCAGAGGGGCATTGCTGAGATCTGGAATACAATTTCAGAATTTTTCCATCACAACTGCAATGTGTGCCCAGGCCATGTCTCTCCCACCACAGAGGGACTGGTAGTTGTTACTGTTTGCAGGAAGTGTTCTTTACAGCCAGTCATTGTCTCCAGTTGGTAGTGGGTTGTGGAACTTCAGGTGTCTGTTAGGAAAATTAAGTGTGTGCTTGTAAAGTTTCTAGAATAATCTTAGGTAAAGTTATCCTCATTCAGTCTTTAAATATTTGTGTTTGGCAAAAGAATCAATGCTATTCAAAATTGAGGTTGAAACAGAAGATAATTGTGCTGGTGCTCCTCCTCTGTGTCTTGCTTCAGTGCTGGAGGGTCTCAGCAGGGGTGACTAGCAGAAATGCTGTCAAGTTGTTGCCTTCATCTCTTCACTCAGTACATTACTCTTCACTCTCTCATCCTCTGTCTGTCCTCATAATAATGTGTCATTCTGCTATCATTTATATTCTAAAGTCTCCCACTCATTTTTCTCTTTTTTACTCGCAAACATCTGAAAAGAAAACGTCTAACCTTTCTATCCTCTAGATACAACTTTGCCCTCCCTTATTGTTTTTCTTTTCTTTCTGCATTTCTAGAATTCCCTAAGTTTTAGAAGATATTTGTTCACACTTACTTCACACTCTTTTTTTCTACTATGGACATTCAGTTTCTCAGTGGCTGACCAGCTTTCTTATTTGAGTTTTATATTCCCTCACTTGAAATAAGCAAGGGAAATATGAGTTGGGATTGAGGTGACTAATGCTTCATCACAAAGACCAAGAAGAATTATTTTTTTAACATTTTCAGGTGACATTCTTGTTTGTCTCAGTCATTACAAATAATTCATTGGCCAGTGAGTCACAGAGGAGTACCAGACTCTTTTGAGGTATTGATCTTCACTTGCACTTAATGCAGTTCTCAGCAAGTCTGATGTTCTCATGCTGGGTGAAGGTTTTAGAATATATATTTCAACTGGCATCTGAAAGTATTGCATACCTTTTGTACTGGAAGGAAGAAGGATTAGGATGGACAAGCTATTGCAATGGGACAGCCAAGAGCACAGACTGTCAAAGGCTTGTGTACTTATTGTGTCTTCTTTATGAAACTTCCAGAGCAGCTGATGTCTTCTCTTCTGATGGTGACTTCTGAACCTCAATTCAGACCAACTTCCAGTGACCTTATATACTTTACATGTTTTTGGTTATAGACAAATGTAGGAGTATTTAGTTTCCCTAAAAAGGAACATGTTGTATGACCACAAGAGATCGACCATGTACACTGTTCTTCGCAGCCAAGCCAAGGTGTGAGAACTTGTCAGTGAGGATTTAAGTGTCTTAATGGTGGTGTGTTGTGTTGGTACTTGCACTGCACAGCTGCTGGAGAAAGATGGGAGGTGCTCAGACACACCCATGTATTGCTTTAGGTGATACATGAGCTTAAGATTAATTTCTTAAAAAGAAAATTATACCTACTGTATGTTTTTCGTGTAGTATGGCTGGCCATTACCCACCAGTAGCCAAATTCTTGCCTATGTGTGCTTCAGTACTTTCTTGATCAGCTGTGCTGCAATTATTCCTTACCAGTAGCTTTGTGAAACACATTAAGTTTTATCATGCTTGATATGATGTTCAGCAAGAACTGATTTTAAAACAAAAGGATCTACAATTAATATGTAGATTACTTCATAATTTCATTTATGTATTATATTGTGTAACTGTGTAAGTATGTCATTCTAAGACACACTTGGTTTAATGTCATTACAATTCTGTATTTAAATCAGTTCCTGCTTCTATACCAAAGATATTGTCTGGTGAAGTCTGGTTTAGGCTTTTTGCTGCTGAGCCTGAAGTGTGTGAGAAAGATCAATGATGTGTTCATTGTATTTTCATGCAGTAAGGCAACCTACACCATCACCAAGGACAAGAGGCAAGGTGTGTTTTATGTCTACTCACATAGGGAACAGAACAGTTGTGTACACACTACTAATCAAATAATTGGACATGTCCTGTTCTCATCAGTCATTCATATAATGGGACTTTTTCTGAAGGAGAGGACCTGCTTGTAGTAGAATAGTGAATATTGTGAGATCTGATTTAACATAAGCATTACTTCTATCCATATCATAAGCACAGACAGCACACAACTTTAGCAAACAGTAATGATGTGAGTAGTGGTACGTGGTGCTGCTCTGATGTCGAGCTTACACCTTGGCCTGCAGACAGATGATGGGCATTAGCAGCCTGCCGATATGACAAGAATCATGAGTGTCAGCCTCCATTAGGAGTGTGTGTTTGTGTGTGTGTGTGCACATGTGTGTAGAAGTTAGAATGTATTAAAGGAATATGTACAATCATCGGTATTTGATGCAGCTCTGTTCAGTCGTCCCAAGGAGTGATGTCACAGTTCAGTGAATTTTGTATCAGTAAACAGAGTAGAAATTGATATGCAGACCATCAAGCTGCTTTGCATTCAGAGTTCTGCAAAAACCAAGAAAAGCTGAGATGCAGTAGGTGGAGTTAGTTATCAGATGCCTCCAGACACAGAGTTTTTGTACAAAACATTGTGTAGAGTAAAGCATCACTTCTTAGGGCAATTGTACATGTTATCTTTTGTCACTAAGGACATGTTATTTTTAAACTGCAGTACTGAATGGGCATTAGTGTTTACTGATAGAAAGTCGTTTGTGTTCATTTGTTTGTTGTGTTGAGCAAGGTTATAATAGGCAGGAGAGGAAGGTGGTGTGTGTGTGTGTGTGTGTGTGTGTGTGTGTGTGTGTGTGTGTGTGTGTGTGCGCGCACCCCTCTCCCTTGAAGACTTTGTAAGGAAGAGTTGTTGATCCCAAGGATTGTGTCTTTAGTCACTGATATCAGTCTGCTCCACAAGAAAACCTCTGAGTGTTGTATGACAACATTGGTTTGGTAATTATGGAACATTGTATATGTATATTTATTTGTGATGGAATGCTTTGTTTTTAGGAGTGACTTGGTTGTTTGGTGATGAGCTGGTGGTGCATGCATCAAGAAGTGGAAGTCTCTTTATGTATTGCTTTGAAGGATAACCTATTCTTGAATCTCCATCATGGTGTCTGATGAGCTATTCAATAATACTGTAGTAGAGTACCTCTTAAGAATTCAACTCTGCAATAACCACAGACACAAAGCTTGTAGGGACCCACTAAGCTTTCTGATCCGTCCATAGATTGTAGTATTCCTAGGGTGCTGCTGAAGTGCTTTATTAACAGAGATTAACACGTCATCACTTGAAGGTTATGTCTGACACAAACATTTGTGCTGCACAGCTCCTATGCCGTCCTTGTGGCATGTATGCCTATCTAACAGAGTACCTAAGCCTTGCCTGGTGAGCTTCTTGCCAGATCCGAAGTGAAGTAACAAATCTGGCATATGTTCCTTTTATTTATTTTCTTTTTATTCCTCCCACCCTGTCTTTCCCTGCACTATGTGACATTTTAAGTTTTTAGTTGTATTTTCTTTCCGTGACATTATGAGTGGCGGTGTTTGTGCCTCAGTTGTGGGTTGTGTCTTAAAATGGAAGCTAAAGTTGAAAAGTCAGCAAAGTGCCGTTAGTGGGAATCAGTCATGAGCATCTGTCATGGAATTTTTGTACTGTGAATCACGTCCTGCAGCAGGTGTGAGGAGGCAGGGCCAGCACTGTCTGGCATAAAGATTGGCCATTTGATCCTTCCCAATGTTTTGTGTAAGGGTAGAAATGGCGCTCTTCCTTTGACCTCAGCAGAGCCACATAAC
The DNA here is from genome assembly GCF_017591435.1 of Portunus trituberculatus. Lineage (NCBI taxonomy): Eukaryota > Metazoa > Arthropoda > Malacostraca > Decapoda > Portunidae > Portunus > Portunus trituberculatus. The sequence continues at coordinate 19,998,300 of NC_059304.1, forward strand.
CTTTGTAGGTTAGCCTTTGAAATCTCGTTTGACCGTGTACAGCATCTCGTACATGCTCTACTGAGTTTATAAATTCATGTTTGTAATATACGGCAAACTAGGAAAAAAAAATAAAATAAATAAACCTCTTTATGCTGTATAGGAATCTCCATAGATACTTTGTCTATATAGAAAATGCTAACTGGTAGTTGAAATACATGCTTGTGTAAATGTATAAAGTTAAACTAAAGACAACAATAGCAGATTTTGAACAATTAAGATAGATAGGCAGAGCTGTAGATGCCGAGTAGAGCAGCTCTGTCCAGTCAGCAAATGTAGAGTGAAACATTTGTCTGCCTCAGCCAGCCTGGGGGACTTGCAGCGTGTGATCACATCTTGTTTAGTCATACTCAGCTAACATGCCCCACTCACTCCCAATGTATTTAGTGTTTTTCCTCAATCTCGATTCATCTGATATGAGAATGTAACAAAACCTGACGAGTGACAGATTCTCAGCAGATCAGAGATACAGAGTGAGGGAAGATGCTAAACACAATAGAAGAGTGACAGCCTGCTGGCCGCGTGGCCATGACTGCCTCCCTCGCCAGAAAGTGGTGCAAGAAAAACTACATTGAGATGGAGTCATTCTCAATTCAGTTCAAGGAAATCTTTACTTTTTTTTTCCCATGTGTTCCTTTATATCTCATTTTGGCTTATTCAAAATTCATATGTGAAATATGTTATTTTGATGCTTGTTTTGAGACTATTTATTAGACTACTTAACCATTTTAATGACTATACTACGATAACAATAGTATATTACAAGTTTGCCTGTGCAGCTAACATTTGTAGTGAATTACTTATTATCAGGTAGACAATGATGCACTGTACTAACACGAGCATGAGTATTGATTGATTGTAACACTCCCCAGTACGTACTGCAACACCTGTAGTGCCAGAACTGACATTAACCAACGATGCTGCAATTAAGTCCCAGCGTGTTAATTGTCCAGTGTGTTCAATTTCCTGATTGCAGTATTTATTGTGTATTCTGTTGTGGTATTATCCTTGTATGACCATTTCCACTGTACCAGCTGTCACCGGCTGCGTGACTGAAGGGAAGGTGTGTCTGTGCTGCGTGCGTTGTTTCGTAATGTCCCTTCAGTTTAGGAATGTTTACGTGACGGTGGCGTGACGATTAGTATTAGCAAACCTTATGGATTCAGTCACTGTTCATATGCAGCTTGCCTCGTGCATTATAGTATTTAGTGACAGCAGCGCGGGCATCAGGGCCAGTGCCACGTCCACGGGGTAAATAATATGCGAGGATTATGAAATCCCAGAAATCGGATGTGCCTGGAAAAATAACTGACGTCAGACAGGTTTCCTCATCGCCTGGTGGGGTCCGACACAGTACGGGGGTGTCTCGGTGACGCGACGCCTCACGTGTTGCATCCTTCTCTAGGAGGATCTGAGTTTGAATAGTATGAGGCGTGGGCATCAACACTTACTGCGTTACAAGACACCAGGTTAATGCTATGCATCCATTGTTGAGATGACAGTGTTGCCACCTCGATGCGGTCTTCGCTTCCCGCGGAGGTGAGGCATTTCATATTCACGCAAGACTCGGCGGCCTCTCGCGCCTTAGGTTTCTGCACCACAAAGTCAGGTCAGCTTTAATTGAAAAAAGGGGGGAAAAATCTGTACCGCCACCGGGGAGGCGCCCAGGAGGTGAGGTGCGTGTCCGCGAGAGGCGACCAGTCTTGCCGGTATTTTAGAAATGAAGTCAGTATTTTTTTATAGTATTCGAAATTAAAAATTAAAGAAAATGTGTGGTTTTTATTGTCACGAGTCGTTACATCATCTCGTCGCCAAGTGAAGATAACGGGGCGTGGACACACACACACACACACACACACACACACACATCAAGGCTACTTTACCATTTAAACACGATTCATTATTATCCATTACTCAAAACAAAACTTTATATAAAAAAATAACAAAAAACTTACCGAGATCCAGTGAGATACCTTACACACACACACACACCAAGCAGCGTGAGCGTCCTTCACTATGCATAATCATTGCTATACGAAGATAACGAAACGTTATCACCCAACACGGGCTTGGCCCGTGCAAGTCTCCGCGCCTCCCTTGGAACAGGTGCTCAGTAGGGGTAACGGGCGGATGGGTAACCGGTAGCCTAGCCAGCACCACCACACCACACCACCACCACCACCAGAACACCAAGCGGCCGCGACCTTGTGACCGACCACGTGGGCCTTTCTCCGTTTCCCTCTCCTCGTGTGGGCGGCCAGGGTGGAGGGGCGGCTGGGTGATGGGTAGAGATATGAGGGAGGTGTAGCTACAACTTGGTGGCCTTGGGGTGTATACTGCTAAGGGGTTTGAATGCATTTAGCTGTTCCTGCGGTCCCTAGGCTTGCTTGGGGAGACAGGCACAAGGAAGGTCATTTAAGATTTGAGATAACGGGATGTTTCAGGGTTTTACATGGGAACGATGGCGAAATGCGGTACTTTGTGTTATGAAATGTTAAAGAAAGGTTTGTAGATGATAGATGAATGGAAGACTGCGTGTTTTTGTTTTCATTAGATATTTTATGTCTCGTATCCATATTTAGACGGGATATTTCCGAGGTTTTCATGGGAACGGTGGTGAAATGCGGTACTGTGTGTGTGTGTGTGTGTGTGTGTTAGGAAATGTTAAAGAAAGGTCGGTTGTTGATAGATGAGTGGGAAAATTGTGCTTGTCTTTTTGTTTGATTTTTTTTTTTTAATCACATACTTACTGCTCTCGTATCCATATTTAGACAGCCATGGCAAACAATGTACTGAGTTTGTTAGTGTTACAAAATCATGAAAGCTTTGATTGACGTAAAATTCATCTCCACTTTTAACAAGACAGGATGTTGACGATTTCATCACATACACCGCAAGATAAAGTAACATACCATAAATAATAGGATAACAAAGGGCCACCAGGGCCCATCTAGGTTATCCTGTATCAGTCGCACAGCGACCTCGTCATCAGTACTTAAAGCGGTAAGCAAGTAGATATTATTAAGTTGAAGCTAGTACTTGGTGTTATGAAATCGGAAAGGCTGACTTGGCATTATAGTGACACGTATATACAAAGCATCGACTTGTATGATGATGAGAGGGAGGAAGGAGAGAAGAGGGGAGGGGGGATGAGTAACACTAAGCTAACCAATCACCGCCACGCTGTACCCGCCACTCTCACTCACTCACGTCACCCATCGCTCGCTCACTCACCACATCATGCCACGCCTAATGATAAATTAATATAAATGAATAAATGAAATATCGACCTTTACCACTCTATCACCCCCACTCCTTCCCACCCCCACTCCTACCACTCCCCACCCTTGTCATCACGAGTTTGTGTGTGTGTGTGTGTGTGTGTCGCGGGATGAGGCACCTCACTTCCCGTCCCGCTGCCGAACAAAGAAACACGTCAGGCTGCTGCTGCTGCTGGTTGCTGTCTTTTTTTTTTTTTTTTTTTTCTCTCTCTCTCTCTCTCTCTTTCTCTTTTTTTCCCCATCTTGTTTCTTGTCCACGCGGAATGGCTGGTGGCGGGAGGTGGCGGCTCGTGAGGAAGACAGGAGGAGAAAGAGAGAAGAGCGTCGTGAGCGCGGGTTGCAGCTCTCACTCTCCTCTCTCCCTCCCTCTCTCTATATCTCTCCCTCCCGTTCCTCCGCCTCCTCCCGTCCTCCGAGGCAGGCCACGTAAACAGCAGCAGCAGCAGCAGCAGCGTGCAGCATTTGTCACACGTATGGCAGGAAGCTATTGATCAACCACCTCAACTAGCATGTGCGAGGGATACTGAGCCTCGGCCACGCCTCCTCCTCCTCCTCCTCCTCCTTCTCCTGCCTACTGTATCCTCGCCTCTCCGGTGCTGCGGCCGCCTACGGGTTTACAGATCCAACACACCACCTCTTCCTCCACCTCCACCTCCACCTCTACCTCCTCCATCCATCGCCGGTCATTTCTATTTATGGCAACACTTATTTATTCGCTTCACTCATGCTTGGCCGCGCGCGCAAACACACACACACACACACACACAAGGTATTCACACAAGGCGACATCAATCTCGCTCTCGTCAGCCTTAGCAGTATAGGTCCTCTCTCTCTCTCTCTCTCTCTCTCTCTCTCTCTCTCTCTCTCTCTGGTTTAAGCCTCAGCAAAACAGAACACCTGCCTGCTTAAGGGAGGTAGGGGTCTTGAGGTGAGGTGGAGGGGAAGGGGGAGGGAGAGGAGACGGGGTAAGGGGCAGTACAAGCGAGAGTCTCTTTGCTCATACCCGCCAGTGCCTCCCTCTGTGGGCACCGCGCGCCTCCCAGTAACGTAACCTTGCCCCTCTCGCCGCCTTTTATAGATCCGTGTTGTTCGCTGCCTGTGTAATATTTGTCTCGCTTCTGCCTTCGGTGATTTGTTTGAATTGCCACCTCGTGTACGTAGATAGATAGCCTGTGTGTATGCATGAGTGTGTGCGTTTATGTACTGGTCCTTTGTATGTATGTATTCCTTGACGCGTGTGGTGGGCTGTGGGTGGGTGTGCGTGTGTGTGTGTGTGTGTGTGCATGTGTGAGTGTGCGTTCATCCATGCATCCACGCATCCATCGTGAAAGCCTGACACGTTGGGACTTAGCTCCTCTGCTCTTTATGGGCCAACTGTCATGATCTGTTGGCAACTTTTAGTCAATATTCCTTGCTATAGTTTTATTTATTTATTTATTATTTTTTCCTCTAGTATCTATGGAACACGTGCTGAAGTGACGGGCAGACGGTTAAACACTCTCTCTCTCTCTCTCTCTCTCTCTCTCTCTCTCTCTCTCTCTCTCTCTCTCTCTCTCTCTCTCTCTCTCCGCAGAGCCGCTGACGGAGGGGTAGTTGCGGGTGCCGACGAAGCCAAGGAAGGTCTTTGGTTATTGTGCAGCTTGAAGGTGAGCGCCCCGTCTCGGTTCACGTATATTTTAACGCTTTGTGTGTGTGTGTGTGTGTGTGTGTGTGTGTGTGTGTGTGTGTGTGTGTGTTCCAGGGTGTTTATCGTTACATGCGTCACAAGTGTGTTTACGATGGGAGGGGGGTGGGCGTCAATGTGCAGTGGGAGGTTAGAGGAAGGGAAGGAAAGGGGAGGAGAAGGGTGAGGGATGGAAGCAACAGAAGCAAGCAACGGTATAGCGCGGCACAGCACACAGCAATGACCACTCCCCCCCTGCCCTCTGTACACCTCGTTATTGCCTCCACACACACACACACACACACACACACACACACACACACACACACACACACACACACACACGCAATTTCAGTTCCCTCACCTTTTTTCATTAAGTTTCTCCAGCACGTCTTCAGGTGTGATGAAACTGTTATTATTATTATTATTATTATTATTATTATTATTATTATTATTATTGTTATTATTATTATTATTATTATTATTATTATTATTATTATTATTATTATTATTATTATTATTATTATTATCATTATTATGCTAGCAGCGGTAAAACTAATAGCACACAAGTTTGGCACATATGCATTACATATTATACACAGACACGCACGCACACAAACACACATAAACAAACTCACAAGTGTTATGGAAATGCAAACAGAGTGATGCATTACTGAGGCGTTGCTGGTGGAGGCGAGGAGACGGATGGGGAGAGATGATTGCTGGGGAGAAGAGAAGGGGAGAGAGAGAGTAGAGGTTGACGAATGAAGGTCTTTCCCCATCCCTACCACTACCACTACTCTCGCCTCTTCTTCCCCAAAACATGCGATATAATACAATAAAAAGAACACACACAAAACGAACAGCATTCTATCATGACAGCAAACACGACCACGCTACATTGTCTACTTGTCAGACACCTGTGCTACTTAACAAGGCATAACACCTGCTTACCTGTCATTTCACCGGTCTGCACCTCCTGTCCTCGCGTCCTCAATAACTTTCTCTCTCTCTCTCTCTCTCTCTCTCTCTCTCTCTCTCTCTCTCTCTCTCTCTCTCTCTCTCTCTCTCTCTCTCTCTCCCTGTTGTCTAGTTTATTGACGTAACAGCTTCCCCTTTCCAAAATTCAGAACTGTCTCCCTCTTCTCCTCCCCCTCCCTCCTCCCACACACACTCCTGTCATCACCCCAACACCCCGCACACAGGCACTCACCCCTTCCTAGCTCCTCCCAGCTCCGTGTTGCCTCCACCCTGCGATCTCTTCTTAAATCCCACTATATACACCTTCACCCCTTTCTAATAACCCCATGTCACCCCTTTCACTCACCCCTCGTCTGTTGTCCATCTTCCCCTTGTCCAATACACACGAATACTCCCCTTACCCTCCTCTCTCTTACCCTCCCGTCCCCTTCACTCTCCCCTCTCCCGTGTCACTCTTCCAGCCTAAACCTTTCCCATTAGCTCCGTTTTCCCCTCGCCTACCACCACCACCACTGCCGCCTCCGCCTCCCCTCCAGGAGAAACAACTGCGAGTATTGATCTCGTCTTCGTCTCACCAAAAATTCATTGTTTTGAGGAACTGTACCGTTGATACTGCATTGAATTTTAATCAGAGCGGCCAACCTGTTCTGTGTATATGCTGGGGAAGGGAGGACGACGAAGAAGAGGAGGAGGAGGAGATGGGCAGGAGGTGGGAGATAGGGAGGGCAAAGGGGAGGAAGTTTAAGAGGAGTATTGAGAGGAGGAGGAGGAAGGAAGGGGAGTAAGAGGACTGATGACTGGATGAGGAAGGCAGGGGTAGTGGTGGTGGTGGCGAGAGAGAGAGAGAGAGAGAGAGAGAGAGAGAATATGCCTCGGCCCTGTGCAAAGATAGAGGGAGGGAAGGACGGAGCGAGAGAGGGAAGGGAAGCGAAGGGAGAGATATATAGAGGGCGAGGACGAGAGAGAGAGAGATATTCTGAGTATGCGAGGGGAGGAAGAAAAATAAAGTATTGATAGAATTAGGAGGTGACAAGTATTAAAAGGTGATTATTATTGGTGGTGGTGGTGGTGGTAGTGTGAAGAGAGTAGAGGAGAATGTTATAGTACAGTTCTCCTTGTCATCATCATCATCATCATCATCATCATCATCGTTATTGTTGTTGTGAGTTGTTTTCATTATTCTGCTTCATTTACCTGTTCGTTCTATTCTATACCTGTTGTCCATCTATTTATTTATTTATTTATTTATTTATTTATTTATTTATGCATTTAGTTAGTGATTCATTTGGTTTGTTCGTTAATTACCTTGTTAGAGACGAGGGACAAATTGTGGGGAGTAGCAAAGGACTGGTATTTATATTGAGGGAGTAGTATTAGCAGTGGTGGTTACATTCAGCCTGCTACTACTACTACTACTACTACCACCACCAACCACCACCACCACCACCACCACATACGCACAAGTGTCTGCTAGGTAACGTGAGGTGTTAGTGTCGGGAGGGAGAGAACATGTGCCTGCTCCTTTTGTACTCTCTCTCTCTCTCTCTCTCTCTCTCTCTCTCTCTCTCTCTCTCTCTCTCTCTCTCTCTCTCTCTCTCTCTCTCTCAGTGCCACAATACATCAACAGGCACACACTTTCTCTTCTTTTATTGCGCTGGTGTGTGTGTGTGTGTGTGTGTGTGTGTGTGTGCGTGCGTGCGTGTGTGAAAATAAGAAATGCAATAGATAACAAGAACAAGTGAATGATTGATAAATGAGATAGATGAGCAATAGATAAGCGAGATGGTCGATAGGCTGATGAAATGCGATAGATAAATGCAGATGATATATTAAAATTTGAACGCTCCAAGTTAATGAACGTGACGAATAACTAGAACAATTGCAATGATAAATATTTAGCATAGGTAAATGATAAATAGACACACGAAACGAGGTAGATAAATGGAATCTGTACTGAAAGTATTGAAAAAAAATGAACAGGATTTAAACACGCGGAGGTATTGATTGTTTGTTTGCTTAATGTATATAGTTTGAAAAGGTGGTGGTGGTGGTAGTGGTGGCGTTTATGATGATGATGGTGGTGATGATGATGATGATGATAACAACAACAGTGGTGCATTCTCAGTCTTTTGGTCGTTAATTTCAGGTGCATTTGTCATAACTAGGCAAAGAAGTAAATATAAATAGAAACTATGTTAGATTAAAACTAAAGAATGAACTAAAGAATGAAAATCGTCTCTGGAGTGTTAAGGTCAATAGTCTTGGTCAGCTGTGTCCTTTGCACTGGTTATTTGAACAGCACTGGATTGTACAAGTTCACGCCATGAAGCAAAGTCTGGTGAATACAATGAAGAGATGAGGTTGTCGAGGAGAGGCGATGGGAATGAATCAGTGAGAGTCTTAGAACTAACACCTCACGCCAAGCTTCACGCCGCTGCCTTACTCCTGACCTTCGAGGTGTTGCCTGATGCTCCTCCTTCCCGGGGTCGTGAGGTGTCTCTGTGTATCACTTGTCTTACATCTTTCCGATTGGTCTTTTCTCTTCTCTAAATATTGAGCAAAAAAACAATAGGAACGGAGTCATCTGCAAGCAATGAGTCCACCTGCGCCTCACATCAACAGGAAACACGACAGTAAATACACACAATCACGCACGCGTTCATGCACACACACACACACACACACACACACACACACACACACACACACACACACACACACACACACACACACACACACACACACTCTCTAACTAAACAAGTTACAAACCTCTTACCGATACCACCGCCAGCTTGAAGTGTAGAGAACGCTTCTCCAAGCAGTCTTCATTAGAGAGCACGCCCGCACCCCCATCATGCTCTCTGTGTCCTGCAGGGGCTGGTGACACACGCTCTGGGGCACGTGCCCCTGGCCATGGAGCCGCTGCGTGACGGCGTGCAATGCTCTCGAAAGGATGGCAAGATAACGCTCGCCCAGTGGTTTGCCAGTGGAAAGACGCTCACCTGCCGCGTGAAGGGGCACAGCAACAAGCCTGTACGCGCGGTGCAGCCTCAGGACACGATCCCAGTTGCAGGTGTACCACCTGGAGTGCGGCACTGCCGAAAGGCTGCTTAAAGTGCCCTTCTAGGTGAAGCTTGATGGGGAGATGAAGAAGGCCTTCCTGTTCTTTCCCAGACCTCTTCCGCGCCCATCCCTCCAGCAGTCCTGCATGCAGTGCACCTTCACCCTGAGAGTGACCGTCCTCCCAGGCCAGGCTCGAGTTCCTTGTTCTGGAAATGAGAGGGCCGATGCCAGCAGAGTGGGTGTTGTCCGCCAGGACCCAGGTCCGTGCCCTCCGCCAGAGGCCACGTCCCCACCAGACGAGACAGACACGCAGACTGACCGCGTCTCTGAACATAGCGAGGCGAACACCGTGGACAGAAGAACTACCGGCGTCGTGCAGCAAAGCGCGCACGACACCAGCCAAGGACGCGACCACGAAGAGAGCAATGCAGGCTGCAGAGGAAACTTCTAAGTGTTTTCCAGCTTCCCTCCCCATGGAAGAGGGAAAGGCCACGCCGCTCCCTGTAGCCCAATCCACCTGTACTAGGTGATTGCTATACGTGTGACTGTGGAATGCAACTTTCAGAGAGCATGCAGAATCTACGAGACCGCGAAGAGAACGGCGAAGGGAACGTCGGCTGAGGCCAAGAAGGATTGGTAGTTAGGGGCGCCTGTGGACTGTCGCGCTGGGGAGGCGACGGACTGTGAAAACCAATGCCAGGTCCGGCCCAGGCTGGTGCACGTTGGGCAGCACCACAGACCAGCAGTGTGCAGTGTGTGGGGGGAGGCGTCGACGCCAGCAGGGACAGACAGGCGGAGACCATCACTATTCACCGCAGAGCAGCCCGTTGAAGTCAGTGTGCGGTGTGCGCGGCTGTGGAATGCTGTGCTTGGTGAAGCACTCTGTGTTAGCGACACCAGCAGTGTTGCTCCAACACTATATATATCTAGGAGGATTGAATGTCTGATATCCCAAATTGGTACAGCAAAGCCAACACCGCCGTCAGAATGAGCAACACGAAGTGAACACTGTCGCCACAATGAGGAACACGAAGTGAACACCCCGCCAGAATGAGGAACATGAACACCGCTGCCACAATGAGGAACACGAAGTGAACACCCTACCAGAATGAGGAATATGAACACCGCCGCCACAATGAGGAGCACGAAGTGAACAGCCCGCCAGAATGAGGAACACGAAGTGAACACCCCGCCACACAATGAGGACCACGAAGAGAAAGCACTACCATGGAGGAACACAGGCTAAAGGCTGAAGTGTGTGGAGAAGGCTGAGGTGGGAGGCCGAGAATATTTTCAAGAAACAGAAGTGTCTGAGAGTAGCGACACGTGCTCTGTGGTGTCGCGGCGC
>NC_059304.1:20013674-20018674 GCF_017591435.1 Portunus trituberculatus
AGCCGCCTCTCTATCATTGACAGCACGAGAACAAGCAGAGTTAAACCAAGGCTTTTTAGCTTTAGGGTTAGAGAAAGTATGAGGAATGTATAGCTCCATGCCAGAGATAATCACCTCTGTTATGCGCTCGGCACAAAGAGAAGGATCTCTGACATGAAAACAATAATCATCCCAAGGAAATCAGAATAGTACTGCCTTAGTTCCTCCCACTTAGCAGAGTTAAAATGCCAGAAGCACCTCCGCTTAGGCGGGTCCTGAGGCTGCACTGGAGTGATAGAACAGGTAACGGAAATTAGATTGTGGTCGGAGGAGCCCAACGGAGAGGAAAGTTTAACAGAGTAAGCAGAAGGGTTGGAGGTTAGGAAAAGATCAAGAATGTTGGGCGTGTCTCCAAGGCGGTCAGGAATACGGGTAGGGAACTGCACTAGCTGCTCTAGGTCATGAAGGATAGCAAAGTTGAAGGTTTGTTCACCAGGTTGGTCAGTGAAAGAAGATGAAAGCCAAAGCTGGTGGTGAACATTGAAATCCCTAAAATGGAGATCTCAGCAAAAGGAAAGTGAGATAAGATGTGCTCCACCTTGGAAGTCAAATAGTCAAAGAATTTTACATAGTCAGAGGAATTAGGTGAGAGGTATACAGCACAGATGAATTTAGTTAGAGAGTGACATTGAAGTCTTAGCCAGATGGTAGAAAATTCTGAAGATTCAAGATTGTGGGCACGAGAGCAAGTGGTGTCGTTACGCACGTATGCGCAACATCCAGCTTTGGATTGAAAATGAGGATAGAGCAAGTAGGAGGGAACAGAAAAGGGGCTGCTGTCAGTAGTAGGGTGGATGGGTGTGTGTAGGGAGAGAGATGACATTAAATTGTGTATATGTTCGCAAATCGTTAGAAAGGAAAGAAGGAAGGAAGGAAGAAAAGAAATAGACGGCAGAAATTAAAGCTTCAATGACACTAATAATGAAATTTTTTACTATATCACCATCACCATCACCATCAACACCACCACCACTACCACCACCACCATCACTCACTGGGCGACAAGAAGAGCATGACATGACAGGGGTAGCCTCGCTCATCTCACCCCCGCCACGAGCTTTGTCAGAGTCCCGTTAGTCGCGCCCACGTGAAGGATCCGTTTCTTGCACACACAACCCAGCATGATCCCCGCGCTGTGCCGCAAACCCTTCACTGCTTCGCCGCGACCTGAACTACTCCACTTTTTGACGGTAGAAGAAAGTCAGTTGTTTTTTTTATTTTTTTTCCTTCTTTCTTTTACTTTTCCTGTGTAAGTGCAGGTGCGTCAAGATAATGGTATTACTTCTGCCTTTTACATTACAGGTAGAACGAAAGCTTTTTGTACTATAAGCAAGAATGTTCTGTCGGTTTGTCCGTTTGTCTGTCTTATTTCGTGATAGAGGTGTACTGGTATTTGTGTTATCCATTGTACAGGTGGAAAGAGTGTTTCTTGTAATATTAGCAAGAGTGGTCTGCCTTTTTTTTTTATGTAAGAGGGGCACTGACCAGAGATACCAAAAGAGCGTAAAAAAAAGAAGAAAGCATTGAGAGTGCCTGTGCCAAAAGAGAGGTCAGAAGGATCATTCAGAACAGAAGGATAAGTGTCTTGAAACCTTCTTGAAAGAGTACAAGTGATAGGAAAGAGGAAACATAGACACAGGCAGGGAGTTACAGAGTTTACCAGAAAGAGGAATGAATGAGTGAAAGTAGTGGTTAAATCTTGCATTAGGGAGGTGGACTGTCTGCCTATCCGCCTGTCTCACGTTTTCGCAGCCACGACGCCAAATTTAGAGATAAAATCAGTACAACCCAACGAGAAATGATGTATACACCAACCAAAATTTGCGAGGTTTAAAATTTTACAGCTGTTTCAAAAGCTATCAGCAAGCAAACATAATCCAAAAGACATGGCGCGTCTAACGTGGCAATTTGTTCCCAGGATACGTCTTTCTTGCCCCGAGTTGGCGCTCCGCATGTGACGAGTGCAGTCTGTTATTTACCCGTAGTGCATTTTCATGATGCTGCATACGGGGGGTGCTGGTGCTGTGTGCTATGCTAGTATGAGATGGCTGGATATTGATCAAGAGCCAAGCGTCACCGGGAGCCGCGGGGCTGCTCGCCGCTGGAAGCCTCAGGTGCCCGCTGTCCGCCTCGCACCGGTGCAAACCCGCAGGGAACATAAATCGTCATAGTTCAGTGACAGATGGCAAGGAGAACGAACGCCGGTACCACCAAACCACCGCTCTCCATGAACACCCACGTACAAACAGCGAAAGAACGAACCTACCGACCAGACTGAACCATGCAAGTCGTGAATTGGTCGGTCAGAAAGCCACCACCCAATGCATCGACCGACCAGCCGACCGACCGACCGACCGACCGACCGACTGCGATTGTGAGGCTTGGGCTGAGAGTGCAAGGTGTGGCGGTGAGCGCTTTACTTACAGGATAGAGGAAAAAAAGGGAGGAAAAATGGGTGAAAAAATAATATAAAAAAGGTAGACAACTTACCAGGAAAAAATAAAAAAAAAAGACGAACTCCAGCCTGGCGTTTAGTCTATTCCTTAAAGAGAATAAACCAGAAAGGGGATCATGGAGTTGACAGAGAGAGAGAGAGAGAGAGAGAGAGAGAGAGAGAGAGAGAGAGAGAGAGAGAGAGAGAGAGAGACTTCACCCTCCGTCAGTAACGTCTGTGTGGGTGTTGGTGGTCACTGTGATGGTAATGGCAAGGGGTGGGTGGGGTGGGGTAGTGGTGGTGGTGTTGCAGGTGGTGTTGAGAAGGAGTGTGCCACCTCCAGGAAGCTTCTATAGTAAATTCCAGCAGTACACAGAAAAGTCAATCATCTTTTTGTCTTTTCCTGGTGGGGCGTACACTGGGAAACGATACTCTTGGAAATTTGAACTCACACTGTTTCTTTGATAATTCTTCCCAAGGCAACTCAACATAGCATAGAACAAAGTGACGGTATCTTACTTTAACTAATCTTACCTCAAGAAAGAACGACTTGTAGTACAGTGGAACCCTGCGTGCTTTGGGGTCCGAAGGGTCTCTAAGCGCACGGGTTCGAATCCTGTCCACGGTCCGAGTGTAGGTTGGGCTTCCTCATTCGGGGCAACGGTTTCCTAGCGGGTGGGCTTTGAGATAGGAGGTACCTCAAAAAGTATCCCCTTTAGCCCATAAATTCCCGTGAAAAGCCCACATGGTATAAATAAAAAATAAATTGACCTATGATAATCTACCAGCATCTAATTCATACGTATTTCTACCTTATCTTAGCAGTTTTATCTAGGAAAGACACTAAAGTAAGGTAGATTAGATGATATTAGATCACTTCACCTATCTTCACTAACTTTGCCTTTACTGTACCTAACATTACGAAACCCAGACTAACCCATCCTATTCTAATTTAACGCAACACAATTTTACTTAACCTAACTTTTAATCAACGCATCTCAACCCAATCCAATCCAACCCAACCCAAGCCAACCCAAACTAGCCCATCCCAACCCAACCAAACCAAACCAAAACCATCCCAATCCACCCCAATCCAGCCCAACCCAACCCAACCTAAGGCAACCCAACTAAAACTACCCCAAACCACCCCAACGCAACACAACACAACACAACACAATCTAGTCCAACCCAACACAACCCAACCCAAACCAAACTAGCCCAACAAAACACAACACAACCCAGGTCAACCCAGGTCAACCCAGCCTATACCAACCCAAGCCAGCACAATCATACCACATCAAACCTAACCCAACACAGCGAACATTTCACCAAGGAGGACACTACACCAGCAACACTCACCGTGGAGGGGAAACATTACACCTAGTATAGACACACCACGGGGAGGATCCACTGGGAAGACCTGAGGGTAGATAATGATGCGTATGTTGTCACCAAGAAATCACCAAGAGGAATGAAATTAAATACGTATCAACCAAAGACAATGATAAGGAAAATGATAAGAAAAATAGTGATAATAAGAAGAAACCGATGATAAGGAGAAGGAAAATGAGAAAGTAGCAATAATAAATGAGAGAAGAAAAGATGAGAGAGAGAGCTTGGTTGTGTATGGATAGTGGTGGTGGTGGTGGTGGTGGAGGGAATAAGAGAGAGAGAGAGAGAGAGAGAGAGAGAGAGAGAGAGAGAGAGAGAGAGAGAGAGAGAGAGAGAGAGCATACCAAGCTAACGGGCACAGAACGGCAGGCTGTAGGCAGGAGTAGTGGTGAGCTGCAGATGAAAAGAGTGAGGCGGGGGGAGGAACATGAAACAAAAAAAAAAAAAAAAAAACTAACTAAATAAAAAGGAATGAAACAAAAAAAAAAGTAGAAAAAAAGGAATGAATGGTGGTGGTGGTGGTGGTGGTGGTGGAGGTGGAGGTGGTGGTGGTGGTGGTGGTGGTGGTGGTGGTGGTGTGTGTGTGTGTGTGTGTGTGTGTGTGTGTGTGTGTGTGTGTGTGTGTGTGTGTGATGATAGTAATAGTAAAAGAGTTATATGTATCACATCAACAAGTGCGTTTGGAATAATTAGAAAATATGATGAATAGTAATGAACACACACACACACACACACACACACACACACAGAGAGAGAGAGAGAGAGAGAGAGAGAGAGAGAGAGAGAGAGAGAGATAGAGAGAGATCAAATAGATCGCAGAATTACGCTCCGACACACACACACACACACACACACACACACACACACACACACACACATATAGACGAGAGCAGGAGAGAGCGAGAGAGGGGGCTGGAAAAAAAAAAAAAGAATTAGAGAGACGGAGGGATGGAAGCATAGAGAGAGAGAGAGAGAGAGAGAGAGAGAGTAGGCGATCCATGCAAGCCAATTAAAAGTGTTGACGCACAATGACTGCCTGCTGACGGAGTTGCTGCCGCCGCCACGACCCGCGCACTACATTCCACATCCCAACATCCAAGGCTGCTGCAACATCCATCTCTCTCTCTCTCTCTCT
>NC_059304.1:20036174-20043674 GCF_017591435.1 Portunus trituberculatus
CCCAGCCCTATCCCACCCTTTGCCAGTTTCTCCAAGCCTCTCACAGTTTCTCACAGCCTTTCTCAATCTTATCCCAGTCCTATCCCAGCTTCTTTTTGTCTCTCGTAGTTTGTGAGATTTTCTTTTTTCATCTTCTTTTGCTTCTGCTTCTTCTTCTTCTTCTTCTTCTTCTTCTTCTTCTTCTCTTCTTTTTCTCCGTCATTCTCCGCTGCTACTACCATCACCACCATCTCCATCACCTTCTATACCACATCAAACTTCTCTCATTTCAGATCCAACACACTTCGCACAGCCAACAAACAACCTCTGAGGGACAAGAGATCCAGAGCAGCTTGTCCCTCCTTTGTGTTCCCTTGTGGCCTCCCAGTCCCCCACACTGGCGACCAATCAACAGTTTTCCTCGCTAAACTTTTGGTACGTTTAACCCTTGCTCTTGTATCCTTATAAATTAATCCATAGCCTTGTTCAGAATTCAGGAGCTGGCGAGAGGTGGAAGAGGGAGTTGGGGGTGGATATTGGGGGAAGGAGAGGGAGGGAGGGATGGAGGGATGGAGGAGGGAAGGAAGGAGAGAGGGAGAGCCTGATTGTTTTCGAATGATTCCAAAACCTTTTGCTCTTTTCTTTTCTTTTTTTTTCTCTTTTTTTTCCTCGTAATTGTCAGTTTAAGTGATTTTTTTTTTCGTGTTCTGCTTTCGTGTTTTTTTTTTTTTTTTCTTCTTCATATTGATCCTTGTTTTTATTCATATTTTTTCCCTTTTTCTTCCTTTTCTTCCTTACTTTCTCTTTTCTCCTTCTTTCTTAGTGTTAGACGAGGTTTGTTCTTTTCCTCTCTTTTTTCTATCCATTTCTTTCTCTTTTTCTCTTTTTTTTCTGTTTAAAGTTTACCATTCATTTTTCCTTCCTTTTTTCTCTCTTTCTCTTCTTTATTTATTCATTCATTTATCCCCACGTGTGTGCTGATGGTGATGATAGTGGTGGTGAACTGTGGCTAGGGTGGTGATTAATGGTGATAGCTACAGGGGTGGTGTTCAGTGTGGTGGTGATGGTGGTGGTGATGGATTGTGAGTGGTGATGGTGTTTTAATATGATGGTTGTAGGTGGTGATGTTGCTATGATGGTGATGATTGTGATGACTGATCGTGGTGATGGTGATGGTGTGATGGTATTAGTGATGGTAGTGGTGGTGGTGGTGATGACTCATAACATAAATGGTGCATGATAGTGAAGTGTGGAGATAAGTGGCAATGGTGATGAATGGTGATGAATAGAGGTGAAATAGCATCTGATACTAATAGTGAGTGTTACTAATTACTCTTGGTGATGACTGGTGGTGATGACTGACGATAAAACAATAAATGAAATGAATAAAGATGAAAGTGGCGAGCGAAAGTAACAATGAGTGGCAGAGGTGATTAGTGAGGGCGGGTGATGATGACTTGGTGGTGATGACAGCTGCTGGTGATGACTGACAAAAACTGGATAAATAAAATAAATAAAGATAAAAATGACGAGTGAGAGTGAGAGTGGGTGGCAGAGATGACCATTGAGGGTGCGTGGTGATGACTTGGTGGTGATGATAACTGGTGGTGATGACTGACAAAAACTGGATAAATAAAATGAATAAGGATGAGAAAGATGAGTGAAAGTAACAATGAGTGGAAGAGGTGATTAGTAAGGGTGGGTGGTGATGACTGGGTGGTGATGACAGCTGATGGTGATGACTGATAAAAACGGATAAATAAAATAAGTAAAAATGAAAATGACGAGTGAAAGTAACAGTGAGTGGCAGAGATGACTAGTGGGTGTGGGTGGTGATGACTGTGTGGTGATGACAGGCGGTGGTGATGAGTGGTGGTGCGGGGCGGAGCGGCGGAGGGCAGGAGGGAATCACAGGCAGTCTTGTAAATAAAGAATGAATCCAATTGATCCCTGCAACCACAGATCAAAGAGGGCACCACTGGCTCTCTCTCTCTCTCTCTCTCTCTCTCTCTCTCTCTCTCTCTCTCTCTCTCTGTTGAAATATATCTTCATTTGTGTATTTTTTTCTATTTTTTTCTATTCTTTCTCTAATTTTTTTTCATTTTTTTTATTTCTTACGTTGAAAAGTTCCTGATTTTTGTTCACATCTCTCTCTCTCTCTCTCTCTCTCTCTCTCTCTCTCTCTCTCTCTCTCTCTCTCTCTCTCTCTCTCTCTCTTGCTCACAGGCATACATTATCATTTTCATTGTTGTTATTATTATTATTATTATTATTATTATTATTATTATTATTATTATTATTATATTATTATTATTATTATTATTATTATTATTATTATTATTATTATTATTATTATTATTATTATTATTATTATTATTATTATTATTATTATTATTATTATTATTATTATTATTATTATTATTATTATTATTATTATATATTATTATTATTATTATTATTATTATTATTATTATTATTATTATTATTATTATTATTATTATTATTATTATTATTATTATTATTTATTATTATTATTATTATTATTATTATTATTATTATTATTGTTGTTATTATTATTATTATTATTATTATTATTATTATTAATGATATTATTATTGTTGTTGCTGTTCTTCTTCTCATTATTATTATTATTATTATTATTATTATTATTATTATTATTATTATTATTATTATTATTATTATTATTATTATTATCATTATTATTATTATTGATATTATTATTGTTGTTGTTGCTGTTCTTCTTCTCATTATTATTATTATTATTATTATTATTATTATTATTATTATTATTATTATTATTATTATTATTATCATTATTATTATTATTATTATTATTATTATTATTATTATTATTATTATTATTATTATTATTATTATTATTATTATTATTATTATTATTATTATTATTATTATTATTATTATTATTGTTGATGTTGTTGTTGTTGTTGCTGTTGTTGTTATTATCATCATCAACATTATTATCATTATTATTATTATTATTGTTATTATTATTATTATTATTATTATTATTATTATTATTATTATTATTATTATTATTATTATTATTATTATTATTATTATTATTATTATTATCACCATCACCACCACCATAATCATCATCACTATCATTATTTTATGTTATTAGTGCTACTATTGTTATTATTATTATCATCATCATCATCATCATCATTTATTCTGACCAGTTCCGCCATGACCACAAATGAACGAGGCGCAGTTAAGAAGCAGGGCGAGCGAATAAGCCAATTAGTGAGTGAAGAGTTGCATTAGTGACACAGATAGCGAGACTGGTGAATAAATAAAACATTCATCTAATCTGCGACAAAAAAAAAAAATAATAATAATAAAGTAATAATTCTAATAATAGCAATTTCTTCTTCATTTCAATCTGCGTCTAATCATGTCCTGTACAGCAGAGATGGTGTTGGATACATACATACACACATACATACATACTTATATAGATAAGCAGATAGATAGATAGATAGATAGATAGATAGACAGATAGATAGAAAAATAGATAGATAGATAGATAGATAGATAGATAGATGAATAGATAGATAAGTAGATATAACGATAGATAGATAGATAGATAGATAGATAAATAAATAAATAGATAAATAGATAAGCAGATAGATAGACAAAAAGATAAAAGATAGATAGATAAATGAATAGATAAATAGACAGATAACTTGATAAATAGATAGATATATAGAAGAATAGGTAGAGGGATAGATAGCGGATAGGTGGACATATAGATAGGTTAAACCAATAGATATATACATAAGAAAGCAAATAAATGACTGAATATACTGACAAACTGATGCATACATACATACATACAGACAGACAGACAGACAGACAGACACACACACACACACACACACACACACACACACAGACAGAGGTAAAACAACATTCCCTGTGGTAAAGATTTTTTTTTTTCTCTCTCTCTATCAGTCAATCTTCCAGTAATGTATGAAGTAATAATAATTGAAGGAAGAAGAGAAGAAGGAGGAGGAAGAAGAGGAAGAAGAAGAGGAGGCAGAAAATTATCCTCCCTCCTCCTCCTCCTCCTCCTCCTCCTCCTCCTCCTCCTCCCCTTTCGTCCTTCTCTCCCCTCCAAACCTGTCTCAGTCTCCCTTGCGAAACTTGCCTCACCACTCTCATTTTCTCTCACTCTCCTCTCTCTCTCTCTCTCTCTCTCTCTCTCTCTCTCTCTCTCTCTCTCTCTCTCTCTCTCTCTCTCTCGTCATTTGCTTAATTTTCTCATTTTTTCTTTTCTTTTAATAATTCCTCTTTTTTCTTAATATTATCTTTTTTTTCTTTATTCATTCCTTTATTTATTCTTTCGTTCATTGATTTCATTCATTCATTCCGTTTATTGCATTTTTTTCTTTCTTCCTTTCTTTTCTCATTTTCGTTGTTCTTTTCCTTCTCTTTCTTTCTTTCTCATGAGTTCATTACTCTCTCTTTCGTTCCTTCCTCTTCTTCTTCCTCCTCCTCCTCCTACTCCTTCTCCTTCTCCTCCTCCTACTCTTACTCCTCCTCCTCCTTCCATGGCCATCTCCCTCCCTTCCCTCTCATCCTGCATATCCCCTCCTCCTCCTCCTCCTCCTCCTCCTCCTCCTCCTCCTCCTCCTCCTCCTCCTCCTCCTCCTCCCTTCTCCCTCTCCCTCTCCTTTTCATTCTCCTCCTCCTCCTCCTCCTCCTCCTTCATTTAATATTAGTATCCTTTCCTAAACGTACTGAGCGACTATTCTCTCTCTCTCTCTCTCTCTCTCTCTCTCTCTCTCTCTCTCTCTCTGAAATTCCATCACAGCCTCCCCTGCCATTCGCTCTCTTTGCGTCCCCTCCTCCCCTCAATTTTGCTCCCCTGCTCTCTCTCTCTCTCTCTCTCTCTCTCTCTCTCTCTCTCTCTCTCTCTCTCTCTCTCTCTCTCTGGCAGTACATTTTTATTTTCTTTTTCCTTTTTCATTCTCCTTCCTTTCCTTTTCGTCCTTACTTTTCCTGATTTAGTTCGTCTCTCTCTCTCTCTCTCTCTCTCTCTCTCTCTCTCTCTCTCTCTCTCTCTCTCTCTCTGACTACATTTTTATTCATTTTCCTCTAATTTCTCGTTGCTCTTTCTCCATTTTCCTATTGTTTTCTTTTTTTTTCTTTTTTTTTTTCTTTTCCTTTTTCTCTTTTTTTCTTATTTTTTTTTTCTTTTCTTCATGCGAGGATGAGAATTATTTTGTAACGAGTCCCTTTTTCTCATTCTTTCCATTATTGTTGCGAAATTATTATCGTTATTATTATTATTATTATTATTATTATTAGTAGTAGTAGTAGTAGTAGTAGTAGTAGTAGTAGTTGTTGTTGTTGTTGTTGTTGTTGTTGTTGTTGTTGTTGTTGTTGTTGTTGTTGTATTGGTTAATCAGTGGAGAGAGAGAGAGAGAGAGAGAGAGAGAGAGAGAGATGGATGTTTTATTTTGTTTGTTTATTTGTTTGTTTTTGTGTGTGTCGTATTTTTCTTCTGGTTAATTTCTATGTGTTTCTATTTCTTTTGTTTTGTTCCTCTGTTCATCCTTTTGTTTTTCTCTTTTTCTCTCTTTCTCTCTTTCTCTTTTTCTTTCTTTTATTCGTTCATTCGTTTACTCTTTTCTTTTCTTTCTTTTTTATTGTCCTTTCTTTCCTCTTCATCATTCTTTCCTTCCTTCCTTCCTTCCTTCCTTCCTTCCTTCCTTCCTTCTTTCCTTCCTTCTTCTTTCCTTCCTTTCCTTCCTTTTCCTTCTTCCTTCCTTCTTTCCTTCCTTCCTTCCTTCCTTCCTTCCTTCCTTCCTTCTTCCTTCCTTCCTTCCTTCTTTCTTCCATTCTTCCTTCCATTCTTCCTTCCTTCCATCCATCCTTTCTTCCTTCCTTCCTTCCTTCCTTCCTTCCTTCTTTCCTTCCTTCTCTCTTTATCTTTCATTCTTTTATTTCTTACTTCCTTTCTTGTTTCCTTTTCCTCTTCCTTCTTTTCTTCCCTTCTTCCTTTTCTTTTTGTGTTTACGATACAAATAACAGAAAAAATAACTGATTATATTTTTATTGTCTATTTACTTATAACTTAATAGCTTGTATGTATGTATGTATGTATGTATGCATGTATGTATGTTTATTTACCTTAATTCATTTCTCATATAGACAGCGAGAGAGAGAGAGAGAGAGAGAGAGAGAGAGAGAGATTGAATAATTTGTACACTTCATTATCATTTTATTTATTTCTCTAGTCTGTTCCCACATGTATTTGTTTATTTATTTATTTATTTGTTTATTTATTTATTTATTTATTTATTTATTTAATTCATCTGGACGTGGAATTCAATTTGCTTTCCATTTCTCTTTTTTTTCTTTCTTTTTTTCTTTTTTTATCCTGAAATTAAACTGGAATCACAAAAGACAGAAAATTATTTAATGTTTGCTGTTGACTCTCTCTCTCTCTCTCTCTCTCTCTCTCTCTCTCTCTCTCTCTCTCTCTCTCTCTCTCTCTCTCTCTCTCTCTCTCTCTCTCTCTCTCGTTTTTATCTATTCGTTTGGGTTTTTGTTTTATTTTTTTTTCTCTCTCTCTCTCTCTTTTCCTCACTTTCTCCTTCCTTTGTTTCGCTTTGCCTTGACATTTTTTCATATTCTTGTTATTCTCTTTCTCTTTATCCCGTTTTTTTATTGTGACCAAATTCGTCGTTTTCTTAATTGTTTTTTTTTTTATTCTTGTTCTTGTTCTTCTTGTTTCTTGCTATCTCCCCTTCTTTGCCTTTTTTTTTTCATCTCTTTCTCTTCTCTTTTTTATCAGTTTCTCCCTCACTCCTTCTCATTACCCTTCTTTCCTTCTTCCCTCTTCCTTCCCCCGTGTGTTTTCCTCTCATTTATTCGCTTCCCCCTAATCACACGTTTATTTACTTTATCTGTTTATCTCTTCTTCCCTTTCGTTGCTCTTCCTCTTCGTATTTATATTATTATCTTTTTTCTCTCTTTTGTTGTCATTCTCCTGTTTATTTTGACTTTTATTCATTTGTTTCTTTGTTTTTCGTTTTTTTTTTTTCTTCTATTTTTCTTTTTTTCGTTTTTCATTCGTTTTTTTCTATTTTTCGTTTTTTTTTAATCGCCTTTTTTGTAATTTTTCCTTTTTATTTTATTCCTTTTTTTTAATTACTTGTTTTTTTGCTTCTATTTTTCTTTTTTTTTCGTTTTTCATTCGTTTTTTTTCAATTTTTCGTTTTCATTTTTCTTTTTTATCACCTTTTCATCATTATTTCTCTCTTTCTCTTTCATATCATCAACCTTCTCTTTATTCTTCTCTTTTATCTATCTATTCGCCATTGTCCTCTTCTTTGTCTAAGGTGTTTTCTGATTTCCCTCTTTTCATTCCTGTTTTTCCTTATTCTTTCTGTTTCCTTTTCTTTTTAATTTTTCTTCATCTCTTTACCTCCAACCTTCTTTCTTCTTTTCCCCTCTTTTATTCAC
>NC_059304.1:20046174-20048674 GCF_017591435.1 Portunus trituberculatus
CTGCCAGGCCGCTTCCTCAGCGTCCCTGCCGCCTCCTCTGCCGGGTGTGAGTGCCGTCAGCCGTCCGCCGCGCCCCTGCACCCGTGGGCACCCTGGGTATGGGCTGGCGGGGGGGTGGGGGGAGGGGGATTGTTACGTGCGGTCTTGAGGTGTGACGGTGCTGGCGTCTCCTGAGCCAATTGCGAAGGTATTGATTTTGTGATGGTGAACGTCGTCCATTGGAGCGGTCTCTCTCTCTCTCTCTCTCTCTCTCTCTCTCTCTCTCTCTCTCTCTCTCTCTCTCTCTCTCTCTCTCTCTCTCTCTCTCTCTCTCTCTCCGCTCATGGGAAACATTCGTACCCCGCTTTTTTTGTTTATCTTTCCCGTTTTTTTTTTTTTTTTTTTCCCGGCGGCTCAAAAATTCCGCCTTATTCCTGTGGCCGCGTGTGGCGGTGGGCGGTGGGCGGCGCGGCGAGGCGGCGGCGGCGGTGGCTGGAGGTGCGCGGCGGCGACGAGGAGGAGGCGGCGGTAAACAACAAAACAATTGAAGACTTAGATGCGCATCAAGTTCTCACAACATTTGGCCTCTCCTCCGGTGGTGCGAGGGTGTCTCATCGACCGACCGGCGTGTACCCGCGCCCCGCTATTATTACAACCCGCCCCCCCGCACGCCCGCCCCCCGCCCGCGATGCCTCCCGCCCTGTCATTATGATGGGCCAAGCAACGCTCCCTCTCCAAAGCTTAATTAAAACAGGAGCGGAGCGTTACTCGGCCGTGCCCACCCGCCTCTGTATCGGGGTCCCGCCGCTGCAGGGAAAAGGGAATTCGTCTTAGAGCAAGTTCCCCACAAGGCGGCGTCCTGCGTAATGGTCTTTACACGGACCATCTTGACTGCTATCACTGCTAACACTGCTAACACTCCCCACACTCATAACACTCATAACGCTCCTAACATCGCTGCCGCGCGTCAAATATCCACAGTTTTGTTTTCATTTTTTCCTCGCGCAATGCCGCCTCCTCGCATCCCGCCCGGCCGCCGCCCGCCCTGCCTGTCTTTCATTTCAAGCCGTGAGGGGACGAGAGGAGAGAGAGAGAGAGAGAGAGAGAGAGAGAGAGAGGGCGCAGAAGGCAAATGCTGCTTCCTCCTCCTCCTACCCCTCCTCCTACTCTCCCAGCCTTCCCTCACCTACCTACCTCCTCCCTCACGCCTCCTCCTCCTCCTCCTCCTACTCTTCTTCCTCTTCCTTCCATGACGTTCCCGCTGGTGGCTTAACAAGTGCCCGCCATGTCCGTCCTACCTTCCTCCTTCACTCCGCCGCCCACTCGCCGCCCACTGCCGCCCATTCTGTTCTCCCACCGACCCTCACCTCTCATCCACCCACTCACCCACTCATTATTCCACCCGCCCTTGCAACCTCCATTCCACCCACCGCCAGTGCTTGTCAGAAAGAGAGAGAGAGAGAGAGAGAGAGGACGAAATAGGAAAGCAGGTTAGTGAAATGGAAAGGGCAAAGACTAAGAGGAAAAAGGAAATAGAAGAGAGGGAAAAAGGAAACGAGTAAAGGAAAGAGAAGGAAAAATCAGGAAGGAAAGAGGAAATAAAGAAGACTGCGGTTAAGCCAGAGAAAAGAAGAGGAAGGAAAAGAAAGTCAAAGAAAAGGAAAGAGGGGAGAGAAAAAAGTAAGAAAAGAATGACAAGAGGAAAACAAGCACTAAATTAAGAGCGAGGAAAAGGAAGACAAGAGTAAAAAAGAGATGGTAAAGAAACTGGAGAAGGAGAAAGAGAGAGAGAGAGAGAGAGAGAGAGAGAGAGAGAGAGAGAGAGAGAGAGAGAGAGAGAGAGAGAGAGAGAGAGAGAGAGAGAGAGAGAGAGAGAGAGAGAGAGAGAGAGAGAGAGAGAGAGAGAGAGAGAGAGAGAGAGAGGAAAAATATAGAAAAGAAATAAGAAAAAAAGGGGAAACAAACTGAACCAAAGCCAAAAGGAGGAGAGTAAAGGGAAAAGGAGAGAGAGAGAGAGAGAGAGAGAGAGAGAGAGAGAGAGAGAGAGAGAGAGGAAGGAAATAAAGAAAAGAAGAAGTAAAAGAAATTATAAAAAAAGTAAGAGGAAGAAAGCATGAAATATAAAACGTTGGGAGAAGAAGAAGAAGAAGAAGAAGAAGAAGAAGAAGAAGAAGAAGAAGAAGAAGAAGAAGAAGACAAAGGAAGACAAAAATTAACAAAGAAGAAGAAGAAGCAGAAGAAAGAAGAAGAAGAAGAAGAAGAAGAAGAAGAAGAAGAAGAAGAAGAAGAAGAAGAAACCAAAACACACAAAAAAAAAAAAAAAACAGAAGACGAGGAAAGAAAAAATAGAACAACAAAAAAAAAATAGAGAAAAAAGTAGAAAAAGGATAATAAAAAAAGAAACAGCAAGAAAACATTAAAAAAACGCAAAAACCAGAAAAAAACAAGAATAAAAACAGAGAGAGAGAGAGAGAGAGAGAGAGAGAGAGAGAGAGAGAGAGAGAGAGAGAGCCTTCACAAC
>NC_059304.1:20056174-20061174 GCF_017591435.1 Portunus trituberculatus
TTTAGTTAGGTTGGGTTAGGTTAAATAAGGTTCATTTTGGGTTAGGCTGAGTTAGGATAGGTTAAGTTCAGTTGGGCAATATCAAGTTAGGAAATGCAAGTTACGTTTGATAAAGTTAAGTTAGGGAGTGTTGTTAGTTTTGATTAAGTTAGGTTAGGTTAGGTTAGGTTTTGTTAGTTTAGGTTTGGCTAGGTTAGGTTAGAATAAGTTAGGCTAGGTTAGGTTAAGTTAGGTTAGGTTAGGTTTTAAGTATGCTGTATATAGACACCTGCTACCTCACCTGCGTCAGGAGAGCCACCTTTAACTTACCTGTAAATAATTAACGAAGGTGAGGAGGAGGAGGAGGAGGAGGAGAAGAGAAGGGGAAAGGGTGATTAGGAAGGAAGGGGAAGGGAAAGGCAAGGGGTGAGGGAGGGAGAAGAAGGGAGGCAGGATAAGGAGGGAGGGAGAGGTGAGGGGGAGGAAAAGGGTGAACATTGCATGAATGTTTAGTGGTGTGTGGTGGTGGTGGTTGCGGTGGTGGTGGTGGTGGTGATAGTGGTGGTGGCGGTGGTGGTTGCGGCGGTGGTGGTGGTGATGGTGGTGGTGGTGTGCATGTGAAACAGTCGTTGTTCAGTGTGATGTGTTCCTACCTGACTAGACGCTCACACACACACACACACACACACACACACACACACACACACACACACACACACACACAAGTACAGACAGACACTCCTCCCTCCCTCTCTCCGCCCCTCCCATTCCTTCCTTTCCATTACCTGCCCTTCCTTAACTTGCCTCACCTGTGTGTGTGTGTGTGTGTGTGTGTGTGTGTGTGTGTGTGTGTGTGTGTGTGTGTGTGTGTGTGTGTGTGTGTGTGTGTGTGTGTTTCTTTCCATTATTCTCTCTGTTTTGTTTCTGTTTTCTTCCTTCTTCTCCTTTCCTATTCTAATCCCTCTTCCTTTGTAGTAGTAGTAGTAGTAGTAGTAGTAGTAGTAGTAGTAGTAGTAGTAGTAGTAGTAGTAGTAGTGGTAGTAGTAGTAGTAGTAGTAGTAGTAGTAGTAGTAGTAGTAGTAGTAGTAGTAGTAGTAGTGGTAGTAGTAGTAGTAGTAGTAGTAGTAGTAGTAGTAGTAGTAGTAGTAGTAGTAGTAGTAGTAGTAGTTTTAGTTGTTGTTGTAGTTGTTTTTATTTCCTTGTATATTGTGTATCATTTTATCCTTCCCTTCTTCTTCGTCTTTTTATTCTTTTCCTTCCTCCATCTCCTTCCTCCCTTCCTCTCTTTCTCCCTCCTTCCCTTAACACCTGTGTACCCAGTGGCCTTCCCCTTCCCTTCCCTCTCCCTCTTCTCTCCCCCTCTCTTCTCTTCCCTTCCTTTCCCATTTCTCCTCTTCTCTTCCCTTTCCTCTTCTCTTTTCTTCCCCTCCCTTTTCTTTCTCTCCTTTCCTTCTTTTCCTTTTACTTCTCTTTCCTTCCCTTCCCTCCTCCCCTTTCCCTTCCCTTTTCTCTTCCCTCCTATTCCCTTTCCTTCCTTTTTTCCTTCCCTTCTCTCCACTTCCCTTCTCTCCCCTCTCCTCTCCTCCCCCTCTTCTCTCTCCTCTTTTCTTCCCTTCCCTTCCTTTCTCCTTCTCTTCCCCCATTCCTCCTCTCTTCCCTTCTCTTCCTCTCATCTCCCCTCTCCTCCTCTTCTCTCCTCTTCCTCTTCTATTCTCTTCTCTTCTCTCCCCTCCCGCCCTTCCCTCCATCCCTCCCCTTCCCTCCCTTCCTCCCTTCCCTCCCCTTCTCTTTCTTTTAGTGTCTTGATTTTGTTTTATCTTTTCTCTCCTTTATTCTATTTTGTTCTGTTTACCTTTTTACGTCTTTTATTTCTCTTTTTTTTCTTTCATTTTTGTCAATTTTTCTCGTTTTCTCTTACTTCTTTTTCGTTTTCTATTTCCGTTTTCTTTGCTTTGTCTTGTTTTTTTTTTTCTCTCTTCTTTCTTGCCTCCATCTTTATTTTATTCTCTTTCTGTTTCTCTCTTTTACTTTTATTGCATTTTCTCTTCCTTTATCATATTCAGTTCTCTACCATGCATTTATTCTCTCTCTCTCTCTCTCTCTCTCTCTCTCTCTCTCTCTCTCTCTCTCTCTCTCTCTCTCTCTCTCTCTCTCTCTCTCTCTCTCTATTCTCACCTTTGCTACTTCCCATCTTTATCCCCTCTCTTTTTTTCCCCTTTTTTCCATGTTCTCCCCTCGCTGCCTTATTTTCCCCTCTCTCGCTCCCTTTATTGTTTCCCTCACCTCTTCTTAACCTCCTTTCCTTCTCTTTTCTTCCTCATTTCTTCCCCTTGGTTTCCTCTCCTCCTCCTCCTCCTCCTCCTCCTCCTCCTCCTCCTCCTCCTCTCCCCTCAGATCACTTATTTTCCACTTCCGAGAGACCAGTTTCCCTCTTCTTACCCTCACTTCCTCTCTCCCCTCTTTCCCCTCTGTTTCCTATTTCCTCTCTCCTATTCTTTCCTCTCCTTCTTCCCTTTCTTGAACCTCCACCTTCTGTTTCATCAATATTTGTCTGATCTCCCTTCTCTCTCTCTCTCTCTCTCTCTCTCTCTCTCTCTCTCTCTCTCTCTCTCTCTTCTCTTTCTTCTTTTGTTTTCTTTCTTTTACTTTTTCTTTCTCTTTTCTTATTTTTTCTCTTTTCCTCTTTTCCTCTTGTTCATATTTTCCTTTTACTTTCCTAATTCTTACTCTTTTCTTTCTCATTTTTTTCCCTCTTTTTCTCTTTCTCCTCTCATTTCTTTCACGCTTCTCCTATTTTTTTTTCACAATATTTCTCTTTTCCTTCCTTTTTACTTTTATTTCCTCTCTTTTCCCCTCACCTCTCACTTTTCATCTCTTTCCCAACCCCTCTTTTTCTTACCCCTTCTCTCCTTTATTTCCCAGCTTTTCTCTTTACCCTTTATCTCCCTTTATTCTGCTCCCCGTCTCTCTCCCCTCTGTCTCTCCCCTCTCTCTCTCTCCCCTCTCCCTCTCCCTCACACACTCATCTCAGCATAATTCCTTGTAATTGTAGTGACCTTTTGCGAACTGCAGTGAGAGGGGAGAGGGAGAGGGATGTGAGGGGAAAGAGAGGGGAAGTGAGACAGGGAAGGGGTCACAGAAAGAGAGGAGGGATTTAAGGGGAAGGAGGAGGCGGAGGAATAAGAGAGGAAGAGAGAGAAGAAGAAGAGGTTTAAGAGAGAGAAGGGGGAGGAATATGAGAGAGGGGAAACGAGGGGAGTGGGAAAGAGGAGTGAGAGGGGAAGAGGAGGGATGTGAGAGGGGACAAGGGGAGGAGTTTAAGACTGGGAAATTGTGTGACGAGATGGAGGGGAGAGTTAGAGGAAGAGGGGAAGGATTTATGATTAGGGGGAAGAGGCGCCATAAGAGAGAGAGAGAGAGAGAGAGAGAGAGAGAGAGAGAGAGAGAGAGAGAGAGAGAGAGAGAGAGAGAGAAGGGGGGGAACATAAAGAGAGTTGAAATTAATTAAGAAAAAAAAACACTCATTTCTAGAAACTTTGAAACCAGAAACCAAATCGTGTCTTAGAAAATGTTAGTCACAGAAAGAGGAAAGAGGAGGAGGAGGAGGAGGAGGAGGAGGAGGAGGAGGAGGAGGAGGTAGTGGAGAGTGACATGTTGATTTTTAGGTTTTTTTCTTTTCTTTTTCTTATTACCGAAAGTTTTTTTATTCTTTCTCTTTCTCTCTTTTTTCTCTCTTTTAATTACTGGCTAATCCTACGTTTGTCATTCCCATTAGCTTTCACAACCTTCCATAATCTCTTTTTTCCCTCTTTTATGCTCTAATGATTTCTAGTAATATTCTCTCTCTCTCTCTCTCTCTCTCTCTCTCTCTCTCTCTCTCTCTCTCTCTCTCTCTCTCTCTCTCTTCATCACTAAGCCTTTTTTCTTTTCATCACCAATGTTTGTATATCAGAAATTTTTCAACCCATCATACTATTAACTATCAACTACTACTATCACCACCACCCTTAAGACTTACCCTGCTAATAGTCACCTCTCTTAATCCTTTGACTACCACCTGGTACACCTTTCACTAATTACTACTATGAGACATCGTTACTTGTTCTGCAGCCACAACTAATCCTAAAACTGGGAGGAAATTGCTTATTTATTTATTTATTTATTTTATTATTTTTTCATTTACTAACTTGTTTGTTGATGCATGTAAAGACTTCACGCATTGCTTCTGGTGCTGCTGTTTCGTGTCGCAGTGAAAGCGTTAACGGTGACTAGTGCATGTTAGAATATTCATTTAGCCAGCCAGTCTTGTTAGGAGCAGCCGTGAGTCGGAGGGAGGTGTTATGTAATGCGGACTCGAACGCATGCGAGTACAGCAATGCCATTATGAGAGGCTCCAATGCTGCTACTGAGGCACACTCGCAGTCGCTGTCCAAATGAAGTACTCCTCTTGTTTGTTCGTCACCTCACTAACATCCAGTCGCTAAAAATCAAATGGATAGATAGATGAGTGAATGAAATAATAGTAATGAAGATAAAGATAAAAGGAAAAGATATTTAGTTTGCTCAAAGGTGCTAAAAAATGAGATTATAATACTGATGATAAAGATCGAAGGAAAGATATCTAGTTCAGAGATGCTAGCTAAATGAAACAATAATAATGATGATAATGATAAAAGGAAAAGATATCTAGTTTATTTAGAGGTGCTAGCTAAATGAGATAGTAATAATGAGAATAATGATAAAAGGAAAGATATCTAGTTTATTTAGAGGTGCTAGCTAAATGAAATAGATAAAAGGAAAATATATTTAATTTACTCAGAAATGCTTTCTTGTTCCTCTAAAAATCATAATAATAACAGCAATCAAAATATATGGAGTTTCCCCGCTAGTGTCTTGATATCCCAGCAAACAACAATAACAATAATAATTACAAGATGGCCACCTCATTCTAAAGGGTTTTGACTCATTTATTTACCTCTGTCTATCTACGATTATTTTTCTTGACACCCATCATAAGCTAC
>NC_059304.1:20066174-20068674 GCF_017591435.1 Portunus trituberculatus
AAAACAAGGAATGGGAGGAGAGAAATGGAGAGAAGAGAAGGGAGAAGGGGAAAATGGGGACGAAAGAGAGAGGAGAGAGAGAGAGAGAGAGAGAGAGAGAGAGAGAGAGAGAGAGAGAGAGAGAGAGAGAGAGAGAGAGAGAGAGAGAGAGAGAGAGAGACGAAGAAGAGGAGAAAAGGGACATGGGAGGAATTAAACTAGCAGGAGGAAGAGGAAAGATAAAGATAAAAGAGAGGAAGAAGAGGAGAGAAAAAAAGAGGTGAATTCAGAGAGAGAGAGAGAGAGAGAGAGAGAGACAAAAACAGAGAGAGAGAGAAGAAAAAAAGAGGAAAGAGAGACGGGGCAGAAGAGAAGAGGCAGCACCTTTTCAAACTAAGAGGAGTAATGAGGAGGAAGAGGAGGTGGTGAAGGAGAGGCGAGTGAGGAGACACATACTTAGCAGGGAGGTTAGCGAGGCTGTGGGTCTGCTGCCTCGCCCCTGCCCCGCCCCTGCCCTCCTGACGCCGCGGGGTGCTGCTGCAGGTGCCACGTGCTACTCATGCTGCTTACGGGACTCCAGGGAGGCTGAGAGAAGGAAAAGGAGGAAAGTAAAGAGGAAGAGAAAGAACGAAGGAAGGGGAGGAAGAAAGTCAAGGAAAGAGGAAGAGGAGAAAATAAGGAAGGGAAGGCTGAAAAAAGGAGGAAAAAAAAAGAGGAAGAGAAGGAACGAAGGAAGGGGAGGAAGAAAGTCAAGAAAGAGGAAGAGGAGAACGAACGAAAGAAGAGAAAAAGATGGAGGGAAGGCTGAGAAGAGGAGGAGGAAAGAAAAGAAGAAGAAGAGAAGGAACGAAAGAAGAGAAGGCCAAGAGAAAAAAAATCAAGGAAAGGGAGAAAGAAGAAACGAAGGAGAAAATAAGGAAGGAAAGAGTGAGAAGAGAAGAGGCAGGAATGAAAAGAGGAAGAAGAGAAGGAACGAAGGAAGACAAAAAGAAGAATGAAAGGCTGAGAGGAAGAAGAGAAGGGCTAAGGGCAGGAGAAAAGAGGAAGGAAAAACTAAGAGGAGAAAGAAAAGGAGGAAAGGAAAGAAGGATAGAAGAGGAATAGGAGGAAGGGAAGGATGAGGATGAAGAAAAAGGAAAGAGGAAAGGAAAAAGGAAAAAGAGAAGGATGAGAGAAGAGGAAAAGGAAAAAGGAAAAGAAGAAGAAGAAGAAGAAGAAGAAAAAAAAAAAAGAAGAAGAGAAAGAACGAAGAGGAAGGGAAGGCTGAGGAGAGGAGTAAAAAAAAAACAGAAGAAGAGAAGAACAAGAGGAAAAAAGAAAACTAAAGGAAGCGACGAACAGAAAAATGAAAAGGTGAAGGTAAGACTGAAGAGAAAATGGAGAGAAAAGGAGGAAGAGAAAAGGAAAATAGGGAGGAAAAGAGGAATAGAGATGATAGACGGTAGATAGAAAAGAGAAAAGACGATAAAGGTGGAAAGAAAATGTGAAGAGGAAAGAGGAGAAGAAAAGAAAACACCAACGAAGAAGGAAGGAAAATATGATAAAGAGGAGAGGAAGAGAGAATTAAAAAAAAAGAGGAGGAGGAAGAAAGGATGATAGAGGAGAAAAGGAGAAAGAAGAGGAAGAGGTGAAGAAGAGTATGTCAAAGAGGAAGAGAAAGAAAATATGATGAAAGAGAAAACAAGACCACTAAGAAGAAGGAAGAAGAAAGAGGAAGAGGAAGATGAGATAGAAAGAGGCGAAGAAAAGAACAAAACATCAACGAAGAGAAGAAGAAAGGAAAGTATGATGAAAAAAGGAAGAAGAGGAGGAAGAAAGGGTGATAGAGGAGAAAAGGAGAAAGAAGAGGAATAAGGTAAAAAGAAAACAATCATGGAGGAGGAAGAAGAGGAAGAGGTGAAGAAGAATATGTTAAAGAGGAAGAGAAAGAAAATATGATAAAAGGAAGAAGTGAATACAAGAACATTAAGAAGAAGGAAGAGGAAGAGGAAGAGGAGATAGCAAGAGGAGAGAAAAGCATAAGAAAGGAAATATTACAAGGAAAGGAAGGAAAAAAAGAAAAATGGAGGAAAAGGAAGAAAAAAGGAAAGGAAAAATGGGAATAAAAAGGAAGATAGAGATAGAGAATAAAAAGAACAACAGGAAGGAAGGAAGGAAGGAAGGAAAGAAGGGGAGGGACGATTGAATGAATAAAAGAAGTAAAAAAAAAACATGGAAAAGAAAAAAAAGGAGGAAGAGGAAAGAAAAGACGATAAAAGGAAGAGGAAAAGAGAGTATCACTGAAAAGAAAGATGAAGAAGGAACGATAAAGGAAAAAAGAGGAAGAGGAGGAGAGAGGAAGAAACGAACAATAAAGGCAGGAGGAGGAGGAGGAGGAGGAGGAGGAGGAGGAGGAGGAGGAGGAAGAGATAGAGCGATTGGTGTTGTGAAGGAAATAAGCGAAATACGGACAGAGAGAGAGAGAGAGAGAGAGAGAGAGAGATAGTGGTTATACAAAGTGAATACATAAAAAAATGCAAAA
>NC_059304.1:20073674-20076174 GCF_017591435.1 Portunus trituberculatus
TCTTCTTCTTCTTCTTCTTCTTCTTCTTCTTCTTCTTCTTCTTCTTCTTCTTCTTCTTCTTCTTCTTCTTCTTCTTCTTCTTCATTAGAGTAACAATCTGTTATATAACTTTTACATTTTTTCTTTTCTTCTTTCTTTTTTTCTTCATCATCATCATCATCATCATCATCATCTTCTTCTTCTTCTTCTTCTTCTTCTTCTTCTTCTTTTGTGTGGTGATGTTAAGGTTGTGTGTGTGTGTGTGTGTGTGTGTGTGTGTGATACAGGTGGAATTATAATGTGGACTTTGTGGAGTTATGCTTTTTTTTTTTTTGTCTCACCTTTCCTCAGTCCACATTTCACAGCGTCTCCACCAATCCCTTCTTCAATTTGCCATCTCATGTGTCTGTCTTTTTCTCTCCTCCACATACTATTCCACATGCTAACTCGACCACTTCCACACTGTTCGTACCTCCACCTACACACTCCACTCCTCCGCTTCTCCCCACTCGCCTTGCCATTTTCTTGCTTCTCTTCCACTTCTTACTCTCTTATGTATTCCTCCACTCCTCTCCACTTCATATTACGCTTCATCCATCTTTCGCCTGTATTCAGAAACGCCTTCCCTCCCACTCCCACTACGACAACTTTGCAAGGCCACAGAGACAACTAGCGGGGTTTTCAAGACATTTTCTCCTATCAATAAACTAGAAATCTTGCCAATCTATCATCAGAACCATAAAAATACACTTAAACCCTTCATTACTGCATGGGAGGCATTTTTATCATGAGTCTCGGGTAAGATTACATGATTTTATTTACATTAGGAAGGGTTTAAGTGGATCAGAAGATTAACAGCCAGAGTCTTCACTGTTTAAATCCCCCACATAAGTTTCTGAAGCTGTAGAAAATCACCAAATAGTAAGAAGACTGAATATGAAAACGTGTCATGGTACTGTACTGAAGGGGTTAAAAGCACGAGTATCTTCAACTGCAGCCTTTGGAAAGAAAACAGATGGTGAGAGAGCAAAGCGTTTCAGAATATGGTCCATGTCATCATCTGAGCTCCACTAGACACTTGCTCCTTCCTCCATTCCACTCCACACACTGACTAACCACTCTACTCCACACTACTCCACATCTTCATCCACTACCACCGTGTCTTTGCCTCCCTAACACTTCATAACTTACTCCACATCTAAGCTCTTACTAAGCATTCGCTCCACCTCATTCCCTGACCATCCACACGAACACCACCACCACCACTACCACCACCATCACCACCACCACCACCACACCTGGCTACATTATTCTTTACCTGTCTACCTCAACACACCTTCACAACCGCACCTTTCCTTCCCCCCCTCTCTCTCTCTCTCTCTCTCTCTCTCTCTCTCTCTCTCTCTCTCTCTCTCTCTCTCTCTCTCTCTTTCTCTCTCTCTCCACGCCAGGTGTTCTCCATGTAAAGGAACACAAAGGAAAGTCAAGCAGCTGCAGATTTGTTGGCCCTTATGAGTCTTGTAGTGTAGAGAGGATTAAAGAAAGGGAAGAATGGGGAATGGGGAAGAGGAGGAGGAGGAGGAGGAGGAGGAGGAGGAGGGGGAGGAGGAGGAGGAAGAAAAGAAGGACTGGTTTTGCTGATACCTTACTCTCTTCCCCTTCGTCCCTCTGCTCCTCTTCCTCCTCCTCCTCCTCCTCCTCCTCCTCCTCCTCCTCTCCGCTACTTAGCATGTTTGTCATTGCTCCACACGCTCTCCTACATATAAGACGCGCACACAGACACAGTCACACACAGTCACACATACCTTGCTATCAGGACACACACACACACACACACACACACAGGCAGATGGATGGTGTAGATAAAGTTATTGAACGTTGTAAAATAGATTGGTAAGTAGATAAAGTGTATAATGTTTTTAAATGCTTGTTCAAAGTGTTAGTGTGCATGGCAGCAGTGTGTGGAGAGTTGCTGGTAAATGCACACACACACACACACACACACACACACACACACACACACACACACACACACACACACACACACACACACACACACACACACACATATGCACAAGTAATACATTTAATCTCTCTCTCTCTCTCTCTCTCTCTCTCTCTCTCTCTCTCTCTCTCTCTCTCTCTCTCTCTCTCTCTCTCTCTCTTGACCAAATTGTTGCTCTACCATCTTACCACTTACTTTTTTTCCTCCTCCTCCTCCTCCTCCTCCTCCTCCTCCTCCTCCTCCTCCTCCTCCTCCTCCTCCTCCTCCTCCTCCTCTTCTTCTCCCTCCCTCCACTTTTCTCTCCTCGTCCAACCAAAAGATCCAATTTTTTCCAGTTCTCCCCCACAAAAAAAAAAGAAAAAGAAAAAGAAAGGAAAAAGGGAGGAAAAAATCACCAACTACAGTTCACCTTCCGTTTTCTTTACTCTCTCTCTCTCTCTCTCTCTCTCTCTCTCTCTCTCTCTCTCTCTCTCTCTCTCTCTCTCTCTCTTCGTCATCATCATTTTTCTTTCCTGT
>NC_059304.1:20091174-20096174 GCF_017591435.1 Portunus trituberculatus
GTGCCATCAGTTTGACACTGTGTGTTCATCTCCTGGACGTGAGGCACCGCGGCCGTGAACAAGTTCCACATCCTGGAGACGCGTCCTGCGAAGGTGCGTTGATGCTGACACCCGTGGGATCGCGGCACCTCTACGGCGTCACCACCATTGAGCACCGTTCTCGTGCTCCGTGCGGTGACTCTTAGAGGATGACGCAGCCCTGCCAGATGTGGCACTCTTTGCACCTGTGCCTTATGGAACACTACGATCGCCGCCACGTCTCTGCGGTGTTCCAGTGAATCAAGGGGACGCTCAGGCTCTGGGTGAGGTGGTAGTGCAGCATCTACTAGCCGTATGGCGCGGCGTTGGATGCTGTCCAGTCTCCTTCTGTGTGTGGCGGCACAGGACATCCAGGAGAGAGCTGCGTATTCAAGGTGGGGCCGCACCTGTGCCTTGTACAGCAGCAGTCTCCCTTCCTGTCGAGGAAACTGGCGATCCTTCTGAGAGCGGAGATCCTGTGAGAGGCTTTCTTGGCAATGGTTTTGACATGCCTGTCAAACCTCAGCCCTCGATCCACCTCCACTCCAAGTATCTTGACGTCATCTTGGAGTGGGAGAGCAGCAGCGCCAAAGACAACTTTCCTGCCATTGCTGCCATGGCGGCTGGGGACCGAGAGACAACCATTGCTTGTGTCTTCTCCGGCGCGAATGTCACTTGCCAGCGAGCACCCCACTCCTTTATCACTCGTAGCTGCTGATTGATGGCCTCAGCAGCCCGCCCACTGTCCTGGCGTGGATAGGTATAGGAGAGGGTGCAGTCATCAGCATAGGCCATGACTCCTGGCAGTAGCTGGAGAAGATCATCCACGTAGATATTCCACAGGAGTGGGCCAAGAATTGAACCCTGTGGCACTGATGCCTCCACAGGCAGGGACTCAGATGTTTGCCCGTTGACAACCACCTTGAGGCTTCTGTCCTGCAGGTAATTTCCCAGAGTCGTAGCAAGCCACCCTGGATGCCTTTAGCACGAAGCTTTTCTAGTAATCCGTTGTGCCATACTTTATCAAAAGCTCCTGCTATGTCCAAAGCAACCACTATAGTGTCCTTGCCGTCGTCGAGGGCGTCCTGCCAATGCCTGGTGAGAAGCATCATTAGGTCGGAGGTTGACCTTCCAGGTCTGAACCCAAACTGTTGGTCTGAGAGGAGGGCATTGTCCTTGAGATGGCTACACACCACCTCTGCCACGACCCTCTCAAACACTTTACCCACCACTGACAACAGGGATATGGGTCTGTAGTTTTTTGGGTCCGTCCTGGAGCTTTTTGTGTGCAGGAACTACTCGAGCCTCCTTCCACACTGAAGGCCAGACGTTTTCCCGTACACAAGTTGTGAACTTGGGTGAGAGGGGCAGCCAGTTCCTGGGAGCATCGCTTCAGCAGGTGCGGGCTGATGTCATCAGGGCCGGTGGCTTTCTGTGTGTCCAGCCCCGCAATAATCGCTTCACCTGCTGATGCGTCACCTCCACCATGGTGACAGTCTTCTCACATTGCTGGACCAGCTGAGGCGGTGGCTGCTGTGGATTCCCGACCTTCATTTTTCCAGCAAACAAGGAAGCCAGCAACTGTGCCCTCTCCTTACTGCTGGTGGCGACAGTACCGTCCTGCTTGCTGAGGGAGGGATGGATTCTTGGTGGCCAGTTCCTTGTTTGTCCTTAACAAGAGACCACCAAGTTTTGTTTCCTACGCCAGTGCCACACAGTTTCCGGCGCAGGCTTTCCTCCCACTTTTTTAAGGCCCACTTGCTGGTTACCACCATCCTCCTGCATGCAGCCCTGTGCAGGTCCTTGTTGCGCCGAGTCGGGTTCCTCTTGTAGCGGAGCCAGGCAGCATACTTTGCCTCGGCAGCA
This sequence comes from Portunus trituberculatus, assembly GCF_017591435.1. Lineage (NCBI taxonomy): Eukaryota > Metazoa > Arthropoda > Malacostraca > Decapoda > Portunidae > Portunus > Portunus trituberculatus. Next base: position 20,093,059 of record NC_059304.1, read on the forward strand.
ACACGGCAACGGTAGCCAAACCATGGCTGATCCGTCGATCTGGTGGTGTATTCCCTGTGTGGGACGTGGCGTCTCTGGAGGGCGAGAAGGTGAGAGGTGAGTGCAAGTGCTTCACTCTCTGCTCCTCCCTGTAGCAGAGTGGCCCATGGGGTGTGGGTCAGGTCGCGGCGCAGGGAAGCCCAGTCTGCTTTGTTCCACAGCCAGATGGTGCGGGTGGTGGCCTCGTCCTGAGCCACGCCCACTTCCAGCTGTGTCAGTACAGCGTGATGGTCAGAGCTGCCCACGAGCCCCAGCTGATGACACTGAAGCTTGTCTTCCTGGTAGTCTGAGATGACAGGGTCTAATGTCCCTCCTCGTTCATGTGTGGGGAAGGTGACATGATCTGTCAGACCCTGCACCTCAGGAGATTCTCGTAGGCGTCTCTTTCCAGGTGGTGATTGAGATCCCCCACAATCAGCACGTGGCTGCAGCTGTGTGCCATCATCAGGTTGTCTAAGGTCTCAGTCAGGTACAAGAGTGAGTCAGGCCCTTGTCGCGGGGGGCGATACAGGGCACACAGCAGGAGGGCTGAGCGGTCTGCCAGCATTACTCGGAAGTACATCATCTCCATCATTGGAGGCGTGTCTATGTCGAGTAGCTGGGCCTGCATTCCTTCCTTGAAGCAGACAGCCACTCCACCTCCTGTTCGCTCCTGTCGGTCCCTCCTCACCCAGTGGGTGAAGCCCTGCATCCTGCCATACGTGGGCTCCACCTCACTGTTCAGCCATGTCTCGGTCACCACAACAACGTCTGCATTGTGTCGTTGCACACAGTTGTGGTATAAGTCTGCAAGGTTAGTCCGGAGACTCTCTCTCTTCTCTTCTCTCTTCTTCTTCTTCTTCTTCTTCTTCTCTCTCTCTCTCTCTCTCTCTCTCTCTCTCTCTCTCTCTCTCTCTCTCTCTCTCCTCGTGTTTTATCTCCTCTCATTCTATTTTCTCTTTGTTTTTCCCCAAGAAGGGAGGAGGGGATGAGATAATGATAATGATGAAAGGAAGAGGGAAGGATGAAAGGAATGAAGAAAAAGAAAGAAGGAAGGAGGAATAGAAGAGAAGGAAAGAAGCAAAATGAAGGAATGAAAGAAGTATAGTATAGAAGAGAATGAATAGAATGAAAAGGAAGGAAGGGATAGAAAGAAAGAGGGGAGAGAGAAATGAATGAAAGAAAGAACGATGGAAGAAGGAAGGAAGGAAGGAAGGAAGGAAGGAAGGAAAGGATGGATAAAACAAAACAGATCGATTGACAATAAATTCTTAGAGAGAGAGAGAGAGAGAGAGAGAGAGAGAGAGAGAGAGAGAGAGAGAGAGAGAGAATGTTCGAGCAAGTAAGAGATTGGGAGGAAAAAGTATGTTGAGTAGAAAGACAGGATAGAAATAATTAAGAGAGAAGAAAAATGAAAACAAAAATGAAAACAAACAATGAGAAAGAATATTTGGGTAAGCAAGATAAGAAAGAGAGAAAAAGATACATTGGGGGAAAATAGAATAAAATCGAGGAATAAGAAGCAGTAAGAGAGAGAGAGAGAGAGAGAGAGAGAGAGAGAGAGAGAGAGAGAGAGAGAGAGAGAGAGAGAGAGAGAGAGAGAGTATAGAAATTAGAAAGAATCACCAAGAAAGGAAGAGGAAGGAAAGAAAATTCAACCAGCAAATGTATGTTTAAATGAAAGTGAATGAAGAGAGAGAGAGAGAGAGAGAGAGAGAGAAGAGGAAGAGGAAGAAGAAGAAAGAGAGTATGTTTAAGTAAAGTGAATGAAAAAATAAAAAAAAGGAAGAGGAGAAACGTCGACGGTAGAGAAAACGGAGATGAGTGAAGGAAAAGTGAGAGGGAAAAGAAAGAAGTAAACAGTAAGAGCAGGAAGCAAGAAGGAAGGAAGGAAGGAAGGAAGGAAGATTAAGAGAAAGATGGAGAGAAAATGTTCAGTTAAAGAAAGGAGGAAAGAAGAGGAGCAAATAAGAAAGAAAAAGAGAGAAAGAAATATGGAGACTGTAGTAAAGGAAACAACAATTGAGAGAGAGAGAGAGAGAGAGAGAGAGAGAGAGAGAGAGAGAGAGAGAGAGAGAGAGAGAGAGAGAACACGAATAAAGAAACAGTAGAAGTAGGGAAACAAGAGAAAAAGGGAAAAAAAAGAAAAAAAGGAGAAAAACTGTAGTAAAACCAAGATAAATGGTGGAAAATACAGGAAAAAAAGGGGAAAAATTTAAAAGGGAGCATCAACCCGACCAGCCATGTCGAGAAGCTGCGGGGTCTATTAATACGGCCGTCTCCTGTCTTACCTCCCCCCCTCCTGCCCTGTCACCCTGTCTCTCCCCCTCGCCTGTCCTCCTCCTCCTCCTCCCCCTCCCCGTCCCCCTCCGTCACCCGCACACTCTCGCCTTCCCTCTTGCTTCCCATCCTCCCTCCCTCCTCGTTTCTGCTACTTCTTATCACTCCTCCTCTTCCTCCTCCTCCTTCTCATCTTCTTCTTCCTCCTCCTCCTCCTCCTCGTCTTCGTCTTCTTCTTCCTCATCGTGCCTCCTCCTCGCCTCCTCTCGCCTCATTCTGTCGTTCCTCGTCCATATTGCTTCTCCCCAGTCAATAGTTTCTTCATCCGCTATCCGTGTTTCTGTTCGTGCCTCACTCATTGGTTGCTTTCTCTCTCTCTCTCTCTCTCTCTCTCTCTCTCTCTCTCTCTCTCGGGTGCCAACTTGTTAATGAAGTTTTATCATTGTAGGGAAAATGCGACTGCCAATTTCCTTTATCGACTCGCTCTGGCTTGCATTGTGTACACTCCCTCACTCTCTCTCTCTCTCTCTCTCTCTCTCTCTCAGGCGGGGACTTCACGGGGACTTTTAAGGGCCACCGTTGACTCCCAAAGGGTCTCTGTGAACTCTCGTGACTGGAGAGCCTTCAATCCCTTCTCCCTCTTCCACCTTCCCCCATTCCTCTTCTTTATTCCTCTCTTTTGGTACGTTGTTCTACCGAGTTAAGGTCTGGGACGTGTGCGGGTCTGGGAAACTTGCTTAGAGATCCTAGGGGCATTGGTAAGGGGCGGGGAGTCTAGATGTGGGACGCTGAAGGTGTTAATTCAGGGTTAAGGAAAC
>NC_059304.1:20106174-20116174 GCF_017591435.1 Portunus trituberculatus
ACCGGGACTGCCTTGTTTGGAAGTTCGTGTGTCTCTTGTTACTTATGTTCATGAGCTCCTGCGTGCGTGGCTGTGGAGTTAGGTTAGGTTAGGGTTATATTACGGTAGGCTTGGAGTAAGTTAATTTAAAGCTAGGTTAGGGATGGGTTAGTGTTCTCAAGGCTGTATATATGGGAAGAACAGGCTGGGGTTGGGTTAGGAAGATGGGATAGGAAGAAGTTTTGAGTGGGTTAATTTTCGGGGAGTGTTCTCAAGGTTGTAGGAGTTAGCTTGGGGTTAGACTAAGGTTAGGGTTTGGTTCCTGCATTCGTTACTTTGAAGGAAGATCAGACTGGGGTTGGGTTAGGGAGGGCTAGAGGATTAGGCATGTGATAGGGAAAGAACAGATTTGGGTTGGGTTAGCTCATAGGGTTAGGTTAGGGTAGGGTTAGTGTTGTCAAGGCTCGTCCCATTGTGCAGCGGACGTGTGGAGTTAGTAGATGCTCCTCCCAGTGCCTCCAGAATACCACAGCGAGGCGGGCAAGTGTGGCATGAGGCGTGCTGCCATAGCGACCCACCAGACAGTAAGACGGATGAGTGCGAGGAGATTAGAGTATATACAACCCATTCCTATGTTAGTTAATAGAGATAGGATAATGTAGATGTGAAGCAGTGAAGTTCAAAAGGTATATGTACTCCACGAAGAGAGACATAGAGGCAGATGAAGGGAATAAAAGAAAAAAAATGTAGTAAAATTAATGTAACTTCGTCTTGCGTTAGTTGAGAGAGTGATCGGGTAACGTAGACGTGAAGCAGTGAAGTTCAAAAGGCATCTGTACTCCACGAAGAGAGACAGAGAGGCGGATAAAGGGAATAAAAAAAAAAAAAAAATAGTAAATGTAACTCAGTCTTGCTGTATTTGAGAGTGTGATCGGGTATTCAATAAATAAAGGAGTGAAGTTCAAAAGGCATCATTACTCCACGTAAGAGAGACAAAGAGAGACAGAGGAACAGAAAAAAAGAGGAAAAGAAAGAAAAATAATACAAAGAAAAAAATGGAACTGAAATCGACTTATACATGGCGTCACGCAGCGGCAGCAGGACTCCCCTCCCTCTCCCTCGCCCTCTCTCCTCACCCTCACCCTTCCCACGCCATCCCCTGGCCCCACTCCCTCCTCGGGCAGCTGAGCATGGGGCTGAGGCAGTGTAGGGGGAAGAGGGAGGCTCCGCGCAACCACTAAACCCCCCACCTCTTCCTCCTCCTCCTCCTCGTTTCCTCCATCCTCCTCCCTCCCTCCCTCTCCTCTTCTTCTTGTGTACTCCTCCTTCCTTACACATCGCTACAGGACGCACTCACTCTCTCACTCAACCTGGGAAGATCTCAACATCACGTCATCTTTCGTTTAACTCTAGGTGTGTGTGTGTGTGTGTGTGTGTGTGTGTGTGTGTGTGTGTGCTTTGGTTGGTTATTGATGTTTCTTTAGGATAAGATAGCAATCGATACTTATGATATTCTCCTCTCCCCCCCTCCACCTCCTCCTCTTCCTCTTCCTCTTTCCTTTCCCGTAATTAAACCACGCCTTAAATTTCCAACACCGATATTGGTTCCCACTCCATAATAAGTGTTAAAAATCAAAAATAGTTTAAAAATCATAAACGCGCGTCTTTTTTCCCTTGTCCCGCGTCCCTTTCATCCTTGGCGAAATAGAGATGGATTCAGGAGGGAAGGATGGGAAGGCTGCCTTGATGAGGTGGTCTTTCCTTCTAGTCCCCACCTCTTGCTCTCCAGGGGTCAGCACCACCCTCCTCCTCCCCTTCCCTTCCCCTGGTAAGCCTCCCATCCCCAAACGTGCCCTGGACAGAGAGAAAAGCGTTCACCTCTCGCTCTCTTCACCGCTCAGCCACCTACACTTCGCTTTCCCCGATGCTTCGCGCTCCTGCGTATTTTTCCCCACCCTCTCTTTCTCAAGGCCTCGAACTCAAGTTGCTCTAACTGTTGGAGTGGAGGAAGGCTTGAGGGAGTGCGGGTGATGGTGAGGGAGGGACGTAGAAGGGAGATGAGGTGATGTAATAGCTGAGTGGCGGGAGGGCAGGCAGTGGGCCAGGTTTGCCTTACGTACCCCATAGCCACGCTGATGACCGCCTCCAGCTTCGCAGCCACACTATCCCCCCTTTTTTTTTATTCAGATTCCTAATGATACAGGTATGAATCACTCCCTAGCCTCCCCCGGTTGCTATTTAAGGCACCGAGGCATCTATAGGGAGTGTGTGTGTTCCCGTGCTCGCGTGTATTGTATGAGAATCAGCGGAAATGTATCGAGTAATCATCGTACATCTCTCATACGTCCCTGACCGCGTTATCCGGAAGCGACCGCCAGGTTTCCTTGTGCCTTATTTTCTATCGTTTTATTCCCCACCTCGCCTCTGTAGCTCCCAGCATGCCTCTGCGCATCTCTCGGGCATGCTGGGGAGGACTGAGCTGCCCATGGGGGGTGTGGGGAAGAGAGGGGAGAAAAGGAGAGCGGGTGGTGGACATTTTGCATCAACCCTTCCGTCCGCGACTCATCTGTCTCCACCATTTCACCACAACCACCACCACCACCACTACCTCCTCCTCCTCCTCCTCCTCCTCCTCCTCTCAGAGTTTGTTGTCCCATACTAGGCCGGTGGATGTGGTGGTGGTGGTGGTGGTGATGGTGATGGTTGCACTGCACTCCAATTTAGAAGCTGACCAACTCACACAAATCGTCAAAGCAGTGAAGCGGAGTTTGCTTCTTACTTAACTTTCTCGTGCTTGATGCTTAGGTGGCTAGGCGGGGACTTGGCACGCCGGCGCTAATGTTGCTGCTAGAAGTCTTGTTTAGCAGGATTTGAGTTTATTATTATCAATACCATTATTGTTGTTGTTGTTGTTATTATCATCATTATTATTATTATTTGAAGTCGTAGTAGCAGTAAGAAAGAACATATAACAGCAGATGCGTTGATCATTACGACGTTATAGTAGTAGTAGTAGTAGTAGTAGTAGTAGTAGTAGTAGCAATAGTAGTAGTAGTATGAATAATAATGGTTGTGCTTTTATCATTATTGTTATTATTGTTGTTATCATCATCGCAATTACTACTACTGCTACCGCCATCACTACCACCACCACCGTCGCCGCTGCTATAGTAAAGGAGGGCAAGCGAAGGGTTACCGTGGACTCATTTACTGCAGAGTGGAGTGGCGGTGGCGGCGCGGAGAGAAAGTCGGATTATTAACTCTGCTCAGACGTTTCACTAGACAAAGAAATGTTACCGGGGACTTTCAAGGTCATGGAAGTGAAGTGACGGCAGGCGCTGTGGTGGTGGTGGTGGTGGTGGTGTGGTGGTGCAAGGTGCCTATGTATCACTCCTGCAGATCAGGTATATAGGGCCTATCTCCTTTCCTGCCCTCCCTCCCTGCCTGCCCACCCTGCCTTAAGGTCGCCAGGTCGCCAAGAGGTGCTGACAACGCCCACACTTGCTTACTGTATTCACGTCAATAATAATAATAATAACACGTGAATGTCAGCGGGTCACACTAACGCCTAATGCTGCAAGGCTGTGAGCCGAGACCGAACACTGCAGGGTGCTATGTAGCCAGGCGAAATGGTAGCCCGGGGTAACTTCCAACTGGTGGAGATTAGGGATTAAGTAAGATCTAATAAGGCAAATTGAGACGTGAAGTAGCGGGTAACGGTGCAAGATTGTAGACTAAGATCAAAGCTAATACAGTCTCACCGAACTTTTACAAGAACCCTCAGTCGTTACAAGATCGTGAACTGGACCAACGCGTGACAGTACAGTAACAAATAGAATGATAACAAAGACCAATCAATAACTGAGTGAGAAATTAACGTCAGGAACTTCAGTAACAGATAACAACGCAGAGATCAATAAAGAAGTAACACCAAATCTAACTTAACCTAACCTACCTCAAATAAAAGAAAAAGAAAAAGAAATTGATACGTAACATTGAACAACTGAATGACGAAATAACCAACCCGATAATATTAACGTTGTTACTTAAAATCCCTGTCTATCTCATCTATCAAGCATTACTGAAGGTAGTTAGATACACCATAATTACTCTAACAAAACAAAACCACACATAGCACACAAAGACCTCACACCACCTCTTGCCACCTCATAGGCTCTTCCAATCTACGTCTAACACTTCAAAGTACTCATGATGGAGGTACTGGTTCGATTAGCGTGTGGTGGTGGCGGCGGTGGCTGTGGTGGTGTTGTCGTGAGGGCGTGTGTGTGGAGAGAGTTGAGAGGGGTCAGAGGCAGCGTGGTGTCGACAGGTTACCAGGTCAAGTAGGTTTCCTTGGTGTGGGTGTGTGAGTGAGTGGCGTCATACCCTCGACTTTCCATACACGTGCAGGCAGTACATTGGCCATCCTGCTCACACCACCTTGTCCAGCTCCTCTCAGCTCTCTGTCGCCTCCTCGTGTTTACCCTTTACACTTTGTCCTGGTTTTCGTGCTAATATAAATATCAAGTGAATTTCTTATACACTCATTATTCACTCTTGACTTTTCGTACGGATTTAATTAAGCTGAGTTACAGACCTTCCCTGCTCCATCCACGGCATATTTGTTAATTATTCTACTACTTATTCTACTTATTCTACCACTGTTATTATTGCTGCTGCTGCTACTACTACTACTACTACTACTACTACTACTACTACTACTACTACTACTACTACTACTACTACTACCACTGTCACTACACGTATCCTGCTTTAGTTCTCATGCAGGAGGCAGGTTCCTCAAACACGCTTCATCCATTCTGAGCTTCCATGCACTCTCAGTCATACAAAGTCGCTTCCCAACCCTAACCTATTCCTCAACACGCGTCCGGCTTCTCGATGTAACCATTCACTAGCAAACACGGGTATGCATGAACTAACCTCCACTGACGTAAGGTAAATTGCAAGAAGCGAGTAGGTCTGTATATAGAGTTAGCGGTCTCAGTGTCATGAAAATATAAACTTCTCTATCACTCATCTGTAAAGTTTCCTATAGTCTTCAAAGCCTCTTTATTGAATCAACACTAACTTAAGCATTTGAATAAGATAAACTATAAGAAACTACGTCTTTCAGTTAACAATCTCAGTTTATTACTACTTCCATCACTCGTGTATGAAGTCCTCTACTCTCCTAAATCTTCCTCTTGACTCCGCGCAAGGCCACAGGTGATAAACAAGCCACAGAGTCACCAGCGTCGCCTCCCCGTTCCTGCAACAACCACACGCATGCAAGCCTCGTGTTTACTGCGAATTCCGGTTTACAAGTAGCAACACATGGGGGCTCCTGTACGACCAGCCAGCCAGTCAGCCAGTCAGCCAGTTAGCCAGTCAGCCCACCAGCCACCTGCCTTGTCCAACCCTCACCTGCCACTCTCTCTCTTTTCCTTACACCAGGTGCTTCTTTCTGTAACGCGACACATCCACACACACAAAATACACAAACAAGCACACACACACACACACACACACACACACACACACACACACACACACACACACACACACACACACACACACACACACACACACACACACACACACCTTTTATGTGCGATATAGTCATATATTTTTTACTCTCTCTCTCTCTCTCTCTCTCTCTCTCTCTCTCTCTCTCTCTCTCTCTCTCTCTCTGCTTTCAAGCGCCACAGAGATTGCTGGTCGTGTTCTCTATGATTTTCTCGTTGTTGATGCGGAGTCCTGGTTGAATTCTGACTGGAAGCATGAAAACGCCCTTGAAAACTGCTGTAACCTCAATCACAACCTGTTAGAGGGTACAAGAGACAGGCGAAACATCAAGCATTTACGGTCACTATCTACGGTGCTTCTGTCTCGCACAACCTCTGATGTTTCGAGTCACTCTCTTATTCTCTTCCCTCCTCCCTCCCGTGTCCATGAGTCGTCCCTCTCTCTCTCTCTCTCTCTCTCATCCGCCACCACGAGAGAATGAAATTTCTAAAAAGAGGAGATATTGTACACTCAAAGGTCAAAACAAAGGCATTATCGTAAGAACATTCCATTTTACTACAATATTTGCATCATTATTAATTTTACCGTCTCTAAATCAAAATGTGTTAGACCAAAGATACGAGAGAAATATCTAAAGGACATGAGGGATATATATATATATATATATATATATATATATATATATATATATATATATATATATATATATATATATATATATATATATATATATATATATATATATATAACAAAGAAGTTGGTGGTAGGATTCTTGAGTTCCTGAGGAGAGTAATCTGAATAGCAATGTGGTCAGGCTTGATAAAGTTAGCGTTGTGTTAAACCAGTTAAATGTGATATAAACGTCTGAAGTTTATATACGTTCGGTTAGGTTAGCGCAGTGACTAAAGAGTCTTGTATAGGTGAGGTGGATTTATGGATAGGAATAATAATGGTATGGGTATTATGTCAGAATAATGCCCTAATTGGCACGTTGGTTGGCATGTTGGCATCTTGTAGCTATTTTCTCCATGCTCCAATGGTTTAATTTTAATCACTACGCACTTGTTTACAGCACAGCATGATAGTGTCTTTGTGTGTGTGTGTGTGTGTGTGTGTGTGTGTGTGTATATGTGTGCGTTGTTCATTCATACATTCATACATACATCCATATATATACTCAAAGCCTTGCATACATTTACCATATAGATATTATCATTTCCGCTCTCTCTCTCTCTCTCTCTCTCTCTCTCTCTCTGTCCGGTGGGTGAGGGGGCGAGGCAGGGTTGTGACGGGTGAGGGAATGGGGCAGAGAGGAGCAGGGTGGGGCGGGGCGGGGGGCGGGGGGGAGTGGTGGGAGAGCATTACAAGTCCTGTGTTTTCCATTTGTTACACTCATTTGACCCGCGCATGTTTTGATTGTATGCTGATTTGATGTAGCTCTGAAATTAAGCAGTGTTTCAAGGCCATTAGTGCATTGGACACGCGTGCGTTATTATCTGTTGCAAAGCCCCGGCCTATCTCTACCCCTACTACTACTACTACTACTACTACTACTACTACTACTACTACTACTACTACTACTACTGCTGCTACTTCTACTCCTACCTGCATGTCTCTCCCTCTCTCTGCTCTAACCAACCCTCGGTCACTACCACCCCACCTACTACTACTACTACTACTACTACTACTACTACTACTACTACTACTACTACTACTACTACTACTACTACTACTACTACTACTACTACTACTACTACTACTACTACTACTACTACTACTACTACTACTACTAATATTACTACTACTACTACTGCTACCTGTCTGTTTTTTTTTCTCTCTCTACCATAACCAACCCTCGAACACCACCACCACCACCACCACCACTACTGCTACTACTACTACTACTACTACTACTACTACTACTACTACTACTACTACTACTACCTCCTTTGTCCTGCTTAGTGCCTACTCTCTCCTGCCTGCCTGTGTCCCTGCCTGCCTGCTTTTCTCTCCTCCCTTTCTCCCCGGCCCCTAGCCAAGCCGCGGACATCCCCCCACACCCCACGCCCCACCACCGGCCTGTATTTGATGAAGCTCTCCTGTTTCGTCATTGCAGTTTCATTTATACATACAGATTCATTTCGTTCTGCCACTGTTATGGATTTTTGAGGAATTTATCGTTTGCAGTGTTTTTTTTCCGGGGGTGGCTGGAGTTTAGGGGGTGGATGGTGTGGGTGGTGGGGCAGGTAGTGGGTGGTGTTACGATATTACATGGTAGGTGTATATTCACAGGAAATGGCTGGCTTTTCCTTTAGTTTTCTTCTATTTTTTCCCTATTTTTCTATTAGAATGTTGCACCTTCTCCATTTTTTTTCCTATTTTCTATTTTACCTTCTTTTTTTCATGTTTTCTCTCACCTCCACACTTCCTCCACATAATACTTTCTCTCCCATCTCCTCCTCCTCCTCCTCCTCCCCAATTTTTCATTTTATTCCTTCAATACGAATGTTGCACCTTCTCCATCTTTTTTTTTCGTCATTCATGTTTTCATCAGATAAGTTAATATTTCTCTTAGCGGGGGTGGGGAGGTGGGGGGTGGGGGAAGAAACTCATTATATAATAGGTATCGAAAAAAAATATATATTCTGAACGATTTCTTACATATCTATTTACTATTTATTTACTTCTCTCACTCACTCACTTGCCTGCCTACTTTCTGACTCACGTACAGTACTAAGTGGCCAACCAGTCTGCTGCTGCTGATGCTGATGATTATGTACTGGTTCTTTCTTTGCGATCCTTTGTGGTGTGCTCATCGCGAGAGAGAGAGAGAGAGAGAGAGAGAGAGAGAGAGAGAGAGAGAGAGAGAGAGAGAGAGAGAGAGAGAGAGAGAGGGGTTAGGGGTTGATTATCGCAGTGGCTTATTACAACAGTTCCGGCCTGAATATATTTTGTGAATTTGTAAATGTGTTGGTTTGTTCTGCTTAACTGAACACAAATTTCTGCCACTGATGATGATGATGGTGGTGGTGGTGGTGGTGGTGGTGGTGGGGGATGATGATGAAGGTAAATATGATTAGGATAATACTATCACTACTACTGCTGCTGCTGCTGCTGTTACTGCTGTTACTGCTACTTCTACTGCTACTACTATTACTACTACTACTACTATTTGTACTACTACTACTACTACTACTACATTAATGATAGTGGTGGTAATCTTGTCAGTAGTGGTAGTAGTAGTAGTAGTAAGTAGTAGTAGTAGCAGTAGAGCAAGTAGTAGTAGTAGTAGTAGTAGTAGTAGTAGTAGTAGTAGTAGCAGCAGCAGCAGTTGTTGTTGTTGTCGTTGTAGTTGTTGTTGTTGCTGTTGTTATTGTAGTAGTAACAGTATTAGAATATGAATAAATAAAAGTAATAACACTAATAATAATTCACCACCACCACCACCACCACCACCACCACCACCACCACCACCACCACCGCGTCGGCTCGGAAACGCGGAAAGCTACTTCACTCATTTTTCATTAAATTAAAAAGATCAGATTTCAGAAGCAAAGGCTCACACTCACTCCTCACTTTAGCGTTTTTAATATGCATGAGAGAGAGAGAGAGAGAGAGAGAGAGAGAGAGAGAGAGAGAGTTTTCCGGGTGGGTTTTAGAGAGGCAGTATTTATTTTCCAAAGGAGTGCCTGTTATTAAATCTTATCATCTCCTGCTTCTTGTGACAGTGATTGCCTCTCTGTCCCTGAAGGAAAGTGGAGGAGGAGGAGGAGGAGGAAGAGGCGGAAAGAAAGAAGGAAGGAAGAAAGAAAAGAAAGGAAGGAAGGAAGGAAGGAAAGGAAAAAAGGAGGGAAAGAAAAAAAATACGCAAAAAAAGAGAAGTGAGGAATTAAAGAATCATTTTTCAGAGGAAGAGAAAGAAAAATGAGTAAAAACAAGGAAAAAAAGAGAGAGAGAGAGAGAGAGAGAGAGAGAGAGAGAGAGTCACATGAAAGAAGGGATGTATAGAAATAGAATAAATAAACATGTTACAAAGGGAGAGAAGAAAGGGAAGAGGAAAAGAAGGAAAAGAAAAGAAGGAAAGAATGTAGGAAGAAGATAAACATAAAAAATAAATAAGATAAATAGGAAAGGAAGATAAGGAAGAAGAGAAGGAAGGAAAGGAGAGAAAGAAAGAACAAGAAAAAGAGAAATCCAGGAAGATTATCGTAGAGATGAGAGAGAGAGAGAGAGAGAGAGAGAGAGAGAGAGAGAGAGAGAGAGAGAGAGAGAGACTAAGTGGAAAATAGTAAAGAGAGGTTTGAAAATAAGAAGGGACGGGAGGAAAGGGAGGAGAAGGAGGAGAAAGAAGAAGAAGAAGAGGAGGAGGAGGAGGAGGAGGAGGAGGAGGAGGAGGAGGAGGAGAAGGAGAATAGTTAGGAAAGAATGAATGAAAGGAGAAAATAAAGAAGGCAGTAAAATGTATGAAAGGAATGAAAATGTAGGAAAGAAAACA
>NC_059304.1:20131174-20183674 GCF_017591435.1 Portunus trituberculatus
CTGCTTGGCGGGCGTGAGGTGTTACTCGGGTGAATGTCGTTGGTGTTGAAGGCACACTGGAGGTGGTGGGCACGGGTGGGGAGTGGAGTGTAGCCTGAAAAGTGGGAATACAACCCCGTGACTCCGCCAAGGACCAGTTTACGTGTGTGTTTGTTGTGAAATAGAATCGATATGGCACAAATTCAGTCCTTGAGCGATTGACCCCCACACTGTGTCACCACCTTCACCAAACCCTGCCTTGTGGGGTGTCGTAGCAAAGCTCTCGAGGCGAATATTGACGTGGTGCGGAAATAAACGCCAAAGTAGACGTGGTAAAGGCTGTAATAAGGCGGGAGAGAGACACGGGTTGCTCTTCTCCCCCCGGCGAGCACAAACCGGCCTACTACTTCCTCATTTGTGTGTCCTAACTTATTTTTCAGTGTCCGGAAATGCATGTGACTGTCCCTGCCTTACAAAACGTGAGTGGACAGTGGGGTGGTATTGTATGGTACTGTATGCGTGTGTTTACCAGTGAAATGTATATACCGGTAATGAAATACAAATATTGTGCATATGTATATATCAAGTTTTCGATAAAGCTTGGTGGTGGTTGTAGTGATGGTGGTGGTGGTGGTGGTGGCGGCGGCGGTGGGGGCCTCTTTCCGCCATTACGAAGTCTGTCATGATACTGTTAATGAGTTTGTTGTGTGTGTGTACGCGGCGAGGGACCAGATTCTTTTAAAAACTGGTGGGTAATAGTGTTAAGTTCCACTCAGGGGCGTGAGTGAGGACGCCCAGAGGCCTGTGAGTGCTGGAAACAAGGCCTAGGAGCCGGAAACAGTAGGAGAAACTAGGGAAGTGGCGAGAGAGGAGTCTGAGTTTGTCTTGAAAAGTGATTTTGGGGTGACGCTTGCAGGAGGGCTGAGGGGGACCGGGGGAAGGGGGTGGAGGTGGGAGAGGAGAGTGAGAGAGGAGGTAGGGGGGGATTCCGAGTGTTGCTCACGGGGAGGTCAACATATTTCCGCTTCCTCTCATGTCATATCGAAGTGATTCCTCGTCACATGACCATCGGTACCTTTTCTACGGCAGCGCCTGAACCTGACGGAAGGCCTGCGGGAGGAGGGGAAGGCTGGAACACCGTATTTGTGTGCAGGAAAATGCGATAGCGAGGAATAGGTAATAGGTGTCTGTGAGTAGTGGTGGTGGTGGAGGGGGAAAGGGGGAGATGCTCTGGTCAGTCAACCTCGCGCTAGTGGAGCCACATGCCGGGGGAAGACGCCGTGAGTCCTTTTTACCCCACAGCGCTTTGTCACCAGCCCACCTCGTGCCCTGGCCGCCGCAAACCCTCCAGCTTGCTCCTTTTTACGCTGCTGTGGTGGCTCTTTATGCACACGTGGGCCGATCAGCTGGTGGTGATCACATGGACTTGGGAGATGGTGGCGGTGGTGCTGTGTGGCTGGTGTTGGTGATATTGTATATTTGTTTCTCCGCGGTGAGTGGTGATCGAGCCGGGCCCCGCGGGAGACCAGTGATGTTATTTCGGAGATAACAGAGTGCATGTTAGCAGTGGGTGTGTGGAGACCGAGTGTTGAATGCAGAAAAGCAAAACCCAAGGAAATGCTACTACCGTGAAAAAAGAAATCTGGAGCAGTGTTGCCGTGTACAGCTTGAACTTTTTTCTTTCCTCCCCGGCGTGGAGAAAGTTTGCGTTGTGAGAACCAGGGAGTCGGTGTACTGTGGTGCGTCGGGGTCACGGTGATGCCCTCAGATGTTGATGGCTACACCTCCCTCGCTAGAGTTGTCCAGCTGGAGACGTGAACCGAGAAGAAGGACCCCGGCTGACGGTGTGTGGTGTGTGCTGCAGTAGCTCGTGTGACCTTCACCATTGACGTGCATTATATATATATATATATATATATATATATATATATATATATATATATATATATATATATATGCATTGGATCTCCATGAAGGAAATTCATTGAAATGGCAGAAAATAAAGCAACTTTTGTGTTATACGAGTGGGGTGTACCGTCATATAATTACACCGTCGTGTGTTGTGCAAACCAAGGCATTACCACTTTTGTGGGCCAAGTGGACAATGGTGTTTCGCCCAGATATCAACATTGTGAGGTTTTGTTGACCGTGGTGGGGGTTACTTTGTCAACTTTGTCCGCGGTAAGGTCAGGTAACCTAGAAAGCTTGTGTTGGCTGCCTGGCTCAAAGGGTTTTGTGGGTAGTACTTCACTTAGTGAATTGCTCATCTTTGCTCTCATTCTTATATTGGTTGGTTGCCAGTATATATTTTTACTCTTCTTTCTTACAAGCTTGCTTCTGAACACTTCACTGCCATTGTGTTGAAAGGGAAGTTAAGAAACGTTTCAAGTGCTTCTGCCTCTTGCTTGAGTTTTGTGGAGCTTGTTCTGAAAGGGATGGAAAGATTTTTTCTTTTTCTTTTTTTTTCCTTTTCTTTTATTTATTTATTTATTTTTTTTTTTTTACAATTTGGTCATGGTTGTAGCAAGTGATATATTCTTAGGATATCCTGAAGAAGTGAAATAGTCTAAGGTCAATGAATGTACATTGTGGTAGCCCAAAGGAAGTTGACAGTTTATTTATTAGCAATCTTTTGTTTATATTTGATTGCATTCAGTATTGATGAATCACATTGTGCTGAATGATTGACTCACTTAAAAATGTATGTGTGGTGCACCTGTACATTGATGGTGAGAACAGAGCTGTACAGTCCAGCCAAATGATGATGGGAGCACCATACATAGATATTGTGTTCCTCCAAGCACTGACTGGCCTCATACCTATAGGCTAGTGATCATTTTACAGTTTTTCTGCCCAAGTACGTAATTGGAGATAGTTTTATACTTGTATAAAACAAAAATATTTAGTTTGATAACATTTTCCAGGTCACCATCTGAGTGACATTTCTTTGATAGCTTGATGATTATGTTTAAACTTTGAAATGTAATGTTCTTATGAGTGGTTCTTGTACAGCTATAGTAGGTAACCAAGTAATGCAACTCACTCACTTCCAGTGTGGCTAGTGTTTTCCACAACCAGAAGCAATCTAATTTGATAAAAACCATTTAATTATCAGGTTTTGTTACTTTTTTTTGTCACATGCTTTTTTTTTTTTTTTTGTCACAAACGTAGAGTGCAGTGGAAGTGAGTAGAATGTTACATACTCTGCCTCTGATTATAAGTCTCTAGTGTGCCTCCCAGGGTATGCAGTGCCTGATGCACTCCACTTCAAGGTCATGCTGCATCTCATCGTTAGAGGAGAGTGGAAGGGAAACTGAAGTCATCATCTGCAGTGGTCATTCAAACTCCAGTCTACAATGTATGAGACTGTTATGCAATATTTTTACTTAAAAAAAAAATACACCATAACTTCTGAAGGTTCATTCATACATTTTATAATTCACCATTCCCTCCCTCTGCTATTCTCCAAGTCAGTGTTTACCTCCCTTACCCCCCCTTCTCTCTCTCTCTCTCTCTCTCTCTCTCTCTCTCTCTCTCTCTCTCTCTCTCTCTCTCTCTCTCTCTCTCTCTCTCTCTCCCCATGGAAATGTTGCAAGGGATGCATCTTTTCCTAGATTCTTTATAAATTACCATAGATACTCAGATGCATTTCAAACAAGCATGAGGTCTTTCCCTATTAGCATATTGGTAGTGATATTAAACACTCACATTTATGTACTCTGGAATACATTACATTACACGTGAAAGTTATTGCGCATGCCAGAATTAGTTTTGTGATTTTAATGGTGATAATGCTAATGCTTCAGTCCATCATTAGGTACTCCCAGTAGAAGGCAGCACAGTGGATCAGGGTTATACGGAAGGGAGAGGCAGTCCTGAGGTATGGATTGCTGGATTTGTAAGACTAGCCCAGGGGTAATTAATTTTTGTTTTGGGGGGATATGGATTAAGGGGTTTCATGATTTGAATCAGGCACTGTGAATCATTTACATTTACGTATCTATATGATTTCAGTAGCTTTCAGTTTAAAATTTATGTAAATATTGGCCAGCCTTCTGTACACACGAGACATCAGTAAGTTGGAGGATGTGTTGGGGAAGGGAATGACATGGAGATGAGTCTTATCATATTTACTGTTCTTCAGAAAGGTTATGCAATGCTTTTGTGGGTGATGTTCCTTTTGTTGTTCAGAGATGTGTAGGTCCTTTCACTTCTACCCATGCCATGTAATGCCTTTACATATCTTGAACATTGACTTTTTTTTTTTTACCATTTCAAGGGTGTCTATCTTGTCTAGGTATTGACTTTTTACCATTTCAAGGGTGTCTATCTTGTCTAGGTAGTTAATTGATACAAATCATGTTTATTTGTCAGTATGCCAGGCTAGGCTGCTCATCCCACATGAGGTAGCCCAAACAAAGCACCACGCCTTCATATATGCAGCTTTCACACTATCACCATAGATCATACATACAGATGCTTTTCAAATGCACAGGAATACGTTTTCATGGCACATATATTGGGATTTCTTTTGTATCACTAAAATTTAGCTGAGGATGGTGTCTAGTTTCACTAACAAGTGCTTAGCTGTTTGACGAATAGCATAGCATTTCCTTTCCCGAGTGTTGAAATGTTTTTTGTATAAACTTCCTGTGTCTACCACTCTTCACCCTTCACTACCATGTCTATGGATGCACTGCTCAACATTTTCCTATTTTCTTAGGATGTGTAAGTGAATACATATTTATATATTCTGTCATCAGCCCTTCAGATTTAACTCCCCAAAGACTTAATTTCTGGTGCCATGAAGTATTGATCAATACATACATTTTTTGACATGTATAATGAATCATTTGCTTCTCATCTTTTGAAAATTAATGGATTCATCAAAATCTGTTAAAATCCCCCTATCACAAGCGAAAGAAGCTGTGTAAGTACATTGTGTTACATCAGGCCCTCTTGTCCAGCTGGCCACTTATCATTTCATTGACTCTTGTAGCTGGAAGATAAACGGCATTTAAGATAATGTCAGGGCAAGGAGCAGCAGGGTAACAATATGATTATATTAGTAGCCACTGATTATCAATTAACCTATTAAGAAGCTACTAGTAATGTATGGTTGGTGAGGACTAGTTCCGTCCAGAATTAGGAGGTTAGGAGTGCTTGTATTAGTGTTCGATTTCTCCTACCTTCTTTTTGAGGGTATTTTGCCACGTTTATTGATTGATTTATTACTCAGTATATATGTAATTGTCCTGCACTTTCATGTAAGGTTAAAAGCAGGAGAGAAAAATTCTAAAATACACTAGCATTTTGTGTAAATAGTTTTTGAGGTAGGGTTCTCCAGCATTTTTCTCCCTGTAATGCACTTTTCAACGCTGAGATGAAAATGGAATGATGGTATAGTTTGTTTGTATTATATTCACCTTATCATACAGCTAGCATATTTCAAGTTTTAGTCACTTAACTATATTTTCAGGACTTTAATTGTTAATTTTCTAAAGCATTAGATAATAAGGTATTAATTTTTATATATTCATGCAGTCATCTTGTTAGATATTAGAGTTACGATTATTGGCATTACATTTTATTATAAGGGAAGGAGTGGCATAGAGAAAGCCTTATCTGTCAAAGCTCAAGCTCAAGATTCTGCTAAGTGGCTTTATTCTCTCTTGTGTGATTGCATGTTGCCTGTGGCTTGTGTGGTGGTGAAGCACATCACTCACACTGGGGTACTGCCTCCTAACACTTTACTGCACCACATTACAAACGAACCTTTGCATTGTACTGACCACACATCTAACACCATTGCATTTGCACTCAAGTAGCCTCCCCCTTCTCTCTCTCTCTCTCTCTCTCTCTCTCTCTCTCTCTCTCTCTCTCTCTCTCTCTCTCTCTCTCTCTCTCTCTCTCTCTCTCTCTCTCTCTCTCTCTCAGCCATCCTGTTCCATGATGGATAAATAAATAAAACCAGTTCCTCAGATTCCCTTGTTACAGACCAAATCATCTAAAGTCTCTTCCTATGTAATGTGATTGAATAGTTGATAGTTGCAGTGTTTCATGAAGGGAAGCATGGCAGGTAGCAGCATAGGGCTTGTGTAGACCCTCCATGGTACACACATCTTGCTCCTGCGCCATTGCTGATTGCGCCTGCATTGTGTCATACGTGCCCAGCTGCCCCCACTCGTGTCCATTGGAAGAGAAGTAAATGTAATGATGGTAATTGCATGTTTCCAGGAGTCGATCATATTTGTAATGAAATGTGTAATTCCCTTACAGCAAGATAAACCAGGAAAATAGTGCAAATTTTGCCCAGTGAAATAATTGTTGATCATGCTGAAGTAAACCTTAAGTTGGAAAAATAAGGGTTTACCTGATTAAGGAAAAGGAAAAAAGATAAAAGAGGACACAAAGACTTGAAATGTTGTGAAGTGAAAATGTTCATCAAGAAGTAAAGGTCTGTTGTGCATAACTGTGAGGACCACCAAGCATTCAGGGCCACCATGGATCTCAGTGTCAGGTAAGACCTCCCTCTTGTTTGTTATGGGCTCTTGGGTTGGCTGCAGATCACCACTCCCTCTGCTGGCGGGTCTTGTGGCCACGGCAGAGTGCACCACCATTGCCTCACCTCTTTCAGCTGTGGGGACAACTTGAAAGAAGGACGAAACTGCTCGAGTGTGGCCCAGTATTCCCCTCATGTGCTTTCCTTACCACCAGGAGTCAATATTGTCACATGAGCAGCAGTTTCGTTTTTCTCATCAGCATCACTCACCACCCACGTCTCTACTTTCCCCTCAGATTTTTATATTTTATTTATTTACTCCCTCCATTATGTTGCTTGATGTGAGGCTTGAATATGAGGAACTTACAGGCCTCTTTACAATTGCTTTGGTTATTGGTACCTATCACTACTATGATGTGTCAGGTCCTGGTTAAAGAAAATGGAAAAGCACCAGTTTCCTCCAGGCTCGGGTTTGTCTCTGGCTGTTCAACATGACTCCTGTTGATGCATTTATTGCTACACTAAGTCTTTTGGGGCTAGAAAAATACTGATTCTCTCTCTCTCTCTCTCTCTCTCTCTCTCTCTCTCTCTCTCTCTCTCTCTCTCTCTCTCTCTCTCTCTCTCTCTCTCTCTCTCTCTCTCTCTCTCTCTCTCTCTGGTTAGCATGAGGAGTAAGATTTATTTGTGTTGGTGCTTTTGCTTTTTCTTGGCCTGTATTTTCCTCGTGTTTTGATGCTTGGTGTCATATCTACCAGTGTTTTTTGTTCCCTTATTTAGATTTTTTTATTGCTCCTATTTAGTTCAATGACTCATAATAATCTTTTTTAGATCATACTGGCAATGTTTATCTATAGAAAGACATTAGGTTAATATTATCAATATTTCTATGATATGTATGGTGTTTCTCTGGCTGTGCGCATGGTTGTCATTTGAGTTTTCCCTCCCAAGTTCGTGGTTGATAATGGTTGGTTTACTACTGGTTCTGTTGTGTGTCCCATGCTGGGTTCCTCAGGTCCTGGAGGCCACGTGCACCTGGCTGAACTCTGCTTTCATGTTGTACAAATTATTCATCATCATGCTGGCCATTCATTTTGTTAATTGTTTCTGTACTAGCTCCATGATGCTCATGCACATTGTAAAGATGAACATTGTAACAATGTAGCACTTTGAAGATTTCCAGAGGATATGGTTTTATTGTAATTAATTTGAATTACATATTTTACAGATTCTTGAAATATTAGTTAATGTTGGTATTATTAAAATTATTACAACATATTGCTTTGAAATACAAATCTTGTATTTGAATGGTATTCAAATTATATTATTTGAAGAACATTTATCAAAACTATGAATCACAAGAAGAGATTTATCTTCTGTTTCTCCCTGGATGAGGCAGCCATACTTTTACACCTAAAGGAGACCCATGCTGACTGAAATTCCCTTCACTAGGCAGGCAGGAATGCAAACAATTTGTTGAACTGTATTGATCTTGATCTCTTGATGCTCAGAACCAGTTTAGTGAAACATGAGACTAGAGAGGCAGTGGAGGGTTGTGTTACGCAGTACACACTCCAGGTGCAAGACTAAACCAAGCCAGTCGTGATGATTAAAGGTTGGGGAGGGTTTGTTTGAGGATGTAGGACTGTGGGAACATATAAATTCTTGGTAAGGATTATAAAAAATGTAAGCAGGATAGAGGGATAACTCTGCTGCCTATCCACCACAACTATCCAATGATGCCACACCTATCCAGTGAACCAGACTTTACAATAGTCAAGCATGGATGTTCAAATTAAGAGGTACAAATGAATTTCTGTTTTGTGTGGGAGACACCAATACTTAGGCCCATAGTCATTGAAAGGAAATGATCTTCCTTCTTTACTCATTTTATATAGAACGACATTGAGATCAGATAAAAGTGCAATATTGTTTAAGAAACTGAACTGAAGCTTATGTTGAAAACTGTTTCATTGTCATTTATGACAAAAATTTATAAGAAAATTAATGCTATAAAATATATACTAATTAGATGCTTATTGAGGAAGGCTGTATGACCATTCAGTGTGCTGAACAGCTTCTTAACCAGTAATATGAGAATCTGGCTATAAGACATTACCTTGGTCTTGAAGACTTGCAGTATTACTCTAAAGTGTGTGGCTTGGTGGTTTGAGTGTTAATGTGGTCAGCTCATAGCTGGGAGGACTTGGGCTTGGAACTTGGAACTTGGAATTGTCTGGGATTCTGTTAAACCATTGTGGTGAGATATCTGGCTTGACACCTGTGCCCTCCCCACAACAGTCAGCTGAAATAGTGTAGGCAGTTGTTAAAACTGAAGGTGTTCTTGAGTGTTTCATGGGACATAATGCAATATATGCAGAAAATCAAGATCACAACCTAATAGTGCATGCAACCTTGACAGGAAGTACTGATGCCCTGAATGACTTGGGTGATACACTTATAAACTACTGATGTTAGGTACTGATGTACAGTGTAGGCTACAGTACTTGTCAGTGACATCCATTCAGTACTTTAGTAAGATTTCATGAAACCAATAGTCAATTACTACACCTTTTCATTTGTCAGCTGCAGAAGACAGGCAGTATTTAATGTATTGCCTGAATCTACTTGGTGTGGCTGGGACATTCTTTGAAGTGAAGGTGCTTCTCTTGTGTATTCAGGAAGTTGTTTATTCTCCCCTTGGTTGAAATGTGTGCAAGTATTGGTAAAGTTTGTCACTAAACTGCTTTTACACCAACCATGTGAATATTTGAACTGGCTTTTCCTTCAAAACAGCTGTTTAGTCTGTTTACGTAAGGTCATAGATATTATATTGTTTTTGTTGCTTTGTCATGGGCATGATCTCCCAAGAAGGGAACAAATGTTTTGTGTGAGACTTTGCTCTTGGTGGTTGTGTTGGAAGTATACCTGCTAACAGTCACATACCACTGAATGTAATGTGTAATATAACATTTTGAACATTTTGATACCAGTAATCAAGAATTATATGATAAATTTTTTTTTTACAAATTAGAAACAAGAAGGGATTACAGTAAAGAAATTGTATTTGTGCTGAATCCAAGAAAGAGTACATACATTCTTCAACTTTTAGTTTTGCTCAGTTTTATTTGTTTATTGTTATTTGTTCTTATTAAGAAATAAGCCATTAGTAATCATGAACTAAATTTTTATTTACCTGATGTTTATTATGGTGGGAACTGAAAGGTAAGTATAGAATACAGATACATATTTCAAGCTATTCTAGGTAATAAGATGCTTTAGACCAGGTAATCTGATTGTCTGTGGGAGAGAAAGATCTGAGTTATTTGGAATGATGGAATTATGATCACGGAGCAGGTGGGTGGTGCAGGGCTGCCACTTGTCCCTGTGTGATCATTACACTCACAACCTTCACTGATTTGTCTGAAGCTCTTGTGTACATTGATCAGGCAAAAGTGATATTTTAGGGACATTTATTGGATAGTGTGTATGTGTGGATGTAAAAATGTAAGCCATAATTTTGTGATTCAGCTGATGGATTTGATATATATATATATATATATATATATATATATATATATATATATATATATATATATATATATATACTATATAGTGTGCATATATCAGTTAAAGAAAAGTGAAGGATTAAGGATTTAAGTTGATGTTATTTCTTCATACGTTAATTTAATCAATCATTTACTTTGAGTAAATGAAGACTAACTGCTTTCCACACACTTGTAATGGCATGGAAATGAAACATGTCTGAAGAGTTTAAATGTTATGGTTTGAAAAATCTGAACCTTATTTGCCTTAATACATTTGGATGTTACCAAACTCCAATATTTTTGCTGCACTATCTCATGTAATGTGGAATATTGCAGACGTGATGAAGAGGAAGAAGAGGGAAGTGAGAAGTGTCCTGTGAACAATGGTACTGTGACCCCTGGGGAGGAGGTGGTGGTGGAGCAGGAAGAGCAGGGGGCCACCACCCAGTCCAGGGAGGGGGAGGGGGAGGAGAAAGAGGGTGCTGGGGCAGTCATAGATCTCTCAGCTGCTGTTCCGGCCTCAAACAAGAGACTCAGAGAAGGTAAGACCGCAGGGTGAGGGATAGTTTGTTTGTAAGACAGTTGTCAGTGTGTTGTATGACAGTTCTGCCCCACTGGATGTGTACAGTAGCACAGACATGTTTCAGATACTGAAGACATGTTTTTCACTGGAAACAAGGCCTATGTAAGGCACAAATAAGCATATTGTGACTAAAGTCGAAACTTTTTTGTTACATATTTTTTCCATGAGCATTATAAAGTTAAGATTCCTAAAAAGTAAGGAACACTGAATTTAATATGGGCTAGAAGAAAATTCTTTGCTTCATTGAATGGAGGATGTATTATAGCAGGATGGGTATGAAAATGATGGAGTCATGTGTGCCATTCATAGCATCAGACTTGTGTACAGAGGAGTCATGTGTGCCTGCAGGTGATGAAGCATCTGAGACATCAGGGGACTGTGAGGCCCCACCGGCATCCCGCCCCAGGCTGGCCACCACCCCAGAGGCCAACAACACTGCCAACCATGTTGAGAACCACCAGACCCCATCAGATGACACCCCAAAGGTCAATGGGATGAGCAACGGCTACGAGAGTGACAGCAATGGCACAAATGACGTGAACGACAATGAGGTGGAGGAAGAGATGCCCCCGATTCCCCCCATGAAGGAGCTGACCCCAGAGGAGCTGGCGGAGAAGATGAAGCTTGTCCACCGACTGCAGGTAGAGCTTCGCAATGAGGAGATGAAGCTGGTACTCCTCAAGAAGGTCAGGCAGTCCCAGGTGAGGCCTGCAGCCACAGCTAGTAGGGTTGATACTGGGAGAGTCAATATCCAAGACTTTAGAACACAAGTCGTTCCAGGTTCATGCTGAGATTGGTGCCAGGCTCTCCATGTGGCCAGGTTAGCTGGAGCCTTTGATGACACTTCAATCTGGGAGTCATTTCCTGCCAGAGGGAGTGGCAGCCAGTTGAAGTGTCTGAGAAAGCGACTGGCTGATCCCGTCATGTTGTGAGGTATTGACAGGACATACTGTGTCAATTTTCCTCCCAACTGTTTCAATTTGATGTTACTCAAGGCAGTGTAAATGAGGAATAATTGATGTCCTGTTTTGTACTGCAGACACCAGAGTTGTGGAGCAGGAGACCAATCTTAGATGTGTGCAGAATTGCGTTCTAAAATGTGGCGAATTTCAATTTTTACAAAATGCCTAGATTGTATAGGTATTGAAGGGACTCACCCATTTTGTTGAGGCGCAGGTCACATAGGAAGCTGCTAGACTGATGGTTCTTTTAGTTGGATAACTCTTGCAGTTAGTCAGAGGATAAAGTTTGAGTGGAATGGGGATCCCATGGCTGATGTGAATGCAACTTCCTCATTACTAATTTAAAATATATTTCATGCACTGCTCCATGCCAAAACTCACGCCCATTTTTCTTGGATGGTTTAAGTCCTTTTGTGGGTTTTAGTGTTTATTGATTGATTCATTAACTCTTATTCCTTATCTCAATCTTCTCTTACAATTCAATGATGCATACCTGAATTTCATTTCTCTTCAGTGTGTAGAAGTGTAGCATAAGTACCCCTTCCCACTTGATACTTACCAATTCCATTGATTAGTTGCACTGCTAAGTTTGCATGGCCATAGCCTTAAGTGTGCATTAAATCCAGTGACATTAAAAGAAGAAAAAGAATGAAATTATCATTTGTTAGTCATTCTCTGCTCTTGATCAAAAGTTTGCTGGTGTTTCAGGTGATGAAGGAGAATGTGAGTACTACTGCCAATGACACAAAGACTGCACTCAACAAACTTCCCTCTAACACAACGGCTACCAAGCTGGTCCCCTCACAGCCTCCCCCAGTCATCAAGCAAAATTTGAGTGCCAAGGTACAACTCCTCCTTCTGAGTCCTCCATTGTTCAGTCTCAGCCCAGCATAATGTGTTCTGGTATAAGGCCATATCATAGTGCAGACTCCATATCATGATTTATTTATATCTTTTTTTTTTTTTTTTTTTTTTTTTTTTTTTTTTTTTTTATGAAAGAGGCATGATGCTTGTAGATTTTGTTGTGATTGTACTTGCTTCTTGCTATGTAGTGACCACCAAGTTTGTTCTGAATGGTGATGTCTAGTGTTTTCCTAGCCATCATTTGGTGTGTGGTGAGGCAGTGTGTGGTAAGCTGACAAAGTCCACCATGTCATGCCAGCAATCGTGATGCCACCTGCCTTTGCTTCTCAGTGTGAACATAGAAAGCTTCAGTTTAGCACAGATGTTTTTTGCCCTCACCTCAGTCATGACTAGAGGTTGGAAAAAATTTGCCATTTAAACCATTTTAGGTTCTTATGTATTAACCTTTTTCATCAAAATATGTGATGGAAACACAAAAGTATGATTTTTCTATGTGAAAAGGAACATTAAATCTTGTGTATGAACTATTGAATAGATTGAGATTCTGACCAGACTTGTAAAAAGAAATATAAAAGTAACTCAGACTGCTTTGCAAAAATGTAAAAGCAAATTTTATTCATATTTTTTTTTACATTTTCTTCTATAAGATATATTTTGTGTGAACACAGTTCTTTAGATTGGGAAGCTTTTCTCTACATCCACGTTGGCTACTGGAGAGATTTCAAATTAGCTACATCCGGTGGCCTCATTGCCTCAGGAGGTGTTACATCACTTCTGCCCTCTCCTGGTGGAACTGCTTTGACCGAATAAAGCATTTCAGTGTCTGGATCTCTCACCAGTATTGCCTCAAACTTTTGACTTTGATAATTATCATTTTCACTAGAAATTCCCTTGATCTTGTGTTTGGTAAAATCCAAATTGTCAAAAAATTTCCATCAGAGACAGGCTTGCTGTCTTTCAACTTTGTCATTTGAGTTGGAATGAAACCCAAGTTTCCAGCAATGGCAAGATATGCTTGCATCTGGAGAGCTTCAATGTCTGTGTTGTTTTTATTGCTGCTTCTACCGGATCTATTTAAGTTAAAACGGACCATTCCCTATCTGGTAATTACTGGTTTAGATGCAAGAGGTATTTCCTACAACTTAACACTGCTGTCATGAAGTCATCTGGTAAAAATATTGTGTTTGGGGCACATCTTTAGATATCGGGCAGAAACAGTATTTAAATAAAAAAATTATTCATTCATTTATTTTTTTATTTATTTATTTACTTAATATAATAATAATAATTATTATTATTATTATTATTATTATTATTATTATTATTATTATTATTTGTTTTTTTATTTATTTAATTTTCAATTTATTTGAGTAACCTCTAGTCATGACAGCTTTTGTTGACCTCAGGAAATCAGTTGTCCAGATCTTTCTAAGCACTAAAAGTCTCCTCCACAATAAATGAATGTTATGTAAACTGCACTCGGCTTTATTACAGCGAGCATTCTTACATTATTTAGTATCAAGTAATTATCTGATCTTTATTTGTATGGTAAGGGAAATTGCAAACAGTCATGTTAATGTAGTGATACAAGGAAGAGGCTTTAATCTGACTTGTTCATTTTCACACATGCTGGCACAGGTAACCACCAAACCTAAATATTGCTACGTTGTCCACTAAGAAGCAATGTTTCCCTGCAGGCCTCCTCCTCTGCCATCCCAGCACACATCAAGATGTCACAGGAATATAAACAAGTAAAGAATATGACATCAGCTGTTCCTTCTGAGTCACTGTCTCCTAGTGCTCTGCAGGCACAGAAACACCTTTTGGCAAGAGGTATGTATATGGCTCTTCGTATTGTCAGGATGTATTTTGTACACTAGAGATGAACTTTGGATTCTTTTGAGGTATCAACCTTAGATATTCTTGATGTAATGATTCGGTGGTGACCAGTGTCCACTGTCTGAAATCAATCCGGATTAGCTTCTTTTTATCAAAGTTCATGCTAGTGATCCAAATACACCTGACCCCATTGTGGGCAGGGTACATTCTGAAAACATGGCTGGATTCTGCAGGAAATCCAGTCATCAAGAAAAACTTGTATACTGTAGTTGGTGATTACACTTAATGTCACCCAAAGATTAATGTTATTGATGTATGTGGGAATAAGTATGAGTGTAGAACAGCAGCTTGTAGAGCAAGAATGTAGCCCTGACTGCAATGGTTAGACCGGCAAGTGAGCCATTTGAGCCGAGCGTCACCGTGAACCTACGATGTGCTAACTTCCCCCCATGTCCTGTATCAGGGACCACCCTGACCAGCACCGGAGGTGGCAATGGATCGGGCAGCTCCAGCAGCAAGTCAAGCAACGGAGGCAATGGAGGCAGTTCATCCAACATGCTCTCTGGCTTGCCCCCCAACCTGAACCTGCCCTTCAACTTGTCACGGGAGGTGGAGATCATTCGCAAGGACTCGCCTGCATCTTCTTCCTCTCCTGGCCCCGGCCCCCTGGACTCTCCCTCCCAGGTGTCCATCTCCAAGGTGCGGACGTCCACCCCTCACTCCTCACACCCATCAACCGACCGTGCCCTCATAAAGGTTCGCACATCACCCTCATGCCGCCCCTCAGCCAGGCCACTGCTTCTCCACTACCTCTCCTTAGTTGGTATTTTGTTTTATTGTTCTGGAGATAAGCATTTTGATGCCTCGGGGGACTTGTGCATCTTTCTCAGTGTTGGTGATAAATACTTTTATCAGAGCTTCAGTGGATGATGGACAGTCCTTCAGGCAGAGAGAGCTTATATCCATATTATCTTTACAGTGTTGGTTTGATTTCTGCTCTTCTCTTTCCTATCCAACTTTTCAGTATTCATTTTGGTTTACAATAGTTATGTCAATGTCAGCAGATTTGGATGTGCTGCATTTGTAAAATCTGTGTTTTTCTCTACAAGTTTACTGTCCTCCCAGTTGCCTTGACTTTTAGTGGGATGAATTCTGGGAGAGTGTAAAGCCATTAGATGACCCTTGTCCAGTAGCTATTCCCCCAAACAAGTCTTCTGTGTAGTGAGTTACTTGTGATGCCCCATGCTTCTTGGGAGCTTCTTTGGAGAACAGTGATGTGTTAAGAATAATGCTTGGATATGACTACACCAAGGAGAAATGTCAATGGATTATGATTAATGAAGACACACCAAATAGCTGGGAAAAATTTAGTGACTATGCCCTATCAGCTGTATTGCTGGTGTTAATGCATCCATTGAAGGTGTTCAAAGTCTCTCAACTCGATAGGCCAGCACTGT
Organism: Portunus trituberculatus; assembly: GCF_017591435.1. NCBI lineage: Eukaryota > Metazoa > Arthropoda > Malacostraca > Decapoda > Portunidae > Portunus > Portunus trituberculatus. Next base: position 20,146,906 of record NC_059304.1, read on the forward strand.
GCTCTCCTCCAGAGTAGCAGCATGGGGAATGATGCCTAATTCATTGATGTAGTGGATTTGTTTGAAGGATTACTGTTGCTGGCCAATGGTTATTTGGGATCACCTTAATATTGACTAGCTGCCCATTTCAATGCATAATGGGTTCTGTTGTGAGTAAGAAGTCATAAAAATACTTCAAAGTTAACAAAGAAAATGTGTCTTTTTTTTTCTCTCTATGCTTGATTGTCTAAATTCTGTAGACGGAGTTCATCCTCTTGAGCTTGTCATTATAAAGTCCATAAGGCTGTGCTGGGAGTGTGTTGCAGGAAGTGAAAAAAAATTTTGTAAAGTTAAAGAGCAAATTACTGCCTAGATGCTAGTACTTTATTTATGGATTTGTTTATTTGATTTATTTTATATTTTTTGTTTATTTATTTATTTTTATTTTTTTATTTTAGATGCTTGCCTACCCCAATTTGAATATTTTGGTGTAATTTTTGTCTATTTTTATTTATTGAGTTATTTATTTTTATTTGTTTTTTTATTATTATTATTTTTTATTTAGTCATATTTAATTATTTGTTTATCTTTTGTGTAAAACTTTTTCCTCCTAGTTTTGACTTTAGATAGTGGGAAAGTTCCCTGCACTTGATTGATTAGCTGTGTGTTGAGTAGACCATTGACAGCATCCCTCTGTTGTGTGCTTATTAACTGACTGACCTGACTTGCTCCGTTTCCACTTCCTTTGTAGTCTGACATGAGTGTTTTCAGCTGAAGGAAGTTCTGCCTTTCCAAATGTTTTAAAAGCCCTCTAGACTTGTACATAGTGAATATGATTTTTATTTCTTCGTTTATTATATATTTATTTATTTCTCATCTGATATTTTTACCTGTTTCTGCTTTTGATTTTGTGAATTTGTTATAATTTGTGTGCAATAACTGACATTTTCCTCCAGGTTTACGCACTGCCTCTTGATTGCACTGCACTAATTGTATTTCTTAATTTTTATAATTTGTCTTGGTAATTTTTGGGGCTTTTAATTATTTACATTTTTATTTATTTATCAATTTTTTTTACACTCATTATAGCATGCCACCTTAAAGCTCCCCAGCATCCCCTTGGCAGCAGTGTTTACTGCTACTCAAAAGCTTCACGCTGCTCCTGAATTATGTTATTTTTCCCACACTTCCTTTGAGCTGTGCAGCTTGAGGGAGTATGTAGTCAGCAGCAAAATGTGTAATTTAGTAACCTGAGTTTGTTTTCTTTCTTTCACTCGGCTGGCCTCATATATCAAACATTACCACCACCACCACCACCACCACCACCACCACCACCACCACCACCACCACCACCACCACCACCACCACCACCACCCATCACTACCCCTGCCCTCCCTTTCCCATGATCACCTGTAACTGATTTAAAATGTAATTTTGCTCCCCCTCACAGATGAGAGTTCATTGTCTATATTAATCTCATAATGTTATTGTGATGGTCCAGTTCACTGTTCATGGTTATAGTTGTTACTGGGTAACTGAAGCTTTGTAGAAGAGCACTAGTTGATTAAGTAGAGAGGTTTCTTATATTCATCAGTCATACAGTATTGAGAGTCAGTAGACCTCTTGAAGTACTCCCTAATATTTTTTTTTTTTTTTTTCTGAAGACAGACTTGTAAGTGTAGGAATACTGAAGGAAGGTTTTCATCTGTGATCTACTCTATATAGTCCAAACATTTTATATTCAACATATTAATATTAATTAATAGTGAAAAATTATTGTTACTACATCGTGACAAATGCAGATCATCTATTGACACTCACATGTAAAGAGAGAGAGAGAGAGAGAGAGAGAGAGAGAGAGAAAAGCATCTTAAACCACTTGTACATACTGCACCCAAGGCATGCAGGCATGTTGTGCACACATACCTCTGGGACAAGTATGTTACCTTGAACATGGCACATACTATACTAACAGGAAGTGAGCTGTGTGGTGACATAACACAGTACTTGATGCAGAGACAGCTACACAAACACATGGTGTAGAAGCAATGTTCACACAGTCAGTATGGAGTGAGTAGTTGTCGGTATAACATGTGCACTAATTTCTGACTAATGAATTTTCATGTTTAAAACAGGTTATGCTGGGTTTCCTTGTTTTATGTGAAGAGTTTGGCAGGCACAGATATATACATGGTTTCTTTGTAGTTCAAAACCATAGAGGCAGTGAAGCCTATAATTGTAAGTGAAGAGGAAGCTCACAGCAGCCAAGTTTGGCCTTATCAAGTGTAGTACATGCTGCAAGTCTCATGTTGGACAAAACTTACATGAGATCAGACTGTATATGCAGCACTGTTACATTCTGTTTTCAAGCTGGACAATTTTTTTTTCGCAAGGATGGTGCTGCATTCTTGTATAGTTGATGAATGACGCCATGAGACCACATAAAACAAGGAAACTTGGTATTTTATCCCCAGCAAAAGATTTTATTATGCTATATATTTTCTTATTGAGTTGTACTAACTTATGTGTAAGATAACATTAATAATTCTGCTTTTGCTCCAATGTAACAAAACCCCTGACAACATGCAACTTTAGTATTCAGAGCAGAGACCAGAGGACTAATTGGGACTGCAGTTATCATTAGCATTAAGTCAGTAGTTCCTTGTGTGGTAAATCCTTTGTGATCTTAGAGAGATATTAAGAGGTTTTGTTTGTGAATTTAAAGAAAACATTTCAAAATGAATTATATTAGTTTTTACAGTCATGGGTTTTGGTCACATGGAAAAAGAAAATTCTCTCTCTCTCTCTCTCTCTCTCTCTCTCTCTCTCTCTCTCTCTCTCTCTCTCTCTCTCTCTCTCTCTCTCTCTCTCTCTCTCTCTCTCTCTCTCTCTCTCTCTCTCTCTCTCTCTCTCTCTCTCTCTCTCTGACTTCTTTACAGGATGGTTCAATGAGGATATGGCAGCAGCACATCTCTCTCTCTCTCTCTCTCTCTCTCTCTCTCTCTCTCTCTCTCTCTCTCTCTCTCTCTCTCTCTCTCTCTCTCTCTCTCTCTCTCTCTCTCTCTCTCTCTCTCTCTCTCTCTCACACACAGAGCATTTTTGGCAATAAGTCTCCACCATCACCACTGCATCATCCACTGCTGAATGTTTTATTTAATATGTATTGAAGGTGGGCAGCTCATCTTCATTTGTATTAAGTTTGATTATTTCTTGTGGGAGCAGCCAGTGAGCAACAGCAACAGTAGCAGCAGCAGTAGTAGCAATACCAGCAGCAGTCGTGTGGATGACACCCACACCCCTGCCCAGCGCCAGGCAGCTGCTCGACTGGCTCTGAGGAAACAGTTGGAAAAGACGCTACTCAGGGTAAGGCTCCTACTCTGGGAATTTGTAGGTGTCAGTTTTGAATGTTTTGTTAACCTAAGCTTTTGGTGCGTGTAACAAGAGTGAGGTGGTCCATGAGAGGGTTTCTGTTCACTAGGAGTGATATGGCTAAGAATGTGAATGAGTGTGTGTGTGAGTATGTGGTGCTTTGTGCCACCCTGTGTGAGATTGTCAGCCTAAAGTGAATGAATGTACCATTAAAGTCATTGAGTTTGTCTTATTCATGTAGGAAAAATATGCTACCTTCCAAAGTTGTCATTTTAGTGTTTTTGCTTCTTTTGTCTTTTAAAACAAACATTATAACTTATTGAAAACTGCAGTTTTGAATATTTTTTTAACCATTTATTAGATGTTTTGGAATGACTGGCAAGTATTGATGTAATCAAGAACAGTTTTATTCTTGTCTGGGGATATGGATGTAGCTGAAAAGCAAATGCTTTGGAGACTGGAAACTATCCATCATGCATTGTCATTCCTTAACAATGATGGGCAGCTAAAAAGTTTGATATTTTACAAAAAAAGATAATTTGACATTTTTGTTCTTTCATTTTCAGATTCCACCTCCCAAACCACCTCCTCCAGAGATGCATTTCATCCCCAACCCCAACAACACTGAATTCATCTACCTACTGGGCCTGGAGCAGTGTGTGGAGCACATCCTGCTGAATGGCAAGATGACCGACCCACGGCCTATGCCTTTCATCTGTTCCCAGTGTGGCACGGACTTCACCCCTGCATGGAAGTGGGACAAGGCTTATCTCAAGTCTAAGAGTGAGTGTTGGATATATTTTATAAGCTTGAGTATGGAGACTCATCATTGTATAATTGGATTCAGTACAGAAATACAATGATCTTTGTTCCATGCCATTTTAAATTAAATGTTAAACATGAATGTCCCCATTCTTGATTTTGCATTTGTTTTCCAAGGCTTTTATGCAATTCCTTTAATCAATTCAAGAATTTTGTGAAGTAATAATTATTTATGAAGAGAACAAATACATCACAGAAGCCTGGAGGTTAAGTTTTGGGTTTGTTTTACTTTTAGGGCAAGATTGTAGGAACAAGCATCATTGTGTGTTGATGTGGGCACCTTTTCTACACACTCTTCTTTTATGTAGTTCTGGCTTAGTCTGTAAATAGGGGACTGACATAAAACATTGATCATACACCAGTTGCTTTGAATGAATGCATGAATAAGGCTAACTGAAGTCAGTGAATATTTTTGTAAACTAATTTGCTTTTTGGATCTTTTGTGTTGCTGAAATAGTATTGAGATTCTTAAGATACCAAAGTGCTTCTTCCAGAGTCTGTTGGGTAACTTGCTAATAAGTACTTTCTTTCATTGCATTATCTCCTAATGTTTCTGTTGCAGTTAAAGTTGAGAATGGGCAGGAGGGCAAGGTGGTGTGTGAGCTTTGTGTCACCACCAACCTGAAGCAAGCCCTCAAGCAGGAGCACACCAACCGCCTAAAAGCTGCATTCGTGAAAGCCCTGCAGCAGGAGCAAGAGATAGAGGCTCGCATGGCGCAGGTATGGCCAAAGAAGGTACAGTTTGGACATGTTTTTGTTTTGTTAGCACTAGAGGTGGAGCTCACTGTGGGCTGGTAACAAGGCTGACTACTTTATGGATATTGTGAGTTACCAGCCGCCACCACCACCACCACCACCAGACTGAGAGAAGCATGCACTGTTCACTGTTGTCCTCTCTGTGGCCTCATTGATGGGTGCTCTGATCCCCTCATGGATGCAGGTCCCCTTCAATGCCTCCACTTGACTTACCTATCATGGCCATTAGTCTCCTGCACAGCATAACCATCAAAGTTAGTTTCATGTTGAACAGCTTAGTAGATGATTCTGCTAGCTAGAAATGAATGTATAATGTCAACTGTATGGAGAGGGAATTTTCATAAAAGTATCTTTGAATGGAACATCTTGTATCTCATTTGTGATAATTTATGATGATTTTGCTAACAAGGTAAAGTTAAAATGTGGGAGAGCAAGTTTTTAATGGATTGACCAAATGTAAAACCCAAATTATACTGGTGTTGTTATAAATGTCTTCTAGAAATTATATATTATTGTGTAGTTTGCAGCCAGTTATCTTGAATTTCACTTGCAATTTTAGATCCCTTTTTAGTCAGTAATTTGTATTATTTTTTGTGATTACCACCTTATCTTGTAATAAGTGTTGGCAGGAGAACCCATCCATGTTTTACTCAAGTGTAATTAGTGTTGTTTTGACACCCTGCATTCCTTACGTGTTCAGTAACGTCAGTAAAGCCTCTGAGGTGAAGAGACGACCACAGGGGGGCTATAGGGACAGTGCACGTACCTCAGCTCTTAATGTAGCTCATGTGTTGATGTCTAATCATATAATAAGCTAATCCTTCTGTCACATCACCGACTAAATGATTGCAATGTGTTTTCTATGCACAGAATTCATTCATAAAGTGTGATGTGCTTGAATTCAGTGTATGGTGACCAAGCATCCTATTTTTAGATATTTTTCAGCTTTATTTCTATTTATTTACTTTTTACCATTTTGCATTTCCATACCTCGCATCATCTTTTGAAATTTGATTTCTGTCCTAATTTCATCACGCTCTTGCATAATCTGACCAGTGGTGGCTTGGTCAGAGACAGACCATAGCGCTGTGTGTGTGAGCATGTTCTGAGGCACGGCGGTGCCAGGCTTCACTACGGGCGTGCCAGCGCAGCTATCAGCTGTTTGTCATTCTGAACATCAGTAAACCTGAATTTGCTCTAATTCCAATTAAGACATTTTACTGGAGAAAAGCAAGATGTAAATCTTGATAGAATTTCACTTATTGGATTCATGGTGAAGATAGCCTACTTTTTCTTAATGTATTCACCCAAAAGTGAAATTAGAAAAAAAACTTATTTTGTCTTGAGAGTTTGTTCTGTATAAGAAAAAAAACTTAAATAAATAGTTTGCAGATTGAAAGCCTGCTTTCAGAGTTTGATACATCACACAAGCAAATTCTCACTATTGTATGTTACTCTAGAAAACCCTTTTCAAGTTTTCTGTAAGTAGTTATTTGATGGAAAGTATATCCTAGGCTTTATTTTGCCTCCCTACATCCTCCCCACAAGAAACCAAGGAAGTATGTCATGATTTATAAATAATTTGCACAACTAACGTCATTATAAAGTCAGCAATAAACTGGTACCAGAGTTGGCAACTCACTCATCCCTTGGCATTTGTGGAATATTTGCCAGTCTGCCTCACACTATGGACTGTGAGTGGCAGTTAGAAAAATGTATAGCAATTGTCCCTGCTTAGCACCGTGAGCCTCCCCAGCTGTAAACACAGTGTGCTCAACGCATCTGTGGTGCTCCTTGGAAAATGAGAATCCTGTCTGCAGAGGCTGGGCTTGATACCCTTGGTCGCATTACTCTGTGTTGTGTGCAAAACCTATCTTATTTTCAGCTGCTATTTCTTTATTCATCAGGATCAGAGACATTACCGAAGAGAAGTTGGCAAATCGTCGCCGATTCCAAATGTTTACAACCGAGAGGATCGCCGCCGCTCAGTCATGCCAGACTCAACTGACTTCTTGACTGTAGGAGGGAGGGGGTCGTCATCCTCGGTTGTCATCTTACCACGTCAGGTCAGCTGCAGGCGCTGGATCAGCGATAACTTTGAGGCTTTGACTGCCTGGGGGCAAGTTAGGGATTTAGAAGATGGCCTAATGTGCGTGCAGAGAGGGATGGTTTAGTTGGTGGCGTGCTAAGATGGTCAGTGCTGACTGACATGAGAGTGACCTCATGGGCTGGTCAACACAGTGGTGCAGTACAGGGATCGTTTTAACAGACTCTTAGATGTCCTAGGGGATCATTTACCAATCAAGATCAGTCATTTTACATAAATTATAACAAGATTAAATTTGACTTCCCAGTTATGTCAGCACCTGATCCCATCATGCCATGCTCAGCAACAATACACACTTCACAGTATGGCTGACCATGTGAATAAAAGTAGCTAGTTACCATTATGTAGATCTATTAATGTACCTTTTGGTACTTTTCCAAATTTTCGTTATCATCATATTCTTTTTAATGTTAATTGAAGAGTCTGTTAACATGGTTGTACTGTTACAGAATAGAGGTTGAAGCATCGTTTGTGCGAATCTTGCGCTAGGCACATTGTGTAAAGTCACACATAATAGCATTGCAAAGGAACACTGGTTTGGACACAGCTTCTGCCAAACACCTGAAAAAACGGCACCCTGGCTTTATGTAGTGATAACGTGCCAGTGTTTTGTGATGGAGCTTTTTTGGAGTTGGGAATTATGGCAAACTTTTCTCCACTTTCCTGTATCTTCTTTTTCACTCTTCTCATATGTCATCTTTCATTAATATTTTCATCATTCGTGTTTGGGTATTAGCAATATGGTGAGTTTTAGATTAACATCTGTTTGAGGTAATTAGTAACATTTAATATCAAGATGGTCAAGAACATGCAAGATTTATCCAGATTTTCTCCCATGTGTTATTCTAAGTATTCAAAATTTTAACCTAACCTTGAAGTTTCATCTTTGTTGAATTTTCCAGGTGATATGAACTAAAAGTATTTTTTTTTTTTTTTTTTTTTTTTTTTTTTATACATGTGTTAGCACAATTTTAGAATGTAATACATTGTGTTCAACCATCTTGCAAGTCCAGAGTTTGCTCTAAAAAGGTATTATATCAGTTTTATTTAACTATGCAAAGTGTGCATTTTAGGAAACTATTCTGGAAGTGTTGATGTAATCTACACTGAAATTTTTTGGAAAATCTAGTTTACTAAATTTTTTAGGAAAATCTTCAGCGTCATATTTCAAGTTGGAAATTATAGAGCCATCAGTCACTTTAAAAATTTACACAGTGAACATTCCTGAGGTGAATGCACTCTTAACTGGTATTATCAATCAAGTAGGAAGTTCTTGGCTTGTCACTTTTGACATGAAAATGAGCAAACTTTCTAATTACTATTTATATGAAGTTTGAGATAACAGTGTTAGCAAAGTCTGCCAAGCACCTGTAATATGTATGTGGGTGCTGGAGATTCACTAGATATGTATATACATCTCTTAGCAGTATATTATGTATGTGTTGCTGCTTCACTGTGTATGTGTGGGTGTGGGGGCTTGTTTGCTTGTTCTTACTATGATATGTTTTTAAGAAGAAATGTATACAGTGATCTCATTTTTTTTTATGTTAAAGGATTAGGAAATTCAGATAACTTGGTAATAAATGTGCTACTGGAGACAATCTATCTTGAGTGCATGTTCCTTGTTGTAAGTGCAGCTAGGTTGTTCTATATATGGGAGATAACTGTGTTTTGGGTGTTCACTTCCCTCTTGAGATGTTTGATGAAGCACAAAGAGAGAGTATATAGAGTGAATGTTGTGTGTGTGCAGGGTACAAGGTTTCCTTTGATTCTAGTCTGTATCTTCTTGTTCCTTGTCAGAGTAGTTGTGTGAGTGCTGCATGATGTGTGGCTTTACTTTGCTCTTGTCATGTTTTAATGCTTACTGCACTTCACAAAAATTTTTGAGGGGAGAACAACTTTCCATTCCTGTGACTTGGAGTGCGAGTTTGTGCCTATCCTTGCCTTCTTCAATGGTGTCTTGTCTGTTAGCAGATTTCTTGCACTTCCATGAGTTGTTTGATGTTAATAACTTTAAAATGGGAATGTATGGATGAAGTAAAAAGAAAAAGCTGAGATCACTGTATTTATACAAATAGATAGAAATGATAGCTAATCCTTTTAAGTTTTGGTACAAAATATTGATAGGGATCAGTTTTAGAGGTTCCAAGCAACAAACTGATTGATGCACAGTGTGTTTGCTCCTCTCTCTTAGAAATGCTGACATGAATCAGCTTAATTTTTTGGATTAATTCATTGTTATGATTTTATTTTCTTTCTACTTTACTGTCAGTGAATGCATTGAGTTGCTTCAAGTGGTTTTTATCTTTGCACTTTCCTTCTATCATTGTTTCTCTAAACTAAAGACATTTGTAGATTTACTTTAACTCATTATTTTATTAATTGATTTAAAAAAAATTGAAGTTTTAATATGAATTTGTTGTTGCTAAGTGTCAAGTTCATTATTACCATTTCTTTAAATCTTTATGCAAGAACATTGCATTGATTGTTATTAACATTTGACTTTTCATTCTCAACAGGCTTCACCACAGCCAGATATATCAAGTGCATCAGTATCTATGACACCTGTGACGGCCTCGCTGCCCTCTCCCTCTGCCCGGCTGCCCTCCAGTGTGTCAGTGACAGCCGTCAAATCAGACTACGGTCACAACTCCAGGAGCTCCAGCCACCGCTCCTCTCCTTCAGTGGCCACGCAGCTCCAGCTGCAGCGGGAGCGTGAGAGACAAAAGGAGAGGGAAAGGGAGAGAGAAAGGGAGAGAGAAAGGGAAAGAGAAAGAGAACGAGAAAGGGAGAGGGAGAGGGAAAGAGAACGTGAAAAGGAGAGGGAGAGAGAACGTGAACGGGAGCGTGAGCGGGAGAGGGAGAGGGAGAGGGAGAAAGAGAGACAGCAGCGGGAGAAGGAACAGAGGGAGAGGGAGCAACGTGAACGGGAACAGAGAGAAAAGGAAATGTTCTTGCCACCAGGATTAACCAAGCAACAAAAAGAACAGTACATGCAAAGCATGACAGCAGCAGCTGCAATGGCTGCTGCCATGTCTAACCCAGCTGCACTGCAACATTTACAGGCAGCTCAGCAACAGATGATAAGAATGCAAGGATTAAGTGCAGCTGCAGCAGCTGCTTCCCAACAATTACCTGCTCATATGCTAGCACCATATTTACTTGGGCCATATAATCCTTTTGGTCTAGGCCAGTTGCAGCAGCTTATGGCTGCCTCTGCAGCTCAGTTAGTCCCAGCCGCTTCCTCTGCTCCTTCACCTTCCAACAGTAGTAATAGCAGCAGCAGTAGCAGCAGCAAAAGTTTAGCTCAGCAGCAGCAGCAAGAGATAATGCGTCAGGCTGCAGAGGTCCATCGACAGTATCTCCTGGACATGATCCCCTCGGGCGGCCTGCACAGCCAGCAGTCACACTCCAAGTGGAAGAGCTGATAGGCAGGCAGGTGAGCAGCCTCTTACCATCAGCCCCCACCAGTCCCTGCCAGCACTGCTGATGGGACACTGTTGCTGCTGGTGGACAGTGGGACTAAAGGACCCTTAGTGACAGTGACTCGAGTGTGTTCAGCCTAGCTCTGGCCAGCCCACCTACTGTAGTGCTGTGCCTGGGCCGCAGCTGGGCCGTGCTGCACCTGGGGTTCCTAGTCACTTTAGGATAAGGAAGCTCTCTGTGATGTGACCAGTGGGTGAGAGGTCAAGTCGGCTTCGGCCACCCCTCGACCCCAGCACAACCAGCCGTGATGGTCGCCCAGTAGCAGCATCCTGCAGTGCCAGTTGGCCAATCTAGACCAGGAGTCTTGGAGCTGCAGGCACTGAAGTAAATGCATCCTCCTGAGACCTAGGACTCATCAAGATTACTGACTCCTGGACTGCTGGCAACAGTAGGCAACCTTCCACTGAATTATAGTGAATGACAGTTATGGTATTACATGACCACATCCCTAATTTATTTATGTTGTCATTTGTTGTCCATTATGGTGCAAGGGAACATCCTTTCTTCACCATTAATCTGTATTGTTACATAGTTGTAGGATTTCGTGAGACAGTGAGCGGAGTGCCCTGCATGGCGTGTGCTTTAGCTGTCTCCTGGCTGCATCTATGGGTCTCGCATGGTCTAGTTTCATTAGAGTAATAGTAACACAAACGGTAATGCAACAAACAAGGTACTTTCCCTGCACTGATAATTTGTTCTTCATGTGATATTTTTTGTTTTGACTTTGGTTCAGCACAAGGGCGGGCAGACTCGCACAAAGTGACCAGCGTGCTGATCTGGACCAGTCTGCTACTGTTGAGGAGCAGACATCCTTATGGTGGGAGTAGAAAGTGTCATCCAAGCAGGCAGGCAGGCAGTTGTCTGTGAGTGATGGTGAGGCGAGGCTTATTCAGGAACCGGGCTCCCCTCCCAGAGTACTTTTATTTGGTATTGGACTTAAAAACCACCACCCATATTACTTGCCGAAGAGACGAATGCCAGTCGGTTATGTACAGTGTACCATGTGGTGTAATGAATTATTAAGTTACTTTTTATCAGAGATTTGAGTTTAAGTACAAAGTCTTAGAATGCAGCGTAGTCAGATTGCGATATTGGTTAATTTTCGTTCCATATTTCGTACAATGTTTTTGTAAAAGTTTATATGCTCTGATGTAAAATTTGAACAAGGTTACGAAAAGCCATTGCTTGGGATTTTTTTATATAAAAACTATATATATATACATATATATTTTTATTAAAATATATTAGGGGTGTTTGGTTTGTGTACGAGGGCCTGGTGCCTGGCCTCGCTGCTCTCCAGGGGATTCCAATTATCTGTTCAATTCTTATAATTGTCATCACTCCCGTTTTCATAGCCATGGCTGAGTTTCAGATTCATGTAGGCTAGTGTTTTCACTTCATAAGTAAGATAATAGGGCCTTTTTCAATAAAGAAGATCTGAAAAATCATGTGTGAATTTATTTGTGTAACCTAATGAGACATGTGAAGGTAGTATTGTGTGCATGCAGCTGATTTGGACGAATTTTTTTTTAATGTGTATTAGTACTAGGCACACTTTTTTTTCTTACTGTGATAGTTAAGCAACAGCTACACCTGGTGTTCATTGGATGGTGTGTGGATGGCACTAGAGCCTTTGCTGCTGACCACCTTCAATGCCACACTAACTCTTAATGCCTATAGTGTTGTGCACTACTTATGATATACAGATTCTCTCTCTCTCTCTCTCTCTCTCTCTCTCTCTCTCTCTCTCTCTCTCTCTCTCTCTCTCTCTCTCTCTCTCTCTCTCTCTCTCTCTCTCTCTCTCTCTCTCTCAGTAACCAATGGCAATGGAATAGTGTATCCACACTTGTGCCTCCATCAATTTTACATCAGTGAAAAACACCAACGGACACTGCATGGCACACTAACCCTCATTGTTAGTAGTATTTTTATAAATTTTAGTAAAGAATTTGATTTAACTTGCATATATTTGCTTAATAATGGGAATGTGTGTGTGAGAGACGTTCCCACTTATTTTCATGAATATCAACGTGATGTACATATAGATATGGAATTATTAATTGACAGTGTGCCTTTATATCGAATTAATACCAGATTCATTCCCGGTAATGGAAGAGGTTCAATGCAACCCCTTTCCATCACCCTATCACTTCAACTCTGACACTTACGCATCCTTTTGTCTCGTTTAGTTGTTACGTACGAATACGATCTGAAAATTAGATACATAATAGCGAGTAGTGTGTCTGGTGTAGGCCCTAGGGTGCTCCATGAGTGATGACTGGTCAATTGTTTATCTGGAGTTTGTGAATTTTCACGCATGGCATAGACTTGGGGCTCAGCAGCTATTCAGGTGTTTGTGGTAGGAAGAAGGAATATCTGAAGGAGGTAACTATGATATTTTAAGCAGTGTTCCGCGGAAGGGAAAACTGATCCTTCACAGCGTACAGCAAATGTGACCTGAGTATGGTGCTACCATATGTTACAGCTCAGTGACAATGACATGATTCAGTCGGTATTTGTATTATACTCAGAGGAGCAGCATATCATACTGTATGTACGAACTGATAACCTTCACTCCACAGTCCACGGTCCGCATGGTGTATGAAGGTTTATAAACATTCATTAGTTCCGCACACAAAACGGCTCTCTACTCACAGTATCCTAATTTTGGTGAGTCATACGTTCGTTTACCACTCGTGAACCTATATTCTTGTCATACGTTGTTCATCTGTATGTTCCTGTCCTAAACTAATCCAGCATTCCACCCAACTCCACCAACACGACTCACACACGTCCAGTATTGCCATAACGCTAGATCTATTTAGTAGTATTTGTTTATTTGATTTTAGGAAAAGAAGGGAGAGGTGTTGAGTATTACACGAGGGCAATTTCTCTCTCTCTCTCTCTCTCTCTCTCTCTCTCTCTCTCTCTCTCTGCCCCACAGCAAATATACTTAAACCCTCGTTATCTAGAGGTAGCTAGGCTAAAAATTAGTTATCCATATTAAAATCAATTCATCCTATTATTTCTTTGTTTACAATGAAAAAATTAAACGCGCGTGGGCTGTGTCTGGAAACCCAGGGGCGTGCAGGCAAACATTGGTGGACTGACCTGGGGGAAGGCATAGCTGAGGTACCCCTATGGCCCAATATTCACATACGTAATTCATTTAAAAATCGCGAGAAGAAAAATGGCGCCCAGACTGGTTTGCCCTACATTTTTAGACGCAACAAATACTTTAAACAATAACCGATATATAATAACATTGCCGAGTCTATTGTTTACAAAATGAAGTCCAACTAACGGTCTGTATTTCAAACAAATGGTGCCACAAACACTTCATAATGTCGAAAAGGAAACACAACCACACTATAGCAAATTACATTTTCTGAATATGAAAAATACTTGCTTTTTAGGCAAATAAAGAAAACACAGATTTCTCGTTCTATAAAGATTTTCGTTCTCTATTTTCGTATCGTAATCATTTTGAATTTGAAGATACAAAGTTGGACCAAATTTCATGGAATATTATTACTTGGGTTATGTTTTCCATATTTTTTAAGTGCTATATCAAGGACCAAAACAATCCAAGGCGCGCTAATTAAAAAAAAAAAAAGTTACATTTTATGCAGTGACTTTAATGTTATTTTTTCGTTAGACAAAACAAATAAACACACACACACACACACACACACACGTGTGTGGTGTGTGCCTGGTCTCAGGCCTATCCGAAGATCGGAAATAATGAGCTCTGAGCTCGTTCCGTAGGGTAACGTCTGGCTGTCTCGTCAGAGACTGCAGCAGATCAAACAGTGAAACACATACAAACTAGACTCGATTCAATTAAGGCTTGAAACATATACTTTACTTTGCTGATAACGATTGAGGTATTAGAACAATGCCAATCCATTAATAAAAGAAATACTCTTACCCTTATGCTAAGATTTTTTTTTTTTTTTTTTTTGCACGTTTTAGAAAAGACTCCTCCATACAAAATTTACCTGAGAGGTTGAAAATATACACTGAAGAGACACATATAGTTAAATTCTAGAATCTAGAGTGTATGCAAAACTCCAAGCGTCACAAGTCCAGTAGTTAGAAATGATGTCAGATGGAGGTCATTAAAAGCTATGTAATTATGAAGCTAGGAAGAGTAAAATTAAGTCCTTATGGATTCTGTGCTTATAAGGTGCAAATAAAAACATGAATCTGAATGTATATGTAACGAAGCTGATTATGAATTAATAAATAGTAGGAATGGGCTTTTCTTGTAAAGGTTGGTCCTGGAAGGTGGCATATATAGGGACAGCTTGGTGTGGTGGCGGTCTGCTCGTTCTGGTGGTGGTGGGTCAGGAGGTAGGAAGTGACGGTATCTTGGGATGTTGAGTAGTTTGGCTGCATATTGCTGTAACTGTAGCTGGTGGAGATCTGGTACATGAACGTGATTGCTCTGGTTGGGATATCAGCTCTATAGATCCTTTCATTCCACAAGTCTGAGCAAAGATAACAGAGGAGAGTGGAACTCACGAGATACTTTCGCATGGAGGGATAATTTCGCACGTGACACCGCCATGTTTGCTCATAGGGCTAAGGGCATTGAGCAGCACCCTTACACTGGTCATAAGATTGTGCAGTGAGCATTTCTCCACAATTTAAACCGTGGATGTCTTGTTTGTTCGTTTATCATGCTTATGAACATATATATATATATATATATATATATATATATATATATATATATATATATATATATATATATATATACCTCAGGTGAGCAGTTTGATGACTTATAACAGTGACTGACGCCTTGGACATGAAAATGCATGCATTTTTTGACGTTTTCACTGTGCAATATCACTGGCTATGACTCTCAAATGCTAATTCTTACATTTCCTGATTGGCCAAACGGCAGTCAGCTGCGTTCCTTTCTTGGACAGTGGAAATAAAAGAGACCTCGTTCGGCTACGTAATTTTAGTCACTTTAGTGTTAGTAACACCTGTATATCAGGAACGCATGGTTTATCTTACGGTGACTAACACACGGTAATTCTGCTAACCAATAGCCTATGTATGAGCAAAAGAAAGAATGTGTTCAGTGCATCGTAAAAAAAATACCAATTAAGTATATCACACATCAATATACTGTTTGAATTTGTAGTGTGGCATAGCTAGTTAGACACAGGGAAACAACATTTAGCAGAAGAGACAGTGCTTTTCTGGTCTACCATGCAGTGTCAGTTGCTGGAGGAGACGGAAGCAAGGGGATGAGAGGAATAGGATCATGAGAGCACTCAAGGAGGGAATGCAAGGACGTAAATAAATGGGGGCTCTTGTTGCCACTTCCTCAGTGAGATTTGCCACAGAAAGGTGCCAGATAGATAGATACAGACAGATTAACAAGATACTTGATAGATAGATAGATAGATAGATAGATAGATAGATAGACAATATCAGACATATAAAGATGAGTTAATTGATAGACACAAGTAGACAGACTTAGATGAATAGATAGATGGATAGATATACAGATGGATATGTAGTTAGGTAGATAGATTGATAGATATATAGATAAACAGACAGATAGATAGATAGATAGATAGATAGATATAGAAGTTTGCGAGACTGAAAGCTGAAGCAGACGGAATGCAGTGTGTTGGATTACTTATACAATCACACACGTCATGTAATTACATACGCATTAGAGCATGTGAGGTTGAGGGTGGGAGGGAGGTGGTTGTGGTGGTCCGTCACATGCAAGGGATAATGAGAAGCTTTGGTTGCTGCTGAAGGCTGAGAAGGATTACGTATGATGAATATTTAACATTGAAAAATAAGGTATTATATTCTCTCTTTTTGGGAAGGATGAATTGATTTCAATGGAAGCACTATAGTTTTATCGTCATTCACAGTGAAGTCATTAAAATAAGTGAATAGATAAATAGATGAAATACTCACACTCACAGTGAAATACTCATACACACACACACACACACACACACACACACACACACACACACACACACATATATAGGACAAGAAGTAGTAATGACTAATGAGCTCAACCCTAAAGTTACGCAAATATTAGAAAAAAAAAAAAAAAATGAACTGGTTTCAAAATATAGTCGTAGATGAATGGAACAGACTTAAAAAGCAGATTATTAGTGTCGAATCAGAAGAAGTATATAAAAGAAGATGAGATAGGTTTATGAATGGGGATGGAAAGTGGAGATAATTAGGCATGTTTCATACTGGGAGGGGCACCACGTGTAGGGTATGCCGGAAAGATTATTGTAGCTTCCCGTGTTTATTTACGATCGATGGTCTTGTGCACGGAAGAGACAGTTAATAGTACTCCACCACTGACATTTGATTAGTAAATTGATTACTGTAAATATGGAAAGAAAAGCACATACAAGAAAGGGGGAACGTGATAGAAATATTACAGAAATCCTTCATGGGCTATACTTGTGAGAGTTGGCATGGTGTATAAGTAGGATGAATTCGTCAATTGGCATGTATGAAATTCTCGCATTAGATAAGTTGTATCACATTAAAAATATAGATAAAACCAGAGAAGCAGGAAGCAAAATGCACAAGAAACACTTGCTGGATTAACACACCACACCTACTCTGCTCCCTCACCACAACCATTTACCAAGGCCACAATTTACAAAGATGATTAAGCGGTTGTGTTTTCTCCAGTTAATAATGCAGAAATCTTGTCAATCTGCCTCTAGAAACGTAAAAAACACCTTAAGAAACAAGAATGAATTTAAATAAAGCCTTTGAAATAGTAGAGGTGAAGCACAGAGGTGTTTGAGAATATGAGTGTCAAAGTGTCAGAGTGTCAGCGTATCAGTGGGCGGGCAGTAAGCGACGTATACAATTCACAGGTGTGCTCTGCGGCTGGCACTGGCACGGTGAGGTGGCGGGTGTGTCTCCTCGTGGTTTGGTCTTCCTTACACCCTTTTACCTTCTCTTTCTGTTATATCATTCCTTTTTTCTCTTTCCTTTACTTTCTTTCCATCATTTGATATCTTTCGTCCTTCCTTTCTTTCTTTACTCCCAGCTAGAGCTGGGAGTAAAGATCCCAAAAAATTATATAGTTATTACAAGATCAGTGATAAAAGAAATAAGGATAGGATTGGACCACTCAGAAAAGATGGTGTAGTAGTGGATCAAAATGAAGACATAGTAGAATTATTGAATGAACAATTTTCTTCAGTATTTACTAGGGAAAGAATAGGAAATCCTGTTACAAACAGTGCGACGAGTAGTTTAAGAGCTTTAGAAAATATTGATATAAAACCGGGAATTATTAGGAAATTTATTCTTGAACTAGATGATAGGAAAGCTAGTGGTCCTGATGAGCTACATGCCAGAGTACTTAGGGAGGGTGTAGACAGTATTTCTGAAGCACTTAAGTTAATCTTTGAAAGATCACTTAGGTTTGCTGAGATACCTCAGGACTGGAAGTTAGCTAATGTTACTCCAATATTTAAAAAGGTAGGAAGGATGATGCGAATAATTATAGACCGATCAGTTTAACTAGTATAGTATGTAAGATACTAGAGAAAATCATTAAGGGTAGTATTTGGGAGCATTTAAATGAGAATAGATTAATTAGAGATACCCAACATGGCTTTAGATCAGGGAGGTCCTGTCTTACAAATTTGCTCGATATCTTAGAATATATTACCAAGGAGTTAGATGATGGAAATAGCATAGATGTTATATATCTAGATTTTAGCAAGGCGTTTGATAAGGTACCGCATAGGAGGCTAGTGTACAAATTGAGACTACATGGGATAGGGGGTAGGTTAGTTGATTGGATTAGTGAATGGCTTTCTGATAGGAAACAGAGAGTAGTATTAAATGGGGCAATGTCTGAGTGGAAGGAAGTGGTTAGTGGGTACCCCAAGGATCAGTGCTAGGACCTCTTCTTTTCTTGGTGTACATTAACGATTTAGATATAGGAATTAGTAGCAAAGTATCAAAGTTTGCAGATGATACTAAGATAGCATGTGCAGTACAGGGTGAAAAGGACAATTACAGAATACAACGAGACCTGGACAGGCTGATAGCATGGGCAGACAGGTGGCAGATGGAGTTTAATTCTAAAAGTGTCAGGTTATGCATTTAGGTAAAGACAACACAAACTTTAACTATGAGATGGAGGGATGTTGGCTAGAGGCAGTAGAGGAAGGAAAGGATTTAGGAGTAGTGATAGACAGGACTATGAAATTTTCAAAGCAATGTTTAGAAGCAAGAAATAGGGCAAATAGGATCCTGGGTTTTATAAATAGAAATGTTAGTTATAAAAGTAAGGAAGTGGTGCGTAGCTTATATAATTCCTATGTTAGGCCCCATTTAGAGTATTGCATACAGGCCTGGTCACCCCATTATAGGCAGGATATCAACATGTTAGAAGCAGTTCAGAGAAGAGCAACTAGGATGATACCAGCATTAAAGCGCCTGGAGTATAGAGATAGATTAAAGGAATTAAACATGTTTTCATTTCAGAGGAGATGTATAAGAGGAGATATGATAGAGTTATTTAAAATGTTCTCAGATGCAAACTACATAGATGTGAGATCTTTCTTTACCTTAGAGGAGGGAAGTAGGACTAGAAATCATGGCAGGAAGATTAGAAAGCAAGGCTGCAGGTTAGATATAAGAAAATATTTTTTTAGTCATAGGGTGGTAGACTTCTGGAATGCATTGCCAGAGAGGGTTGTAAATAGCACTAGTTTGACAATGTTTAAAAACAGATTAGATAAGCACTTAAATTTATTAGATTTATAATTATGTATAGCATGATAGTTTTTATAAGAAATTTACTATAGTTAAACAAGACATGATCCCCATGTATGGGGATCACAGATTGTAGAGGAATTTGCTGCAGGACTTAGCCCTGTTAATGGGCCAAATATTTAGAATTAGTATATAATGTATTGTGTACTTGTAAGTGTATCTTTAAGTACTGATGACGAGGTCGCTGTGCGACTGATACAGGATAACCTAGATGGGCCCTGGTGGCCCTTTGTTATCCTATTATTTATGTTATGTTATGTTATCTTTTCTTCTTTGGTTCATGTTTATTCCATCTCTCTCTCTCTCTCTCTCTCTCTCTCTCTCTCTCTCTCTCTCTCTCTCTCTCTCTCTCTCTCTCTCTCTCTCTCTCTCTCTCTCTCTCTCTCTCTCTCTCTCTCTCTCTCTCTCTCTCTCTCTCTCTCTCTCTCTCTCTCTCTCTCTCTCTCTCTCTCTCATGATTCTTCTTCTTTTCTGTCTTGCATTCCTCCTTTTTGTTTTCATTCTTTTCTCTTTTTCTTCCTTCTTTCTCACTTTTTTTCATCTTCCTGAGCTGGTTCGTGTTTACTGTTATTACTATTTACTGATATATTTTCTTTTATCTTTTCTTCTTTCATTCTTTTCTTCCTCTTCTTGTTATTTATTCACCAATTTCTCTTTTTTTTTTACTTTTTTTCATTTGTTATTTATCTATTCCTCAATCCATATGTCTTTTTACCTACCTTTCCATTTATTTATTTATAATTTTACAGTTTGAGATGTCACACACAATTTTTTTCTTCTCTGTCCCCGTAATCACACTCCAGCAGGCAGGCAGCAGGCAAGGGGGGGGCATCAGGCAGTCCGGATTTATTGCAGTTTCAACCAATACACCACACGTAACTATACACATTCTCACAGTCTGGATCACACTTCTACCAGCATTTCTAACTCCATTTTAGCCTATCGGAAAATAGAGTTAGGTTAGGTTAGGTTAGGTTAAAATGCCGCTTTCCCAGGAGGTCCCCAAGCTTGTTAGACATAAGGAAAAAGACATATAAGATAGGGTATATTGGTTGAAACTGTAAATTTACCAGCAACCCTTATTTATTTACCCTTTGCTTACTTCTACATCCTAAACTTAACCAGCTATACTCTATGGCTCAATTCTTCTCAGTATACTATTAATACATTGACTTTTTTAAGCCATGCAATGCATACACAATCCCTGTCTCCATTTTTTCTTTCTATCTGCTGCCTTATTATGATTTCGTCCCATTCCCATATTCATTACCTCTTGTTTTATTCCTATGTCCTCCATTTATTATCTCTTCTCCCCTCTTCCCTTTGTTGACCAATGGCATAGTGACTTTTTACACCATACTAAGAATACATAATCTCTCCATTTTATTTATTTATTTTTTTTACACCATACCATTTTCAGTCAATGAAATCATCTAATCACACTCAAAAACTCAAGGTAAAAATGCGTCCCAGTACTGAAGTGGTTAAACTATACAAAACATACACAATCTGTCTCAGTTTTTTTCTTTCTTTTCTTTTGCACCATACTAAGCCCCTACATGTTCAGTCCTCCTTCAGGTATGGTTCCGCAGCGGCAGGGAGGCAGCCGGGCGTGAGACAAGGCAGGATGAGGGGCCTCAGTAAGTGGTGGCAGAGGTGGGTGCTGGATGCCGTGCTCACCCACCCACCTCCTCTCCTAGCTGTGGTGGTGTCAATCTTTCTGACGGTGTTTGCGGTGGGCTTCTGGTGTGCACACTGGCTGGTGAGGCCTTGCTTTTTCTTATTATGTTTGTGTTTCTCTCTTTCTTTTCTTTCTTTTCTTATTATGTTTGCATTTCTCTCTGTCTGTCTTTTATTTTTTCTTCTCTCTCTCTCTCTCTCTCTCTCTCTCTCTCTCTCTCTCTCTCTCTCTCTCTCTCTCTCTCTCTCTCTCTCTCTCTCTCTCTCTCTCTCTCTCTCTCTCTCTCATGTGTGCATTGGCTAGTGAGACGGTTTTTATTGTTATGTGTGTTTTTCTCTCTTTTTCTCCTTTTTCTCTCTCTCTCTCGTTATACTGGCTGGTGAGACGGTTTTCCTTGTTATGTGTTTCTCTCTCTCTCTCTCTCTCTCTCTCTCTCTCTCTCTCTCTCTCTCTCTCTCTCTCTCTCTCTCTCTCTCGTGTGTACTAGCTAGCGAGGCCATTTTTTTCTCTTGTTATGTTTGTCTCTCTCTCTCTGTCTTTTATTGTTTCTCTTTTCTCACTCTCTCTCTCTTGTGTATACTGGCTGGTGAGGCTCTGATCTTTTTGTTTGCCTTTTTCTCTTGTTTCTCTTTTTTTTTCATTCTCTTTCTGATAATTAGAGATGGGATGAATATTGAATCTTTTGTCACATCTTGCCTTGTTTATTTCTCATCTCTTTGTGTTATGGGGAATATGTTTGTCATTTCATATTTTTCATTTACTGTAGCATTTTATTATGTCTGCAGTATTCAAGGATGGACAGTGTTGTGTAGGTGACAGTATGTAGTTTTATAATTTTTTTTTCTTATATGAGGGAACATTGGCCTAGGGCAAAAAATATGCTGATGAAAAAAAAAAGGTCTACTGAGATGCCGGGTCCCTAAAGAAATTAAGTATAAATATAGTCGGATATTTTTTACTTTGCTTATTCATGTAGGTATTTATTTTTCATTTATTTTCTTCTTTTCTTTGCAGGACCAGGTTGACTTGGCAGTGTATCGGTCTGTCAACGTGTTCTCGGACAACATTAGAGGAGAAAACATGTTGGGGCAGTAAGTGGTCATGGCATTGCAACATCCAACATCACCAACACTTCCTTGTCATTGCCCACATTATACTTTTCACATTGGTGGAGTATGAATACAGAACCTCACACTCTTCTGTATTCCCACACTTTCCCTTCTTTCTCCATCTATCTTGATACATCCAGCTGCAGTCTTTTCAAAATGTTTCGGTCTGTTTATTGACTTTCTCCTCCTGATGTTTGGTTTCCAGTTTGTACTAAGTTATGAAGTTATTGTTTTATTAATTCTGTCCAATGTTCACTTCCTACTAAAATTTTTCAGATGCCATGGGGTGAAAAAATATGATTCAGAGATGTACTGTTCGTAAACCTTCATTCCTCTTTGTTAGTCATACTATTTGATTAATCCTCTTTATATTTTACACAGTTGCTGGCCATTTCCCTTAATGTCTTTCCAGTACAACCTTTAATCCTTTCTCTTTGATGCCATACAATTATTATTACCATATGCAATGTATAAAATCTCTATAAGTAGTTGCAAGAAAGATATGGATGAAAAAGAACACATTTTGCAATTTCTACCCAGTTAAAAGATTGGATGTGGCTATAGTACAAGTAAAGATGTCCCAGACTGATTGGTTAATTGATTCTCTTTATACTTTACTTATTTGGCAATCACAGTTTAAACATTTTTCCACTCTAGCCTTTAATTCTCTTTATGGCTCACAATAGGCAGCATCTCACAGTGGTCCGTACTTCACCAGGCTGTGTGGTGTGTTGCCCATTGATGTGGTGTACACTTGGGTCAATGGCTCAGACCCCCTGCTGCTGGAGGGTCTACGGGCTGTCTGATGGCATCCAGAGTGACTGTTCCCTCTCCCACTGCCTGCCTGCACCGTACATCAGCCTCATGTAACTACCATTGAGAAAAGTCTTAATGTGGTATAAGCCTGATTGAAGAGAAAGTGAAATTGTGTCCATATTTTTTTTCACTTGAAGATTAGCACTTCTTTAAGCTATCAAAGTAGTTTGCCAGTTTTCTGTTTTTCTTTTTCTTTTCCTTTTCTCATGCATCTCTTACATACTTATTATCTGTAGGAGTTTCATGTTTGGGTCCCAAGTTTGGTCTTGACACAGTGCTGTTCTCATGAAGCTGATTTATTTGAGATTCCATATGAAATATTTGGTCATTGTACTGTGTGTGTGTGTGTGTGTGTGTGTGTGTGTGTGTGTGTGTGTGTGTGTGTGTGTGTGTGTTGTGATTGTGTAGCAGTTTGAAGCCGTACAAGTGGGAGCACTCTTGTCTAAGGCAATATGCTTTCAGGGGAAAAGCAATGAATTGAACAGTAAAACCTAGTAACCAAGACAAATCAGTGGAATGTTAAGGTGAGAAAACTGCAAGATGAAACAGATGTATTAGCTGGCTAACATTTACTGGCATGACATTGATGAAGTACAAGCTGCTACCACCACCACATCAGAGAGTAGAGTACACGTCTAACAGTACTCAGCATTTTTCTCTTTAATGGAACTTTCTTTTAATGCATATTTTGTTCCTCTTGGCCAGTACCCTTTTACTTAGAAAAAAGATAAGACATATCCTCTCAAACCCACATTACCTTCAGTAACAGGTATACTTACATGAATAAACAACTTTTTTTTCTGTAAGAGGGGAAATCTGGCCAAGGGCAACAAAAATTAATAAACAAAAAAGGCTTAGTTAAGTGCCATTTCCCGAGCAGATGTAAGAGAATTTGCCAAAAGAATGGGATGAATGTCTTGAAACTTTAGGTCATAAGAGAGAAATACTTAATTTTTTCCTCCTGACAGGGACTCCACCACACCCAAGAGCAGTTTTGAGTCCATCCCATCAGTATTAGAGGTGAGCCAGCTGTCTATCACTCATGACAGCCGACTGCACAACTTCACCATGCTGCACCTGGCCAGGGAGGGAGATGTGGCCCAGGTAATGGAGAGGGTGGCACTCCTGGCCGGCAACAGTTCAAAGCCCAAGCAAGCCTACTGGACGTCAGGTAAAGCCCTGGTGTGGTGAGGGAGCCAAGGTGTGTGCTGTGGGTTGTGCTTGGCTGGGTTAGGGCATCTTGGGGTTAGTGAGTAGTTGTGGTAGTGATTGGTGTAAAGAGTTGGGTTGGTTTGGTGGGAGTTGTGTTCTAATGTGGGTAAGTGGTGAGTGTACAGGTTGGTTTGCATTGTGGTTTGTGAGTGAGTTGCAATGGAAAAACTTGTAAATTAGTATTGGATAATGATCTTTTTGCTATTTTTATATCAGTGCATTTTTTACATTTTTTCTTTTAAAGGTTTTATTGGAATGTATGAAATTTGTATATGCACATCAGGAGAAAAGATTCTTAAATTCAATTCATAAATTCAGAAGCTCCAAATTAAAGGTAATGCAAAACAAGAAAGAACTCCATAAAGGAAAATAATCATATTAAACAAAATCATAACAATGACAACAATACATTACAATCTGAGTTGAAAGAACAACTTTACCTTGTGTCCCTCAGATGTGGGTGGTGGCTGGGGGGTGAAGCAGAAGCATGCAGTGTTGGTGACCGGCGCTGCTCATCTCTCCCACTTGGCACTGCTGCAGACACTCTTCCCGCACCACAGGAACATCACAGCAGCGGTCAGTCTGTGCTCTTAACCTCTTCAATACTGAGACACATTTTTCTAAGATTTTTGGATATGATTAGACAGTTTTATTTGCATTTTAAAGGGCCTGTGGAGGTCAGAAGATTAATGGCCTGAGTCTTCACTATTCTAATCCTAACGTAAATTTGTGAAACTGTATGAAATCACCAAATAGTAACTAGAAAGAATATGAAAACATGTCATGGTACTGAAGGGGGTTAATAACAAAGACAAACAGTTATGGAATCCATTGAGTGTAGTTTGTAGAATGATGTTTTTTGTGTTTGTGTGTTTCATTATCTTCAAGAAGCTTGCTATTTGTAGTTTGAATAGAGAATGAACAGAGTTGTAACAAGACACACAACTTTCACATTCATGCAGTCTTACCATTCTTGTAGCCCCCTCACATCCCAAATGGAGAAGAAACTGCACTCCTGCCCTCCTCATTTTATTTAGCATTCAGAATTGTGTGTGTGTGTGTGTGTGTGTGTGTGTGTGTGTGTGTGTGTGTGTGTGTGTGTGTGTGTGTGTGTGTGTGTGTGTGTGTGTGTCCATTTTATTTAGTCCTGAATAAATTTGAAGCAACAGTAACACTCCTCTTCACCCATAACATTCTCTTTACCTGTAACACTTCTTCTTCACCCATATCCCTTCCTTCCTTTGCCACCCCTGCAGTGCTCTGTGTCAGGCTCTGGGGGAGTGCAGCTGGTAGAGTGCCGAGAGGATGAGCTTGTGCCTGGTCTACTCATTGCCAACAGCCACCTGGAACCGGCCACCTCCAACACCAGCATCCGCACCCGCCAGGCCATGCTCATGCTGCAGTCCGACCTGAAGGAGATTGATGCTAACCGGTTTGAAGACAATGAGGTAAGGAGGAGGAAAGGAAGGTGAGGGTATTGTGTCACAGAAGAGGGATGAAAGGCTGTTAAAAACTTGTATTGATAGAGAAGAATCTATTTTAATTCTTTCTGATAATGTTACAGTTTTTCTTTTACCACATAGTTCCAGCAGAGTATTTGTCAGCTTAGTGTGTGCTGTGGCATTGTTATATTACACCTTTGCTCTAAGCCCACAAAACCGACCATTTATCCTTCACTACCTACATAGAATATGCCATGTAATACCACACAGTACTAAGATTCCTAGTACCTAGGATGGCTTGGAACCTTTAGTATATCTCCACCTGTTCAGCTGTCCCTTACTTGCTGCTCACTTGGAAAATGACACACAATTTCATCCAGAACTAAGAATCCTCCCATCATTAGAGGTGACTCAGACTCCACTGCATATCCCCACCTGGTCAGCTTTCCCTTCAGTCTTTAGTGCCTCTCCATCTTGTCACCTTTCCCTCACCCACTCTTCTATGCCGGCCAGGAGCTGCGGTACTCCCTGCGGTCCCTGGAGCAGCACGCGCCCTGGGTCCGGAGAATCTTCCTGGTGACAAATGGCCAGATCCCACACTGGCTCAACTTGGACAACCCTCGCCTCACCATTGTCACCCACCAGGACATCTTCCCCAACGCCAGCCACCTCCCCACGTTCTCCTCACCAGCGATTGAGAGCCATATTCATAGGTCAGTGCTGAATGTGTTGCCTAATTTCTCTGTTTCTCTCAAGGTGCAGGTGATTTGAATGAGTTTGTGTTGTGTGTTAATTTTTCACTGTCACTTGTCACAGTGTGGGTGAGGAAATAGACCTATATTTTAAACTCCTTTCTGTGTGATTCATTGTTTATCCCTTCACTGGTATCTGGCTTTAGTTGTTCTGCCCTCACTGTACGGACAGCAGCCTCACACATTGAACAGTTTGGGTGAGAATAGTTGAATAACCGCTGTCCTTGTATTGGTGTGCAGGATTCCCGGGCTGTCCGACCACTTCCTTTACCTGAATGACGATGTGATGCTGATGCAGGAGGTGTGGCCAGAGGACTTCTTCTCCCCTGGCTCAGGATTCAAGGTGCCTGAATCCACTGGGTGCTAGGAAAGAGTGAAGTGTGCACAGCTGCCCAGAAGAGTGATGCCATGTTTTACTAATACTTTTGGGCACACACACACACACACACACACACACACACACACACACACACGCACACACACACACACACACACACACACACACACACACACACACACACACACACACACACACACACACACACACACACACACACACACACACACACACACACTGATATATTGGCCCTATTACATAAGAAAATAAAATGCTTTGAGATATATGGCTAATAAAAAAAGTACACCAGAGTACATTCTTAATAAAAAAGAATGAAAATAAACAAAAGATGCACTCGAGACATGGCTAATAACATCACATTTTATTTTCTCTCTAATTAACAGGTGTATCTCTCCTGGTCACTGCCGGAGTGCTCTTCAGGGTGTCCAGGGTCCTGGCTGGGTGACGGCTACTGCGACGCCTCCTGCAACACCTCCGCCTGTGAGTGGGATGGCGGCGACTGTGCTGGTGGGGACGTGGGGGGCGACCTGCTGGAGGGTGACGACAGTATGGGGCTGGATGAATCGGTTGGCTTCTGTGCCCCCTCCTGCTCCGACCTGTGGCTGGCGGACCATTACTGTGATCATGTGAGTCAAGGGTGGGATGTACTGATGAAGGAAACTCTATTAAAATGTTTCTTTTTTTTAATGCACGAGGGAATATCTGAGCAAAGCCAATGAAATGATGCCATTCCCCGAGCAAGTCAAGAGTTAGCCAAAAGAATGGGATAGTTGTCTTGAAACCTCCCTCTTAAATGTCATAAGAAGAAGGAAATACAGAAGCAGGCAAGGAGTTCCAGAGTGTATCAAAGGCCAGTCTGGGGTTTTTGTGCTGTGATAAAGGAAGGTCTGGATATATAAACTGTTTAGAGGCCTGTTTGTTACTGTTACTGTGATCATGTGAGTCAAGGGGGTTTTCATGTGGTGATAGGAAACTGGATGTGGTGGAGTGTGTGGGGAAGGGGAAAAAGGCTGGTTTGATTCTGTTTTACTAGGAGAAAACATCCTATTTCTTCAGCCTTTTCATTAGGTCATATTGTCACAGTTTATTATTATTGTATAGTAATGCTGATTCTAACTTACAAAGATAAGTGATATTGTTCCATCCTTTATATTACTTAGAAAAATGTTTTATCTTCCCACCCTTTATATTATTAAGAGAAAATGTATCATCCCACCCTTTATATTACTAAGAGTGAGAATGTCTTATCTTTCCACCCTTTATATTACTAAGAGAAAAATGTCTTATCATCCCAGCCTTTATATTACCCTACATCACCACCAAGATTCTTATGGACACTTCTCTCATCCCCTTCAGTCATGCAACACTCTATCCTGTGCATTTGATGGTGGGGACTGTGGCCTGGAGAAGGTGAATCTGCTGCACAATTTAGCTGTCCCCACGGCCTCTAATACCACCTACGTTCTTCCTCATGGTAAATATTAAAGACCACTACTCTACTTATGGTATGAATCTGTGTAAGTGGGATCCCATGTAGGTATTTGTATTCATGTGTGAGTGTGTGGTGGAAGATTGCCAGCCTAACATAGATAGATGCTCAACATTTATTAGTACTGTTCCTGTGGTGTGGTTCAATTGACGTGTTATCTGTCAGGCGTTGCTGGTGCTTGGATGAACCTGTCCTCACTGCTGGGGCCGGGGACAAGTGTGTACGGCTCCCACACTGAGCACCCTGGCATAAGAACCATTGTCATCAACACTGCACAAGAAGTCTTTTTTCTCCTGGTGAAGGCTAACATCACAGCCACACTACACTTGGAGCTCAACATCACCAGGCAGCAACAGGGCAAGGAGAAGGAGCAGCTGGAGAAGTCTGTGAGGGTAATGGTGTTGTGTTTCTGTTTCTTCTTTGATTTGCACGACAAGAGGAGTAAGTGGTGAAGGGAAGGGACAGTTGTGTGTGATTCATTCAGTCAGAAATAAAGGATAAGCACGAATTTTGTTTGTATAGATTTACTGTTGTGTATGTAGGAGATAATGATGTAGAGGGAAGAGAAATTATTGTAGTAAATAGTGCCATGTAGAGATTGATAAGTATTTTGTTGTTGCTTACTCTTATGTAGTATATCATTCTTGACTACTACTTCCTGTCATTTTCTTGTGTGATAAGTCATTGAGTTGCTTTGTCATGGTTTGTGTAATGTTACCACAGGGAAGCTCTACCTTAATTGTTCTTATTTTTATTCCTTTCAGTATTCACTCACTGTGAAGTGCAACACCTCCCCTGTGGTGGTGAACAGGTCCTCTGAGCAGAAACCCAGCGTGCCACTTGCTGAGGTGAAAAATTTCACTTTTGACCAGTTGGGGCCAAGGACCAGACACAAAGACACTTCACAAGATGACTCTAAGAACCTGGAGTTTGCTTATGTCAATGTGGACGCATCAAAGCTGCCGGTATCCCTGGTGTCAAAGGTTCACCAGCTGGAAGCACTGTACAGAGATGGAGAACTGACTGTGAGTGGGTTAAAGATGAGGAAATCAAGACTGATAGCAGCAGCATTGCACTCAAGTAAAGACCATCACCTGTTGTACCACAAGGAGAGTGACTGGCCTCCTAAAATAAAGGCACCCGAAAATGTAGGGAAAAACACCACATTGGTCGTTGATGTAAATAAGCTTTACAAAAAGGAAAATGAAGCCAAAACCCCTTTAAAAACAGACAGCAAGCCAGTTAATACCAGCAATCATCTGGGCGCTAGGGAACTACTGTGGGATG
This sequence comes from Portunus trituberculatus, assembly GCF_017591435.1. Taxonomy (NCBI): domain Eukaryota; kingdom Metazoa; phylum Arthropoda; class Malacostraca; order Decapoda; family Portunidae; genus Portunus; species Portunus trituberculatus. Next base: position 20,176,385 of record NC_059304.1, read on the forward strand.
AACATGAACAGGAGACAAACCCAAGCAAACCTGCCTTGAAGAAACGCCCAAACTTTAGCAAGAAAATGAAGCCTCAAGAGAAAGAACAGGAGGATAACGGAACTCTGGCAGTGTACACAGGAAGTCTGCCCTGGGAGAAGCAGAGGCTGTTCCCTGTAGGAGACACTGAAGATGAGGAGAGGGAGCCTGTCTTGCCCCTCACTGGCCGACGGCACCTCCTGGACATGTTTGCTGAGTCCCTGCTGCATGTGAACCGCCTCTTCAATTCTGAGTACGGCTACCAGGCGCGCAGGGTGCCGGCCCACATGCCTCACTTCATCAGCAAGGGTGTCATGGAAAGCCTGCAGGAGAAGTGAGTCTAGCATGCTCCTTTAGATCCTACAGTCATTATTATTTCCTTTAACATCCATATTTTCCCTCAAGATTTGATTGTTTATGTGTTTCCTTGATGTTTTATGTTTTTTGCTGATGTGATAAATATTATGTTCTTATTTTCCCTCAGGATTTGACTGCTTATGTGTTCTTGTGTGGTTGTCATGGAATTTTTTTGAGTATTCTTTTTTTTATATTTTTTTATTTTGTTTTTTTCCTTCTGATAAATAATATGTTCTTATTTTCCCTGTGGATTTTGACTGCTCATGTGTTCTTGTGTGGTTATCATGGAAGTTCTTTTTGTTTTTTGTATTTTGATCATCTGATAAACACTACATTCTTTGTTATCCACCAGGTTCAGGGAGGAGTTTGAGCTGACGTCATCTCACCGGATCCGGAAAGCCAATGACATGCAGTACGCCTTCTCTTACTACTTCTACCTGATGAGTGAGAAGAGAATCAGGACGCCCACTGAGATCTTCACAGAGTTTGACACAGATGCTTCAGGGTGAGCTTAGCATTTCCCCTTGTTACCTGAGAGTGTGATGAAGCAAGGCAGAATGAAGACCCTTGAACACAACAGATCTATATCGTCAGGACATCACCAAAACCCTTAAGAAATATGACACAGATGTTTCATGATGACCCGAACATTTTTGCTTGTTACCTGAGAGTTTGATAAAGCAAGAACGAATAATGATTCATGAACACAGATATATATTGTCAGGACATATACCAAAACCCTTAAAAATTTGAGACAGACTCTTCGTGGTGACCTTAACATTTTTGCTTGTTACTTAAGAGTTTGGTGAAACAAGAAGAAATGAAGACCCTTGAACAGAAGAACAGATTTATATTGTCAGGAATCTTAGGACATCCACAGAAATCCTTAAGAAATTTGACACAGACTCATTGTGGTGACGTTAACATTTTTGCTTGTTACCTGAGAGTTTGATGAAGCAAGGCAGAATAAAGGCCCTTGAACACAACAGATTTATATTATTAGGATGCCCATTAAAGTCCTTAAGAAATTTTGGCACAGATGCTTTTAGGTGAGGTTAGAATTTTTACTTCATTACTATCTGAGTTTAATGAGTGAAGGAAAAAACAGAGATCCATAAGAACTGATTTATATTGTTTGGATGGCCTTTGAAGTCTTTAAGGAGTTTGACAAGTATTTCAGGGTGTGCTCTTTTTCCCTTGTTGCCTGAGAGTTTAGTGAGTCAAGACACACTACAGGATGGTCTTGAATAGAGGAACAGGCTTCTATTGATAGGACACCCACTGAAATCTTTAAAGGAGTTTGACAGACACTTCAAGAGGGACTCAGGGCTTTCTCTTGTTACTTGAGGGGAGTTTAGTGATGAAGCAAGGAAGAATAAAAACCCTTGAAGCTTGAACAGAACATTTTTATATTAGTTTATATTAGTAAACATACACTGAAGCCTTTGAGAAGTTTTGATACACACTTCAGGTCAATATTTTCTCCTTTTTGCGGTGATTGTGGTTAGGAAGCAAGATTCAATTGAGAGTGGTGAGAACAGATCAAGCAGGACAATAGGGTGGGCCACAAGGGATTGATGGTGCCAAGAAAGTGAAGGATGTGTGAAGGAGTGTGTGGTGTTCTGTCTGGCCTGGTTTGTGTAATATTGGTGTCTTGATCCATAGAATATTTTATAGAATGAATTGTTTATAAGATTCCTAAAGAGTTTGGTTATAATTGTGAGGATTTCTTTCATTACATGGGACTAAAAAGCTTAATTTGAATCAGAGGAATACATATGATTCTTTCCTCATTAATTGTGTTTAAAATTCTCAGAGTTGGATAATAATTGTGAGATCTTTTTTCACAATGTGGAACTAAGAAGTTTGATTTGAATCAGAGGAATGCACATGATTCTTTCCCCATTAACAGGACATTGTCAGACCGGGAGATTCGGACACTGCTCGCCTCCCTGCATGACCTGCCACTCCACTACAACATTGTGCACGAGTTCCACATGCTGGTGAAGAACTGCTCTGCTGCCCACCACACCAGAGAAGTTCCCACTCCAGTCTATGAGAGATATGCTGACTCAGACCTGGTGAAACTCTTCTCTTAACTTTATTACAGTAGTATGCAACAATTCACACCACTAAAAGCAATATAGGCACCCACAAGAGAGAAGAGTGTAAAAAGGATAGCTCTTGCAATTTCTAACCAGTACAGTGTTTGGAGGTGGCTGTGGAGCAAGAAGAGATGTCTTAGAGTGGCTATTGATAAAGGAGAGATGTGGGAAATTGTAGCAGTGAAAAGTTTAAGCATTTAGTGATTCATGATGCTACACAGAAAGAAACAAAAAAACATCAGGGGATTGGAGATTGTCACCTGTGCTATCAGATGATCCATTAGATATATCTCCTAATGACACACACACACACACACAAAAAAAAAAAAAAAAAAATAAAAAATAAAAATAAAATAAAATAAAAAATAATTAAATGAAAAAAAATTATAGGAATAGAAATTGTTACTTTTACTATGAGATAATCTATCAAACACCTTTTCAAGTAGCAATCACAAACATGTACACTGAAAACAAGCCGCCACCACCACCACCACCACCACTACTACTACTGCTTATATTCTGGCAGCCCACCGTGAGCCTGGAGCTGATGCTGAAGTGTGAGCCGCTGACCGCCCTGCTCAAGAAGCTGGAGAAGGTGAACAAGTACCGCTACACTCACCAGTCTGATGAAGCCGTGCACTTCAAGATGGTCACCTCCAATGTGTCCATCGTCATCCACATGCTGGACGAAGTGCGGAAGAACAGGAGGTACTGGCCAGGTGGTTGTGTTGCTGTGGCTGCGTGCTGGATTGTTGTTGTTTTGTTGTGTCTCTTGGTGTTGCTCAGAGGTGATATGAAATCCATGTGTATTTACTTTGTTTTATATATATATATATATATATATATATATATATATATATATATATATATATATATATATATATATATATATATATATATATATATATATATATATATATATATATATATATATTTATTTATTTATTTATTTAAATTTTTTTTTTTACTGGTTTTTCAGAACATAGTTACAATTTTCAAAGAGGAGGTGCTTGCTAAGTCACTGCCTTGTTGTGTCTAATGCCATCCAGTGATTGAAATATAAAATCAATGTATACTATTTATCTATTTAATGTTCTATAGATTATTTTGTGTTTCCTTGATGTAGTGTTCAGTTTATCCATCTGTATATCTATCTACCTAGTATATACATACATATCAGGCCAACAATTCCATACGGGCTGGCCCAGACAAAGCATCACACTCAAACACTCATAATTTTTACTTTTAGTCCTGTTTATGGATCATAATGTTGAGATTTTATCATCATCTTAACACAGTTATGATTTTTGAACAGTGTATATATGTGTGTGTATATTGTTGGATCTTACTGTGGCAGTGAGTGACCAGCTATGCTCTGTGTAAGCTCCTGGGTTAATGTAGGGTCATTCACAAGATTGTCCCTTTCCACCTGGAGTTGATGGAGCTAAGAGTGTGAATGGTGTGTGTGTGAGTGTGTGGTGCTTTGTCTGGACCTTCCATGTGGGACTGCCAGCCTTGTATATAGATAGTTAGATGGATTGATGTGTATGTATGTTTTTTATGGTTATGAAGTTAATGGTCAGTAGATCACACACTCTTCTTTCCTTTTTCAGAAAATTCATCTGTCTGAACAGCAACCTGGACCCCAAGAGCAAGTCCAATGACCTGATCCACGCCCTGGTGCAGGACACCTACGAGTCGCTCTTCCCGCTGCCCTCCTCTTTCGAGCTGCCCCTCAACTACCGGAACCGCTTTCTCTATGTGGAGGAGCTGGTGGCCTGGAGGAAGTGGAGGGACTTTGTGCGTGCGCTGATCTACGCCTGCCTCGCCTCACTTGTCTTCCTCACGCTGGTCAACTTCTTCAGCACTGAGGTGAGGCCTGCCACTGTGCTGAGGATGAGTGCTGGGTGCTGGCAGTTCCTGGGTGTGGCAGTGCTTGTCTTGCGTGTGTAGTGAAATGTGTAACTAAGAGAATTTTTTTTTTTTTTAATTATTTGGACTCTCATTTCTCCATACCCTGCACCTGCTGTGGTCTAAGGGTTGGAATAGGAGTGTGGTAGGGAACAGTTTCATTATGAGTGGGCAGTGATAAAACAGGCCTTGGTGTGGAAGTGTGTTACCTGTTGAGCCATTTAGCAACGTGGTCAATGAGATTCCATTTCCAGTACAGGCTGAAGGGGGTAAGAGTGTGAATGATGTGTGAATGAGTGAATGGTGCTTTCTCTGGGTCACTGGTACAAAGATAGATAGATTTTTAGACCCATTTCTCTTATATCATCTGTCCTTAGTGTGTTGTGTAATGCTTTTTTTTCCTCCTCTATAGCTGGAGAGTTTGCGGCGGCGGTGGTGCAGGCGGCGGCGCCGGCGGGACGGCTACGGGCCACTGAAGGTGTGACAGAACCGTAACTCACTCCTGCTCCTCCCACGTCAATGTGTTCACTCATCCTCTAGGTGCCAGGCGTTCTCATCACTCCACTCATCTCATTGATCATCACACCATTGACCCCTCATGCCATGGCTTCAAGATGCTTCCCTTGAGTCCTTCCCCAGTGTGAGACTCTCTGGCTGTCCCGGAGAGTCACTTCCTGGCTGTGATTCATTGAGAGGGACGCTGGAAGGTGTAGTAGATGTGAAGAAGAGGTTAGTGGAAGGGAGGGTGCAGTGGCAACCTTGCTCATACACAATACATAGCTAAGCTTCTGTAACTATTTAGACTCTCTTCATTGATTAATTTTCTGACATTAGCATTCAAAAGTGACCTAATATTCTCATAATTGCCATGTACATGATTATTTTTTATCTTTTGTGTGGTAAGTAAGTACAGTACATTGATTGGTATTTCAAACTTATCAAATATGCTCATAACTACCATGACGGACCTTGATTCTATTTCATATTTCTTAGAGGTGTACTTTGTGTCTCCTACCACACTCCTTAGCTTGCTGCCATAACACTTCATGCCCCTGGGGATCCTGATGGTCTTGTTACCTTTGCCCTCCTGTGGCTTAGATGTGTGGCAGCAGTGTGTATGTGTGTGTGTGTGTGTGTGTGTGTGTGTGTGTGTGTGTGTGTGTGTGTGTGTGTGTGTGTGTGTGTGTGTGTGTGTGAGGCTTCAGGGCTTGCAGGGGAACACAAGCATAATATTAGACTTTGGTGATGGTTAGTGTGGTGTGATGGTGATTTGTTTTGTTTGTTTGCTTGTTTTTAGTTTTGTATTGTTTTATGATTTAGATTTTAGTTTTTAGAGAGTGTTTTCTTTTTCTTTTATGACTTTCTCCTTTCTTTTTTGCATAACACTTTGTTTTGTTATTTTAGTTACATGTTTTTTTGTAATTTAGATTTGAATTTTTTGAGATACTTTTTTTTTGTATTTCTTAACTTTTTTAAAATTTTTATATCACTCTGTTGTATAATTGTAGTATTTTATTTATCTAGTTATAATAATATCACACTTTTTTTTACAATATCAATTTGATTTTTTTATGAGACAATTTGTTGCATTTTATAATTTATCGTTCAGGGCATAACCATACTCTACATAATGAAGGTGAAGTGATTAGTCTGATTTAAGTAAATTGCAAGGAAATAAGAAAAAGACTTGCTTACCATATACTAGCTTGCTGTGTTATTAATTTCTGTGCTCAAAAGTGTGTATTCAGGGTCTCATATACTCATGATGGCATGCTGCAGTGAGGGAGGATGCGATTCAGTCCCGTACTCAGAAACGGTTTGCTCTCTCACTACAACTATTTTCAAAGGCTCTGGTTAAAGTTACTCATGTTCTTAAGGGTATTTTTTATGGTTCTGGTGATGGATTAGCAAGATTTCTAGTGTATCATAAGGAGAAACTACCTTAAAAACCCTGCTAGTCGTCTCTGGGCACTTGAAAAAATGTTGTGGTGAGAGAACATGGCGTTTATGAATATGGCTGTCAGTCAGGTGTCTCTGCCTTCCTCCTGAACATGGCACTGTCAGGAGGAAGGTGGAGGCACTACGGATCTATACTTCAGCTTTTAACCTGTAAAATAAGAATGCAGAAAGGTTTTTGTGGGTTGTGTTTACTGTTTGCTTTCTTGTCATATTCCAATGTTTTTGGAAATTGTTCTTATTCTCTGATTTGGTGATGTAAGGTTGTTAAAACACTCATTCACTTTCACTTAAACACTCACTCATTCACTTATAGACTCACATGCAAACACATGCACACACTAGAGGATATGGAAAGAGGCTGAAGAAGAATGCTTGTAGAAGAGATGGTAAAAAGTACAATGGATTTAAGGCTGAGCTAGATGTTAAAAGATGTGGGGATGGGACAGCAAGGGCATAGGTTTTTACTCATAAAGCACAACTAGGTAAACACACACACACACACACACACACACACACACACACACACACACACACACACACACACACACACACACACACACACACACACACACACACACACACACACACACACACACACACACACACACACACACACACACAGCCCGGTAGCTCAGTGGTTAGAGCGCTGGCTTCACAAGCCAGAGGACCGAGGCTCGATTCCCCGGCCAGGTGGAGATATTTGGGTGTGTCTCCTTTCACGTGTAGCCCCTGTTCACCTAGCAGTGAGTAGGTACGGGATGTAAATCGAGAAGGTGTGACCTTGTTGTCCCGGTGTGTGGTGTGTGCCTGTTCTCAGGCCTATCCGTAGATCGGAAATAATGAGCTCTGAGCTAGTTCCGTAGGGTAACGTCTGGCTGTCTCGTCAGAGACTGCAGCAGATCAAACAGTGAATCACACACCGCATAGTGTAGTGGTTAGC
>NC_059304.1:20186174-20211174 GCF_017591435.1 Portunus trituberculatus
ACAAGAGAGACCCATTGAACTATAGACCAGTGTCACTTACAAGTGTGGTAGCTAAGATGTGTGAGAGGGTGGTGAAGAATAGATGGACAGACTTCTTGGAGAAAATGACATACTTTGTGAGTGTCAATTTGGTTTTAGAAAGGGCGTTCATGCACGACAAACCTGATATGTTACTATTCGAGGGTGATAGATGTAATACAGGAAAGAGATGGTTGGGCTGATGGAATATATCTGGATTTAAAAAGGCCTTTGATAAGGTACCACACCAGAGACTGATCTGGAAACTTGAAATGGTAGGAGGAGTGCATGGCAGTTTACTAAAATGGATGGAAGACTTTTGGTAGGAAGAGAAATGAGAACAATAATTAAGGACAGACCATCAGAATGGGGATTGGTGGAGAGTGGAGTTCCACAGGATCAGTGTTGGCACCAGTAATGTTCGCAGTCTACATAAATGACATGGTGGATGGGGTGTCCAGTTATGTGAGCCTATTTGCAGACGATGCAAAATTGTTAAGAAAAGTGAGATGTGACAAAGATTGCGAACTACTCCAGGAAGACTTGGACAGAATATGGAAATGGAGCTGTACATGGCAAATGGAGTTCAACACGACAAAATGCAAGAAAATAGAGTTTGGCAAGAGTGAAAGAAGAATCAGGAGTATGTACAAGATAGGAAATGAAGACATAAAACCAGTCATGAAGAAAAGACCTTGGGGTGACAATTACCAATGACCTATCGCCAGAGAGACATATAAACAAAATAATTGGAGAAGTATTGAACTTATTGAGGAACATAAGAGTGGCGTCAGATATCTAGATGAAGAAATGATGAAGAAAATAATTACTGCAATGATAAGACCGAGGCTTGAATATGCAACAATACAGTGGGCTCCGAACTTAAAGAAACACATAAGGAAACTAGAGAAAGTACAGAGGGCTGCAACGAAAATGGTGCCTGACTTAAGAGATTTGACTTATGAAGACAGACTGAAAAGAATGCAACTTCCAACCCTGGAAAACAGAAGAGAAAGGGGAGACCTGATAGCAATATACAGAGTGATGATTGGCATGGAAAAATGGATAGGGAAGATCTGTGTATGTGGAATGGAAGAATGTCGAGAGGGCATGGGAAAAACTAAAATGGCCACTTATAGGAGAGATGTGAAAAATATAGCTTCCTCATAGAAGGGTGGAAGCATGGAATAGTTTAGACGTGGAAGTGGTCAACGCAAGGAATATTCATGATTTTAAGAAAAGCTGGACATTAATAGATATGGAGACGGGACAACACGAGCATAGCTCTTTTCCGTATGTTACAATTAGGTAAATACAATTAGGTAAATACACACACACACACACACACACACACACACACACACACACACACACACACACACACACACGGCCCGGTAGCTCAGTGGTTAGAGCGCTGGCTTCACAAGCCAGAGGACCGGGTTCGATTCCCCGGCCGGGTGGAGATATTTGGGTGTGTCTCCTTTCACGTAGCCCTGTTCACCTAGCAGTGAGTAGGTACGGGATGTAAATCGAGGAGTTGTGACCTTGTTGTCCCGGTGTGTGGTGTGTGCCTGGTCTCAGGCCTATCCGAAGATCGGAAATAATGAGCTCTGAGCTCGTTTCGTAGGGTAACGCCTGGCTGTCTCGCCAGAGACTGCAGCAGATCAAACAGTGAAACAGTGAAACAGTGAAACAGTGAAACACACACACACACACACACACACACACACACACACACACACACACACACACACACACACACACACACACACACACACACACACACACACACACACACACACACACACACACACACACACACACACAGAAACATTACAAAACCAAATTGTTGAGTCTTTTTGCACATTGGTAGCACTTGTATTGGATTCTGCATGAAGAGTTTGATTGACTCACTTGATCTGTGGTGTTGTGGTGATGTGGTGTGGTGTTCCTCTCCAGCACAGCATTAGTGGTGGCACTGTTCACGCTCCATTGGTGGTGGGTTGTGGTGAAGTGTGACTATTGTGGGGTGACCAGCATTTTATGTTCTGCATTGCTTCAAGGTACAAAGATGCACATGTTTCTGGACAGCTGGTTGTTATATTAATGAGTCCATGTGTGGGTGGCTGAGTTTTTTATTCTATGTTTTGCCAAAAGTTTTGACATAATAGTTTTGAGGAAGAGGAGAGTCAGAGTGTGTATGTAGGTTACACAGCTTTATTTGGTGTTCAGCTTCACAAATCAGCAAGCAACACTGATTTACACTTGGTTCAGAATGCAACAAGTTGATTAGTGTCATTTGACAGATAAACTCACCAGTAGGTATGGATTAGCTTAGGAGATACTATAAAGTACTCAAATTCAGAGGTTTACCTACGTTTTCAGTGGAACAGGAAGGGACACATAACTTTAAGCACCTCAGAACCATTGCTTTACTATTAGTGAGAGACAAACTCCCATAAAACTATTCTCTTTTCTTTGATAACTCACTGTAACTTCCTCTCCTTGACAGTAAACAAACTGCCACTTGGGAAGAAACATAAGATACAAATTTCATGTCTTTATTTTGACTTCAATATCTTTCTCATAGTTAGCCAGTTTCCTGTGTATGTAGGAGAGGAATCAGGTTATTGAGTAAGTGGTGCTTTGTTTCTTTGTGTTTTTTGTCATGGATTAGTACAGTGAGGAAGCACAAGCAGTATTAGTGAGCAGGTGAAGGTCAGGAATTAGTCTTGGTCTGTGTGGGATGTAAAGGTTAAGTTTATATCAAGGCATAATAAGGTGGTAAGAGAGGGAAGTCAGGCCACAAAGATTGTGGAAGCCAAAGTGTTTGTGTGTATGTGTTTGTGTGTGTGTATACCACTGCACTCACTTCAGATCACCCTGTAAGTTATATACAGAAGAGGAAGCAAACTTGTGATATATTTAGCACTAGTATATACTGTATTTAAATTTTCTATACGGTACTGGCCTGTTGTGGGAAAATTTTCTGTTATCGTTTGCCCAAATCGTGTACGTGGTGAGGGGATTTGGATGGTAATGGAGTCAGCGTAATAAACCAATGATGAATGTTAATATTATGTTCTATTGGTAAAAACTCAAACCTGATGATAAGCCTGAGGGATGAGAAGGCAAAAGCATATGTGTTATTTTCTTATCTATTTATTTTCTTTACTTGCAGATTAACTTTTTTCTGTGCTGTCAAAAGAGGTCACTAGTTTTGTATAAATTTTTTCATGGATTTCTTTTGCCAGATTAGAATGTTTTTTTGTAGTATGTAGTTGAAGTAGTTTGGAGGTGAGGTGAAGGGCCACTGAGCTCCTAACAAGTAGGTCAGGACAGAGGAACCTAATGTACTAAGTTTATATTGACATTAACCTTTGCATATTTCTACAAATCCATAGTGTATTATTTTTCTAATTCTGCTCCAGTATATGCTGTGGCGACAAAGGAGTTTGGCGCCTCACTTTTATATTGCCTTCAGATCTCACCACCAATTCGTTGTGTTTGTGCCCGGTTTACCCATAAGATATTTTTGAAACAAGCATTAAGCAGCTCGCTATTATTGTCAGTGGCGGGAAGTTGTTGTATTTGGAATCTTGTCTCTAGTCATTACTCCATCGAATGCACATTTTGGGAAGGTTTGAACACCAGTAAAGATGATTATTATTTACTGCATTATTTTGTGATACCCTAACACAGCAGAAATATACGCTAATTCCTTTATTTTCATTTTATTATTCATCTGTATTTTAGTTTTAGTATCATGATGTGAGTATGGCACCGTAGTAACCAGTGGTCAGAAATTGAGTAACTTTCAGCACTCATTTCCACTGTATTTTGTATTTTTCTCCTCAGTCTTAAGTCACTTGATCTGCTGACGGCTTCTTCACAAAAACCTGACTATTGATTGATTCTTATAGGTCTTTTAAAATTCTCTTGACTCGACACTAAACCATTGCTGAGTCTTCCATTTATCTGAGTTTGAGAATGAGTTCCTTCATATCTCTTTCTTTTCCTTTTCAATATAACCTTATCAAGCTTCAACCAACTATTTCTTATTGCATATTTTGTCTATTGATAAAAGGGGAGCAACTGAGACAAATTTTCATGCCTACAGGAATATGAACACAGAGGTGGTTGGAGGAGGTGGTGGTGGTGGTGGTGGTTCCGTTTCCTCACTTCATTCTTATAACAATGGTTACATAAACAAAAAAATACATATTTCTGAGAGTGGTATAGCTTAACAGGGATTTGATAGAGATCTTTTAGTGGTATAGGGGATATCAGATAATACCAGTTACATCTCTTAATAAGTCACCATGAATGTTCTTACTTGCATTCATCTTAACCCCTTCAGTACCACGACTCATTTTTGTATTTGTTCTGCTTACTATTTGATGATTTTGTACAGCTTCAGAAACTTATGTGGGGAATTAAAATAGTGAAGACTGTGGCCATCAATCTTGTGACCTACATAGAGCCAGCCTAATGTAAGTAAAATTGTCCAGTCACACCCAAAACTCAAGGTAAAAATATGTCTCAGTACTGAATGAGTTAAGTATTTGGTGTATAACAAGGGTGACATAAACAAAATGCTCATGGTCAGTGATCAGGATGGGATAAGAAATAATGGGTTCAAGTTTGCTAAAAGTCAGATTTTGAATGAGAGAGAGAGAGAGAGAGAGAGAGAGAGAAACTGGTAGATGAATGGAACAAACTGCAATCAAGTAGTGCCAACCCAATAGGAAGCTTTAAAGAAATAATAGAGAAATTTACATGTGGGAATGGTAGATGTAAATTCATGGGTATATTTTGTAAAGGGACTCCCACATGTAAGTCTGATGGCTTCATGCAGCTTCCTTTATTTTCATACATTCTTAACACCTTTAATATCAGGACACATTTTTACCTTAAGATTTGTGTACAATTAGACCATTTTATTGACATTAAGAAGAGTCTATAGAAGTCAGAAGATGAATGGCTGGAGTCTTCATTATTTTAATCCCCAAAATGAGTTTCTAAAGCTGTATAAAATCACCCAATAATTAGTAGGATTAATATGAAAATGCGTCATGGTACTCAACGGGTTAACCCCTTCAGTACCGTGACGTGTTTTTACATTCACTCTGGTTACTATTTGGTGATTTTATACAGCTTCAGAAACTCATGTGTGGTGTTTAAATAGTGAAGTCTTTGGCCATTAATCTTCTGACCCCCGTAGACCTCTTCCTAATGTCAATAAAATGGTCTTATCGTACACAAAGCTCAAGGTGAAAAATGCGTCCTAGTACTGAAGGGATTAATAGTCAAATTCTTCAGCGTAATCTCTGCAGTATAAATCTACGGTGAGAACATGCCGCGTTTCAATTATAATCACAGTACGTAGTGTCTCTTGCGTTATGTATGGCTGTGATGAGGCCTTTTAGTTGTTATGAGAGAGAGAGAGAGAGAGAGAGAGAGAGAGAGAGAGCTACCTCGTTTATTTGTGTTTACTTAATTTCAGTGGCCAAATTTAGCTCATTCATTAGTGGCTCGATACGACGTGAAGCAGAGCCAGAACCTTTCATATCTCCAGGAAAGGAAAGAAAGAAATGTATTAATCTGAATCTCTCTCTCTCTCTCTCTCTCTCTCTCTCTCTCTCTCTCTCTCTCTCTCTCTCTCTCTCTCTCTCTCTCTCTCTCTCTCTCTCTCTCTCTCTCTCTCTCTCTCTCTCTCTCTCTCTCTCTCTCTCTCTCTCTCTCTCTCTCTCTCTCTCTCTCTCTCTCTCTCTCTAGTTGTGTTGTTATAGATTTTTTCAGGATAAAAATACCTTGGATCTGATGACGCAGTTTCTCTCTCTCTCTCTCTCTCTCTCTCTCTCTCTCTCTCTCTCTCTCTCTCTCTCTCTCTCTCTCTCACTCATTCATTCAGGACTGCCGTGTCGTCTCCCTTAAAAAAGTTCACCGCACGTTCTCACATTCTTATCTTGCATTTCAAAACTTGGCCACATTTTCACCTTCATTGCCTCTCTCCCTCATTTCCTCATTAACTCACCTCTGCGCCACCTCTCCTTTCTTTCACTCAAATCTCTCCCTTTCTCAATTCCCATTTCACTTCTCTTTCGTAGTAAATTTTCCCTCTATCTGTCTCTATTTTTTCTGTTTTTGTCTGTTTTTCCTTTTTTAGTCACTTGTTTATCATTTTTCTTTTTCCTCTCTTAGTTTCCTTTTTGCGTCTCCTTTCTCGGAATTTTTCTACCTGTCTTTTGTTTCCTTCTTTCTGTCTTTCCTCTAGTTCCATTATTCTTCTTTTCAACTTCCCTTTTCCCGTAAATCTTCCTTCTATCTGTTCTTTTTTCCTCTCTTCTTCTGTCTCTCTGTCTGTCTGTCAGTCTGTGTCCTTCTCCTTTTCTTAAACCTCATTTTCACTTATCTTTTCTTCCGTCTGTCTTTTCTTCGACTTCATTTCTTTTCTCCTCTCTTTCCGTGTCCCATTTCACTCTTTACCTCCAAGTTTTCATCTACTCTTTCTTTTTTACCCCCCTTTTTTTTCCAGCACTCTCTTGTGTCATTCTTCCTTTTTTTCCTCCCTCTCTCTCCCTCTCCCTACCCTTCCCGCCTTCCCTCCCTCCCTTCTCCTCCCTCAATACTCTCTTTCCATTCCTCCTTTTCCTTTATTCAGCTTCTCTCCCTTCCTCTCTCCTCTCTCTGCTGCACACCCCTTCAGCGCCACCCTCCGTTCCTCCCTTCCTCTCTTCCTCCCTTCTGTCTTCACCTCCCCTCCTTCTCTTCCTCCTCCTCCTCCTCCTCCTCTCTTTCCGTTCTCCTCTTCAGTGTTACCTCCTCTCCAGTCTTCCGTCGTGTTCTCTCTCTCTCTCTCTCTCTCTCTCTCTCTCTCTCTCTCTCTCTCTCTCTCTCTCTCTCTCTCTCTCTCTCTCTCTCTCTCTCTCTCTCTCGACAAAGGCAATAGGTGTGAATTATTAAATCTATGTTGAGTAAGTGAACAGAGAGAGAGAGAGAGAGAGAGAGAGAGAGAGAGAGAGAGAGAGAGAGAGAGAGAGAGAGAGGAATATGTGCTTAAAAACGACGGGGAAAAGAGAAAGGGAGAGAAAAAAAAAAACATTACGAAACAGGAAAACCGGTGTGATCTTTTCTTTTCCTTCTTTTCAATCCCAGCCAGTGAAATCAGATGATGTGCGCGACTTTCATTTGTTTTTTGTGTTTATCTCGTGTAAACCGCTGAATGCTAACCCCCTTTAGTACCAGGACGCGCTTCCATATTCCTTCTGCTTACTATCTGGTGACTTTATACAGCTCCGGAAACTTATGTGGGAGATTAAAATAGTGAGGACTGTGGACATTAATCTTCTGCTTCCATAGACCTTTCCTAATGTCAATAAAATGGTCTAATCGTACACAAATCTCAGGGTACAAATGTGTCTCAGTACTGAAGGGTCTTAATTATGTATTGCTCGAAGGGAAGGAGAGAAGAAGGAATAGAAGGAAGGAAAGAAAGGAAGGAAGGAAGGATAGAAGGACAGCTGATGTGGTTGTCGTTATGTTGATGTTTATATTTGACGATTTTTTTCTATTTATTTCAGTTATCGTAAATTTTGTTGTTGTTTTTGTGTTTTTGTCCTTGTTTTTGTAAGATGCTTGTTTGTCGTTGTTGTTATTTTATTTGTAAATTTCTTTGTCTTACTTTTCAGATACTGTTATTTATACTTATTTCGCATTTGTCTATTCAGAAGTCAACCATTGCGCATTTCATTGATCCTTTTTTTTTTTTTCATTAATTTAGTCGTGAAAGTTTAGATTGAAAATAGATCCCTTTGTTACTTCACCATTACCAGATCGTTATTCATTCTCATATACAGTGGAACCATGCGTGCTTTGGGGTCCGAGGGGTCTCCAAGCGCACGGGTTCGAATCCTGTCCACGGTCCGAGTGTAGGTTGGGCTTCCTCACTCGGGGCAGCGGTTTCCTAGCGGGTGGGCTTTGAGATAGGAGGTACCTCAAAAAAGTATCCCCTTTACCCGATAAATTCCCGTGAAAAGCCCACATGGTATAAATGAAAACGAAAATAAATGTATATATATATTCAAAAAACTTAAAAAAAACGGCACATTCTTTCAAATTATTCCCGTCATGTAAATGTATAAATGAATAATACTAATAACAATAATAAAAATGGTAATAATAACAATAATAACAATAACAACAATAATACATGTGATTAAATAACTTAAGGCTTGTTTACGTGTTAAGATTATGACGCGCGGTGTTTGCCAATTCAAGAAGCATAATTTTTTTCAGTACCTTCTGTTTGTCCATTATTTGCTGTATCATTATTCTTGCTCACCAAACTATGTAAGTGTGCGCTCCAATTAACCGCCATAAAGAAATCATCCGGCTGGGAGAGAGAGAGAGAGAGAGAGAGAGAGAGAGAGAGAGAGAGAGAGAGAGAGAGAGAGAGAGAGAGAGTCATCCTACATCACAAAATCGAGTTACAGACCACAAATTCAGAGAGAGAGAGAGAGAGAGAGAGAGAGAGAGAGAGAGAGAGAGAGAGAGAGAGAGAGAGAGAGAGAGAGAGAGAGAGAGAGAGAGAGAGAGAGAGAGAGAGAGAGAGTAGAGAGAGAGAGAGAGAGAGAGAGAGAGAGAGAGAGAGAGAGAGAGAGAGAGAGAGAGAGAGAGAGAGAGAGAGAGAGAGAGAGAGAGAGAGAGAGAGAGAGAGAGAGAATCCATTCGTTCGTTCGTTGGTTTGTTCGGTTCACATCGCATAAAGTCGAGGATCTAGCCAGAAAACCAGAGAGAGAGAGAGAGAGAGAGAGAGAGAGAGAGAGAGAGAGAGAGAGCAGAGTGAGTCACCGTGGGGAGGAGGGAGGGCGGGAGGGGAGCAGGGTTCAGAATTAAAGGTGCATTGCGGAGGCGGGAGGAGGAGGAGGAGGAGGAGAGCGAGGGCGGGAGGAAGGAAGCAGGTCAGGAGTGGGTCTGCTGCTGAGCGGGAGGAGGAGGAAGAGGAGGAGGAGAGGGAGGAGGAGGAGGAGGAGGGAAGACTGAAGCGGAGACCTAGCAAGCTACCTAGCCATGCAGCGCCCTTGAGAGAGAGAGAGAGAGAGAGAGAGAGAGAGAGAGAGAGAGAGAGAGAGAGAGAGAGAGAGAGGCTGACTGTTACTAGGTCGTGCCTCTGCTGTTACTGATACTGCCGGCGGTGATGGAATGTTATGCTGTGCTGTTTGGTATGTTATGCTGGACCCGTGGTGGTGGTGGTGGTGGTGGTGGTGGTTATTACTTATTATCATAGCAGAGAGAGAGAGAGAGAGAGAGAGAGAGAGAGAGAGAGAGAGAGAGAGAGAGAGAGAGAGAGAGAGAGAGAGAGAGAGAGAGAGAGAGAGAGAGAGAGAGAGAGAGAGAGAGAGAGAGAGAGAGAGAGAGAGAGAGAGAGAGAGAGAGAGAGAGAGAGAGAGAGAGAGAGAGAGAGAGAGAGAGAGAGAGAGAGAGAGAGAGAGAGAGAGAGAGAGAGAGAGAGAGAGAGAGAGAGAGAGAGAGAGAGAGAGAGAGAGAGAGAGAGAGAGAGAGAGAGAGAGAGAGAGAGAGAGAGAGAGAGAGAGAGAGAGAGAGAGAGAGAGAGAGAGAGAGAGAGAGAGAGAGAGAGAGAGAGAGAGAGAGAGAGAGCACTGCCTGGCTTTCTCTCTCCATCATGTGGGTGAGACAGGGTGGAAACTCTGACGTCACATTCATAGAGAGTGCATAATGAGAGAGAGAGAGAGAGAGAGAGAGAGAGAGAGAGAGAGAGAGGGAGAGGGAGGGAGAGGGAGAACGACGTAGAAGGACGACTCATAGCTTAAGACACGGGTAAATTCTCTCCCTCTCTCTCTCTCTCTCTCTCGGTAATGGAGAAGCGCTGTTTCCTGGTATCCTTGTATCTACCCTTCGTGATGCGCTCGTGCAGACACACACACACACACACACACACACACACACACACACACACACACACACACACACACACACACACACACACACAGAGGCACAATAACACACATATGCTGACAAGAGTTACGACATTTTATTTTATGGATATTCTTATTTGTGTTACATCATCATCATCATCATCATCATTATTGTTACAAGCGAAAGACTAACAAGCGGAGGCCGTTCAGGTAAGGAGCAGAACAGGTGACTTGACTAACTAACTGACTGACTGACTGACTGACTGACTGACTGACTTAAGGAGCAGAACAGGTGACTTGACTAACTAACTGACTGACTGACTGACTGACTGGCTGGCTGACTGACGATCCCTGCAACACAACACAACACAACACGTCACTGAAGTAATACAAGACTAATACAGGATAGTTTTGGGTGTGTTTGTCATTATTGTTGTTTTTCATTTTTTCATTTTAGTTTTCTCTTTCGTTTAGTTTTTTTTTTTTATTGTGTTGTGATATTTCGTGTTTTCGGTTACCTTTTTATTATTCTTTGTTTTACTCTTGTTTTTCTCTTTCGTTTATTTTTATGGCACCTGTCTTGATTTTTGCTTTTGTGTTTACCGTACAGTTTGCCTACATAACTTTTCTTTCTTTTTTTTTGCTTTTCTTTTGTTTTCATTGTGTATAACGTTGTGCTCTGTTCAGCTTTAATCTTTTTTTTTTTTCATTTCTGTTAAGTGTACGAGCATTTCCAGTTGTTTAGTTTTGCTCAATCTTTATGGAGAATTTATTAGTTTTTATATTTTTGCTTTCTCTTTGTTTAAAAATTCATGAGTTTCTATATTTTTGCTTTTCCTTTGTTTAAAAATTCATGAGTTTCTATATTTTTGCTTTTCCTTTGCCTTACTTTTCATTTCATTTGCGTCAGGTCTGATCTTATTTTATCTATCATTCCTTTATTTGTGCCTCTCCTTATTTTGTGATGTGTTGACGTGAAACTCTTCTTTTCTTCTCATTCCTGGTTCTCTCTGTTTAGTTTTCCCGTTAGGCAACACAGTCAGTAAATATTTGTATCGTGATTACCAAATGTTAAGCTGCAAAACCCGAGACTTTTAACCATTCATTGATTCAATTTTTGTACAGAAAAATTCAAATGAAAACAGCAAAAAAAGAAAACAGAAAGAAAGGCGTTCAATTACAGGATATCATTGCTGGCAAAAAAAAAAAAAAAAAAAATAAGTGTGGAAAAAGTATCATGTTGTACTGAGGCATTTTATTTAGTTATTAATTTCGGAGAGGGAGGTGAAAAATGTGGAACTTTTAGCTCGTAAAAAGTTATGCATTTTTGAACCGATAGGGAATGCAGGTAATGTCAGAAACTATTGTTGTTATTATCATTATTATTATTATTATTATTATTATTATTATTATTATTATTATTAATATTATTATCATAGTAACAATTAATATCAGCTTCATTGTTTTTCTATATTTAATAACGAAAATCAATATAGAAGCATGACATGGAGGTTTATTAGCTTTAGTAATTTATATTTGTCTTTCTCTAAGGTTCTGTAGTCAAGTTACTTCTATATTATTTACAGAAAGTTAATCTTATTTCGTATTTTCTTTTAACAATTTTGTAAATAATACTTTTGACGCATGGTGCTGTATTGACGTCATTGTTTTGAGGTTTTAAAAAATGAATCAGTTAATTAATCAACTAGTCCATTAGATTACAAGTGAACATCGTATAGACAGCATCGTTACAATCAAATATAAACCAATCAGTCAGTCAGTCAGTTTACCCATCACACAGTTCACATCCAGCATTGCATTCCACATTATCTATTATTCTGCACACAACCTTTCTTTAACACACCAACAAACTGCTAACTTGTCTACATATCCCTTTCATGTTTCCATCCTATCTGCCTTTAGTTAACTGCTTGACTGTTGCTGTTACTGCGCTGTGTGTGAGGGAATGTCGCCTGCTTGTCATCACCTGCAGAGCCTCGCGCGGGACCTTACCACCTAAACACACACACACACACACACACACACACACACACACACACACACACACACATACTGAACCTTGGAACGCGGCCACGTGCGCTGCTACACTCCTCCACTGCATTGGGACCTCAAAGCTGACACACACACACACACACACACACACACACACACACACACACACACACACACACACACACACACAGGTACACGATTATCAAGTAACCTCGCATTTCCTTTCAATCAATTCCTTTTCTTCCAATCTTTAACTAACCCTTTCACTGCATACTGTTTAATACGACCTTCCTTGATTACAAACCTTACTAAGACACATTTTCTTGCAGTACAGCCACTACCGAACATCATATTATCAGGAAATTGCAACATCCTTTCTTTTTTACCCCATTCCTTCTTGCAGATGCTTATAAAGATACTGTATATTACTTTTAGCTCTGGAAATTATTACATACCGCAGTGAGAGGGTTAATCTGTAGTCCTGTAAGTCTCGCCAGGTTTAGCAAGACAGACAGCGATTCAGAGGACTAGAAAATGAACACAAAACGTTGAGCGCAGTGGAAGGAAATACGGCGAAGGTTACAAGACAACTTCACGCAAGAGTACAGTTGTAAGTCCAATCTTTCACACACAGAGGGCGTGGAGGAGCAGCACACGACACATGGGACGCCTAAGATAACCCTGTTGGCC
Organism: Portunus trituberculatus; assembly: GCF_017591435.1. NCBI lineage: Eukaryota > Metazoa > Arthropoda > Malacostraca > Decapoda > Portunidae > Portunus > Portunus trituberculatus. Next base: position 20,198,834 of record NC_059304.1, read on the forward strand.
CGCGGAGTGTTGAGAAAAAGACTCTTAAACGCTACGTAACGGATTTCGGCGACTCTGTGTGTGTGTGTGTGTGTGTGTGTGTGTGTGTGTGTGTGTTATTGCAATACTAATAAAAGTTTTCGTATTATCTGTAACGAGTGATTTAAAAAGTAACTTGTACTCGGGATTGGGATGACGACGAGGGCGAGAACACGAGGAGGAGGAGTAGGAGTAGGAGGAGGAGGAGGAAGCAAGGCAGTGGGGGAGGAGGACTGGGGAAGGCAAGGCGGGGGATTGAGTATTGAAGTTTTTTCCCCATTCCCCGATCCTTTGAAGACCCTCGGCTCCTCCGGTAAGAGCATTGCGGCGCGGTATTGGCGTATCGGTTATCAAGTCAGTCCCGGCTGGTGGTGGTGGTGCCTGTAGTGTGCGGGAAGACTCAAGACTCCCGCGTTTGGCAGAGGGTGAGTGACGTGGTGGGAATAAGTGACACGTTACCCTAATTTGCTGAAATGAATCAACCAGCCAGTCAGTCAGTCAGTCAGTCAGTTGATATAATGGTACTGATTCTTATGTTCTATTGGTTTCCTAATATATGACTAGTTTTTTGTGCGTCAGTGGTTGATGATCCTGTTTCCGTGGCGCTCTGAATCAGCCAACCAGTCAGTCAGTCAGTCAGTCAGTCAGTCAGTCAGGTAGTGGTACTGACTCCATTCTATTGGTTTACTGATAAGACTAGTTTTTGTTTTAGTATGTCAGTGGTTGATGATCCTGTTTACGCGGCGCTCTGAGTCAGCCAATCAGTCAGTCAGTCAGTCAGTCATTCAGTCACTACCGGTAGTGACTCAAAGTTTTCTTGGTTAACATCAAACGTTCCCCTGAATTCACTGCAAGCTGAAAGTCGTTTTTCTTTTGGTGCCGTTCATCTTCAAAGGTAAATGTAAGGTCCCTTTCAGACGGTGGCACTAGAGGCGTGGCGTGAAAGGGACCGAAGTGTTGATCTGACGGTGAGGGGCGGCGGTGACTGGCCCGGCAGTGTGTGAGGAGTGAAGGTGTGGAGTGCAGGAGTGTTGCGAGTAGTGGTGATGTTGACTTTCTTTTCGTCATGAGTGTGTCTCAATTTGAACTGCAGCCGATAAGGGACGGTTGCTTTCCTGAAGTAGCTTGCCATCGCCATCAGCTGCATGTAATGAACTGGTTTGCTTTATTGATTTATTTATACACGTAAAAAAGGGAAGAGAAGAGTATCACGAGGCTTTAGATGCAAAAAGGGCGATTTATGTCAGTTGTGCATGATGGCGTCTCTTTTATGTAACAACGACTTTTTTGACAACCACTGGCATCACAGACTTCGAAGCGTTCACTGGCCGGTTGGAACTTGAATGAAACACGGCCACGAACACGCAGGCGCTTTCAAACATTACAAAGAACACCGAACCAAACCTCGCTATCCTTTCTTTCTCCATTTTTTTTCCTGTCATGTACTGTACGTGTGGCGAATTAATTAGACAGTGTGGTGTGGTGGACTGTGGCTTGGCCCTGGGGAGTTGTCAGGCCGTGGGAGCGCGTGTGGCTGGTGGTAGCGGTGGTGGTGATGTTGGTGGTGTTTCTGGTAGTGAGAGTATAGTGGTTATGGTGTTGTTGGTGATGTCTCATGAATAGTTAGTTATCTCTCCGTAGTCCTGTGTTTTGAGACTTTCTACTCTCTCATCACCATTATTCCCACCATTATTTTCGAAGGCCAGGAGATGACTAGCCGGGTTGTGAACAGATTCTATCAAGTTAATAACACATAAATCTTGTCAACGTGTCACTAAAATAATAAAAAAACACCTTAAAACTCGCGTAACTTCAAGTGGAGCTCTTTGCATGTAATGGAAGTACGGCGCAGAAGTGTTTCAGAATGTGGCCCTTGTAACACACACACAGCTACTGATAAGGTCTTGTCGCCTCTTCAAAGCTTCCGTTCCTGGCATCTGTGTGGTGAATGAGCAAGGCGTTGAGCAGATACATTGAGCTCGTGTACTTGGAAACACTAAGTGACCGTCACGTTCCTACACAGAACGCTGACTAGACTGTGAGGTCTTTGGGAGGGGAGGAGAGGGAAGGAGCGACGGCTTACAGTACATGGGCAGGATTTGGTTTGCTGGAGTCTACTCAGTGTGGGTTTGAGGAGCGCCCACCCCCACCAGCATGTGTGTGGCGGAGTGGTGGTCGATGGGGGTGGTTGGCGGGGCGTGGACTGTTGGGGAGAGGGGGGAGGGTAGCACACGTAGACCGCCGTTAATCTAAAGTATCCAATAACTCTATCATATAAAGTTTATCAAGAATCTTAACAAATGTTCGCTATACCAGACTACAGTACGTGGGTGGGCAGCGTGGGCGTGGGCGGGAGACAGCTCGCTTCTGTGCCGTGGGTGGGAGGAGCGGCGCGGGGAACCACTGGGAAACAAATAAATGGTTCAACTTAAAGACGATAAAAGGAGCTGGTGCCTTACGTGGGGCGGGGCGATTCGGAGTGAAGGGGCAAGAGAGTGTCTGGGCCGCGACGAACACCACAACCTGCCTCCTGCGGGTGTCGTGGCGCAGGTCGCAGGCTGTGGCGGGGTGGGGCGGGGCGCGGCGGTTTTGTGCTGTCTCTGATGCAACAACACAGCACGCGGCGGGCACTTTAATGTTTCAGGCGGCGACGCACGTGTGTGGGTCGCGGGCCGCCCAGACACGCTGTGCTGAGGGTGATGGGAGGAGGGAACCCGCACATCGCACGGCGTTCACTGGGAATTTTGTTTTGCTTGTCTGTCTGGTGAAGTGTTCTCGCTAACCCATGGCTCCCGTCAGGCCTCGATGCGGTCGTCCTAAAGTGGCGTTGAAATGTTTTTACTTTGCGGGTAAGAGCTAGACCTAAACGTCGCTTTTCTCCCTCGGCGTGAACGGTGTCCTTAGGGCGTAATGAAAGACGTGAGGGCAGTGACGACTGGCGGGCAGTGACGCGCGGGGAACAGACTACACGCGTGGACTGTGGCCTACACGTGGTGCAGGAAGGGTCGGCGGCAGAGCTGCTGACGAGGAAGAGGAGGAGCAGGAAGAGGAGGAGGAGGAGGAGGAGTTGGCTGCATGAGGAGACTGCCATCTGCTGAAGGTGCGAGTGGACGTCCTCCCTCAGCCAGGCGGTTAGCGGCACCACAGCAGGAGCCGCCACGTGAGCAGACCGAAGACAGAGGCGGCGAGGCAGCAGCAACAGCAGCAGCAGCAGGCGAGGGGGCGCGCCAGAGGAAGCTGAGGGCTGCGGAGGTCATCCTTCCCCTGCCACTCTGGGGACCAAGTGAAAGGGTCAGACCGCGGCCAACACACCACACTTCTCACACCGCCATCACGCACGCCACCACCACCGCTACGCACACCCCGCCCGCCGCAGGCCCAGAAGGGCAGTGAGGTAGTGAGGCAGTGGCGGCGACTCGTCCTTAATGACACCCGTGACCAGCCCTCGACATAACGCAACCCGTCCCGTGACATCCAAACACTGGATATAAAGTGTAGCCACCACTACGGAGCACCACTGCAGCCACCAGCGCCTTGTAGCGGTGGCTGTGATGAGGAGGAGGAGGGCAGTAACTGAGCACACCACGCCTCCTCCCCGCACATATGAGGTGGCATCCAAGGCACAGAAAAGAGACTAAATCTAATGCAATAGTAAATGTTGTACTTATCATGGATCTATGGCAATGCTGAACACAACCTGATCCTTTGAGTGCCACTTCACGAAAAAAAGAAAAAAAAAAAAAAAAAACCCCGCTCACCTTACGATCAACAACAACAACAACAACAACAACAACAGTAACAACAACAATCTTAACAACCACCATCGTAACTCACCCACGTACTGCAGCCGTCCAGCAAGTCACCAATCTTCCGCAGCAACACACCAGCCTCCCGCCACTCCTCGCTGCCGACCGCTCCGTCCCTCTCGTCCTCTTCTTCCTCCTCCTTGTCCTCGTTCTTATGCCGCAGGACACTCAAAGCCTCACGCAACCAATCAGCGAGAGGCAGCCGACCCTCACTGCTCTGGGACTTGATGGCTTCTTGACTGGGACTCGAGGAGGAGGAGGAGGAGGAGGAGGGGACTTCGACTTTCACCTCTGAGGGCGTGTTGGCTTCTGCTGCTCCGGGTGAGGCAGGGTCGGCGAGCAGGATGTCTGGTTTGTGCTTGGCATGGTTGGCTGGGTGCTGTGAGTTGCTCAGGATGATGTCGGGAAGCTGTGGTGTTCCTGTGTGGCGTGAGTAAGTGAGTGAGTGAGTGATTGATTGATTGATTGACTGACTAACTCATTTACTGATTGCGTGAGTGAGTGAGTGAGTGAGTGACTGACTGACTGATTGACTGACTAACTGATTGACTGATTGCGTGAGTGAGTGGGTGATTGAGTGAGCGAGTGAGTTAGTGGGTGAGTGAGTGGATGAGTGAGTGAGTGAGTGAGTGAGTGAGTGATTAGTTGATTGGTTGATATTAATGCGAGGTGGATGGAAATTACTAGAGGCATTATGGAGAAAATTCAGGCTAGATATCATAATAGTTCTCTCTCTCTCTCTCTCTCTCTCTCTCTCTCTCTCTCTCTCTCTCTCTCTCTCTCTCTCTCTCTCTAACTGCTTGTTTACACGTTATCACTTTCACTACATTTTACAATCTCTCCCGCCATTACCCAACACTATGAACGCTGCAGAAGAGAAGGTACGGTACGACAGTTGACAGAAAAGGTACGAGAGCTGTTCACCCTCACGTGCGTTCTTGCCCTTGAAATAAAAAAAAATGGAGGTCACTCGTCAGCACTGAAGCGGAAATTAAAAGAAAGACTTGATGGCAACACTTTTCCTACTGACCAGAGAGTATTTTGCCTCCACCAATCAGGAAAGAGATAGTGGACATGCGGACCAATTAGAATTCACGTGTTTTTGTTTTTTTTTCCTGTCCCATATCCCGAAATATCTGACAATCTACTGAAATTGTCGTCTCTCCAGATTTCTTTTAATGAGACAATTTAATGCTTATTCTATTACTTTCTTCCACTTCATCACTATGCAAAGCTTACCAATTCCTTTCAGTTTATTTATTCCCTCGTTATTTCAACCAAACTTTATCGTAAACACAAAAACTGGCATATGAATCAACACAAATCTCCAGAATTCAAACGCCCTTCCGCTGAAAATTTGAACGGAATCTCCTGAAATTTGGCTGAGTGGTACGTGGTGGCCTTCTTTAGCTCAGTCACCCTGAAGTTGTGAAAGAGAGAAGATTGCCGCGTGTATGTCCTGCGTGAGGCGTATGTGTAGTTAACGAAGGAATGCAGAACAGGTGACGGTGTGTCTACCGCGGCTCTCTCCTTCAAGTTAAGTGTTGTGAGGTGAGTTAATGGGTATCTTTTACTGAGGATGTAATAATGGTGGTGTTAATGGTGATTGTGATGGTGTGTGTGTGATGTAATTGCGTTGTTATGGTCGTTACCTTTACGTGATAGTTTGGTGGTGGTGGTGGTCTGTGTTGTGATGTGGTGGTGTTTTGTTAATGTTTTTTTGTCATTATTATTGTGTTTGTGTTGCTATTGTGAGCTGATGGTGTTATTTGTGTTGCTGTTGTGATGCCAAGCGTTCTGATTGACACACACACACACACACACGGCCCGGTAGCTCAGTGGTTAGAGCGCTGGCTTCACAAGCCAGATAGCCGGGATTCGATTCCCCGGCCGGGTGGAGATATTTGGGTGTGTCTCCTTTCACGTGTAGCCCCTGTTCACCTAGCAGTGAGTAGGTACGGGATGTAAATCGAGGAGTTGTGACCTTGTTGTCCCGGTGTGTGGTGTGTGCCTGGTCTCAGACCTATCCCAAGATCGGAAATAATGAGCTCTGAGCTCGTTCCGTAGGGTAACGTCTGGCTGTCTCGTCAGAGACTGCAGCAGATCAAACAGTGAACACACACACACACACACACACACACACACACACACGACCAACTGCCCTAGTCATCAAAAACCTTCCCCTACGCTCTCTCTCTCTCTCTTTCTCTCTCTCTCTCTCTCTCTCTCTCTCTCTCTCTCTCTCTCTCTCTCTCTCTCTCTCTCTCTCTCTCTCCCCGAACAAATGTCCTTCTTGGAAAACTCATAATTCCTCGTGTTCTTCGTGCTCAGTGGGAGAGATGAGCCTCCCCTCTCTCCCTCGCTCCCTCACTCTCTTCCTCTCAGACTCCTCTCCCTCTCTCTCCCGGTCCCTCCCAGTCCTCCTCCGTGGAAGCAAACAAATCCGAGAAGTAATCTTTGCCTCGTTGCGAACTCATCAACATCATCAATAATAACAATAACAATAATAATAATAATAATAATAATAATGCCAACAACAACAGTAATGGAAATGATAATAATGGTGATGGTAATGATGATGATGATGATAACGGCGTGTTCTAAGAGCGTGGTACCAGTGTGCAGATGGAGGAGAACTATAGATAGGTTATATAGAAGAAAAAAAGTAGGTTATTGAAATCTTCAATGTTTATGACTGAAGAAGAGGAAAAGAAAAAAAGAGAAAAAAAAGCGAAGACAATACGGAAAAGAAAAAAAAGTAGGTGTGTATATATAGACGAGAGAGAGAGAGAGAGAGAGAGAGAGAGAGAGAGAGAGAGAGAGAGAGAGAGAGAGAGAGAAAGTAAGCAAAACTCCACAAAACCTTACCGAGCCGTTCGAGAAGGGCGCGCCAGTTCATGCTGTGTGCTGTGGAGGCTGTGTCGTCCGTGGCGGTGGCGGGGGTGGCGCCAGGAGCAGCAAGGTCTGGGTCGAGTCGGGCGGTGTCGAGGAGGCCGAGAGGCACCGCACCCACGAGCAGCAGCGCGTGGACCATGGCGCGGGGCTGGGCGGCGAGTGAGCGAGGCCGCGCGGCACTGGCGGGGTGAGCGGCAGCCTCCTATGCCGCGGCTTGAGTTACTGCGTCGCCTCTCAGTCTCACCTCGCCCGCCGCCCACAGGTGCTCTCTTACCCTCCTCCCTCCCTCCCTCCCTCCCTTGCCTTAGCTTCCTGCACCACAAACGCGCGCAACCTGCCAACCTGCCTGCCTGCCTACCTGCCTACCCAGCCTCTGCGATTCATTTACCCCCGAAACTCTCTCCATTACCATTTTTCCCTCTGCCATACTGCCGCCTGACATATTGATCTATTCCCTCCATGGCAGCGGCGGCAAAGAAATGAGGTTTGAAAATTCACTCAGTAATTCAGTGCTGTGATGAATGAGAGCCTTTTTTTTTTTCCATCTGAGAGCGGGCGAGGGGGTCGGTGGGCAGGTGGGTGGGTAGGCGGGTGGGTGGTGTACCTGAGTGGGCCGGCGGGTGGGGCAGGGAAGAGAGAGGGAAGTAGGTTGGTGGGTTAGGGTGGAGGCAGAGGGATGTAGGTAGGTGGGTTGGTTATGGTGGAGGGAGGCATGGGAGGGAGTACTGTGGGTAGGTTAAGGTGGAGGTGGAGGTGGAGGTAGAGGTAGATACTGGGGGTGGGTAGGAAGACCAGGGTGGAGGAAAGCAAGAAGAAGAGGAGGAGGAGGAGGAGGCAGGCAGGCAGGCCGCTCGGCAACTGGGAGGAGAGGGAGAGAGAGAAAGAGAGAGAGAGCAAGCCTAGCAACGCTCATGACGCAGGCCAGAATGGAAAACGAGACTTTAATGGCGTTTTGTTCCCTTCAAGAGACCCATTACTTCCTCATTCCCGTCCAGACCTCCACGCGGGCAAGGAACACGGAAATAAAAAAGAACATTTATGAGGCCGTGTTAATTGATCGACGTATTGGTGCATTGAGGTTAGGAAAAATAGGAGGAGGGAGGAGAGGGGAAGGGAAACAAGATGGGAGATGGAGAACAGGGATGTGTGGTGTTGGAAAGGAAAATGTAAGAATAACTGGAAGGAGAGATAAGGTATTGACAACGAGGAGGAGGTGGTGAAGGTGGAGGTGGTAAAGGAAGCAAGCAAGATAGGGTATTGAACAGGAGGAGCGGGCAGAGGAAGAGGAGGAAGAGGAGAGGTAGAAGTGCTGATGAGGTGGTGAGAGGAACAGGGTGAGGAAGGGAAGGAGAAGACAAGGGACATGAGTGTTAGAAAGAAGGGAGAGGAGGAAGGCGACAATAGGAAAGGAAGAGAAGGAAAGAATGAGAAGATGGGCTGAGAGGGGGAGAAACAGGAGGAGGAAGAGGAGGAAGAGGAGCTGGCATGAATAGGTAAAGGAAGGGAGGGAAGGACAAGGGGAAGAGAAGACAGTACTGTGTGGGTGACTGTTCTGCTATTAGTGGGAGAGAGAGGATAGTGAAGAAAAAGGCTCCTCCCCACCCACCCATCCCCCTGCTGAGGATGGGAAGTAATAGATGACATGCGACAAAAAAAAAAAGATATTTGAGAGGAGAGGGAGAAAGAGTTGCGTTGTATTTTTACTTTTGTTTGTGTTGGGAAGTGTGTAAATATTGAAAGTTCTGTAATATGTGGTGTGCATGGCGTAGGTGGAGGTGGAATTTTTTTTTCCTGTAGTAGGTGTACCGGACAATGCTAAAAAAGAAGTAAAAATGAAAAAAAAAAAAACCCAGTCTCAGAAATGATTGCCAAAAATTGAAGCATTAGTGTCTTAAAATCTCCCTCTCGAAAAGTTCGTCATAGAAAAGGAGGAAATACAAAAACAAGCAGGGAATTTTAGAGTCTACCAGGAAAGAAAATGGATGATATGGGAATGCTTGTTAACCCTTGCATTAGTGAAGTAGAGAGAACAGCGGTGCAAAAAAAAAAGTCTTGGGCAGCGAGTTCACGGGAAGGAGGGGGGTGACATGCAGTTAGGAAGATCAAAAGAGCAATTACCTTGAAAACAGCGGTGGAAGACAGCAAGAATATAACGGCGACTGAAGACCGAGGAGGCAAATGGAGAAGAGAAACAGAAGCGAAAGGGAAAGAGAAGACAAGCACGAGACGAAGAAAATTATGGGTGCAGAGAGGGGAGAAGGACAAGACAGAGGAGAGAGAGGGGAGATTCAAGGGCAGGGGAGGAAGGGAAGGCAGAGAGGAAGCAGGGGGATACTGAGGGAAGGAGCAGGGGAGGCAGATAGGGGAGGGACAAGGGCGGGGAACGATGGTCAAGATGGAAGGTGCGAGGATGTTTTGTGGAAGGGAATAGAGGAGAAAAACATGAGGGGAAGAGAAGTATGGGGGCAGAGAGGAGAGAATCATGAGAGAAAGAGAATTACAGGGGTAGAGAAGGGAGAGGGACAAAACAGAGGAGAGACAGGGGATATTGAAGGGCAGAGGGGTAAGGGAAGGCAGAGAGGAAGCACGGGATACTGAGGGAAGGAGCAGGGGAGGCAGAGAGGGGAGGGACAAAGCGGGGGAATGATGGTCCAGGTGGAAGGTGCGAGGCTGTGTTGTGGTGGTAATTGATATTCGGTGACCCGTGTCCAGTCATTCCCCGACACTGTGACGCGCGACCTGGATATTCCTGGAGCCTGACACATGACACACGGACACACAAACACAGACACATAGACAGACACAGGCACACAGACACACACACACACACACACACACACACGGACACACGGACACACGGAGACACAGACACAGACACAGACACACAGATAGACAGACAGACAGGGTGGGACTCAATGAAGGGAAGACATAGAAGATAAGAAAGATAGACAGAAGATAGACAGATAAGATAAGAGATAGGCAGAGAAGATAGCAAGAGAAGATAGACCGAAGATATAAAGAAAAGATATACAAAGAAGATAGAAGATAACACAGAAGATAGAAAGGTACAGAGAAGATAGACAGAGGAGATAGACAAAAGACGGAAGATAGACAGACAAAATAGACAAAATACAGAAAAAGATAAAGAGAAGCTAGAAAGGAAAAAAAAAATAGAAGAAAGGACAAAGAAGATAGAAAAAGAAGATGGACAGAAGATAGAAAAACAAGATAAAAATGGATAGAGAAGATTAAACAAGAAGGTAGACAGAAGATGGACAGAAGAGAGACAAAGAAGAAGAGATAAAAAAGATAGAAAGAGTAGAAAAGAAAAAAATAGACATAAGAGGGGCAGAAATTGGACACACTGACATAGATTTAGAAAGATAAGATAGACATTAGAAAGGGAAGAAAATAGATAAAAGGTAGATAAAGGATAGACACAAAGGTAGAAGGATTCAAGAGTGCGGGAAGTACACAGAATGTTAACGTGATTAATTGTTAGAACTAGGTTATCTGGTACACACACACACACACACACACACACACACACACACACACGCACACACACGCACGCACGCACGCACACACACACACACACACACACACACACACACACACACACACACACACACACACACACACACACACACGCACGCACACACACACACACACACACACACACACACACACACACACACACACACACACACACACACACACACACACACACACACACACACACAATTTTTATCAGTCTGTTTAATTGTCTCTCTCTCTCTCTCTCTCTCTCTCTCTCTCTCTCTCTCTCTCTCTCTCTCTCTCTCTCTCTCTCTCTCTCTCTCTCTCTCCCTAGATATTATATATGTAATTATCCTTTTGTACAACTGTACGCTATAATTAAATTCTCTCTCTCTCTCTCTCTGTCTCTCTCTCTCTCTGCTTCCTATCAACTCCCTCTCCCCATCACCTCCCTCCCCACATACCATCCCCATCACCTTCCTGACTAGAGAAGGTAGGCAACAGTAGCAACAAGAGGAGTAGAAGGAGGAGGAGGAGGAGGAGAGAGGAGAGGGGTGGGGTGTCTGCCTTCGTGGTATGCAGAGACAGAGTAGGCTTTCTCGCCAGCTCTCAGTGGCTCTCTCAGGCTTGTCAATCAGTGCTGCAACCTCGGAGACAAGGAATCGAACGCCGCTTATAGTTCTCGCTGATAGACGGAATGTTACAGAGAGAGAGAGAGAGAGAGAGAGAGAGAGAGAGAGAGAGAGAGAGAGAGAGAGAGAGAGAGAGAGAGAGAGAGAGAGAGAGAGAGAGAGAGAGAGAGAGAGAGAGAGAGTAATCAAGGTGAAAGGAGTAAAACAAAGAAGAGAAGAGAAGAAAAACTTGAATACATATTGGGGAAGAGATAAGAGATACGAGAGAGAGAGAGAGAGAGAGAGAGAGAGAGAGAGAGAGAGAGAGAGAGAGAGAGAGAGAGAGAGAGAAGAGAAAGGAAAAGATGAGGAAAAAGATGAAGGAAAAGAAGAAGGGAGATGAGGAGGGGAAAAAGGAGAGAGAGAGAGAGAGAGAGAGAGAGAGAGAGAGAGAGAGAGAGAGAGAGAGAGAGAGAGAGAGAAAGGAAAAGAGAGAGAAAAAAAAAACACCCTTGCCTGCCCAAACTCTTGTCGCGGCCTCATAACAGATTCCAAACATGACCGCCATTTCCGTGGATTCCCTGGCGTGTTTTTTCCTCTCTTTTCACGTGCCTGTGTTTGCTTTTACATTTGGGAGCCACAGAAATGCAAGAAAAAATGTACCGCGTTGAAGGTGAACTGCACAGAAACGAGAGAAAAAGGAGGGGAAAAGGAAGGAAAAAGGAGGATGTAGGTATTTTGCTTACGAACTGAAAAAAAGAAAAGGGAAAATAATGACGCGTTTCTATATTCACTGTGTTTAGTATTTGGTGGTTTTGTACAGCTTCAGAAACTTATTAGAATAGTGAAGACTGTGACCATTAACCTTCTGCCCTCCATAGACCCTTCCTAGTCTCAATAAAATGGTCTAATCGTACACAAATCTCAACGCAAAAATGTCCCAGTACTGAAGGGAGGTTCAATGTTAAGTCACAGAAGGAAAATGAAAAAAAGAACAGGAAAAAAAGAAGGAAAAAGGGAAGGTTTAAATGTTGAGGCACAAGGAGGAAGGAAGAGGAGGAAAAGGAAAGGTTTAAATGTTAAGCCAAAGTAAAAATGAAGAGAAGAGGAAAAGTTTAAATGTTGAACCACAAGGAAAAAGGAAGAGGAGGAAAAGAAAAGGTTTAAGTGTTGAGCCACAAGGAAAAGGGAAGAGGAGGAAAAGGAAAATTTTGAATGTTGAGGCGCAATGAAAAAAGGAAGAAGAGGAAAAAGAAAGGTTTAAATGTTAAGCCAAAGGAAAAAAGAAGAGGAAAGGCTTAAATGTTGAGCCACAAGGAAAAAGGAAGAGAAGAGGAAAATAAAAGGATTAAATGCTGAGCCACAAGGAAAAAGGAAGAGGAGAAGAGGAAAGGTTTAAATGTTGAGGACGTGCAGTGTTAGCGAGGCACTTACAGCAGAAGGCGATGACGAAGATGTGTGATAGATTCCTTCATCCTCGTGTCTGTCTTTT
>NC_059304.1:20216174-20238674 GCF_017591435.1 Portunus trituberculatus
TCCTTTCCTCTCTATTTTCTTCTCTAACTACCTTCCTCGTTTTTCCTCCCTCTTCCTTTCCCCTCTCTTCGTTCTTATTCTCTCTCCCTACTTCCTTTCCTCTCCATTTTCTTCCCTACCCTACCCTCCGTTTTATTTCCCTCTCTCTTTTCCTTTCTTTTCATCCTCATCTTCTCTCCTCATTTTCTCTCCATTTCATTCCTTAACTACCCTCTTTTTCCTCCTTCCTTTTCCCTTCCCTTTATCTTTATTCTCTCTCTCTCTCTCTCTCTCTCTCTCTCTCTCTCTCTCTCTCTCTCTCTCTCTCTCTCTCTCTCTCTCTCTCTCTCTCTCTCTCTCTCTCTCTCTCTCTCTCTCTCTCTCTCTCTCTCTCTCTCTCTCTCTATCCCTCTCCTCTTCTCCTTCTCTTCGTCCTCTCTCCCTTCCTCTTCATCCTTATCCTCTCTCTCTCTCCCTCTATCCTTTCCTCTTCATCCTAATCCTCTCTCTCCCTCCCTCTCTCCTTCCTCTTCGTTCTTACCCTCCCTCTCTCTCTCTCTCCCTCTTTCCCTTCCAGTTCTTGCTTGAAGGTAATGGAAACTGCATTATTCATTGGGTCTAAGGGACACACCATTGGAAGGCAAGTCCCGTTTGAATCATTATTGACAAACTGGATTTTTTCATGCATACGGAAGGTTGGCTGTCACGGATGTCTCTTGTTGGTGTTTGGGATCTTCTTCCTCTTCTTTGTTTGTTTTTGATTGTCTCTCTTTCTTTATCTCTCTCTCTGTTTGTCTCTCTTCCCTCCTTTCTTTCTTTCTTTCTTTCTTTCTTATCTTTTTTTTTCTTTGGATTAGTCTCAAATTTTTGTTTTCGTATTTTTTTTAAGGTTTTCTATTTTTGTTTTTTTTCAAGTGTTTTCTGATCTCGTGGTGCTTGTCAGGAGGTTTGCTAAGATGTTTTTATTTCTTCTGGTTCGTTTTCTATGCTCTCTCTCTCTCTCTCTCTCTCTCTCTCTCTCTCTCTCTCTCTCTCTCTCTCTCTCTCTCTGGACCGGAATCTCAAATAACGTTTCAAAGTTTCATCATTTGGAAAAAAATAAAAGAAAAAAGTAAAAGAAGAAAGAAAGGAACAGTATAGAAGGAAATAAATCACTGGAAGAGAGAGAGAGAGAGAGAGAGAGAGAGAGAGAGAGAGAGAGAGAGAGAGAGAGAGAGAGAGAGAGAGAGAGAGAGAGAGAGAGAGCAGGAGGGAAAACGAACTTAAACAAGGTAAAAGAAAGATAAAACAATAAAATCATCATCATCAGCAGCAGCAGTAGTAGTAGTAGTAGTAGTAGCAGTAGTAGCAGCAGCAGTAGTAGTAGTAGTAGTAGTAGTAGTAGTAGTAGTAGTAGTAGTAGTAGTAGTAGTAGCAGCAGCATTAGTAGTAGCAGTAGTAGCAATAATAGTAGCAGTGGTAGTAGTAGTAGTAGCAGTAGCAGCATTAGTAGTAGCAGTAGTAGCAATAATAGTAGTAGTAGTAGCAGTAGCAGTAGTAACAATAGTAGCAGTAGTAGTAGCAATAGTAGCAGTAGTAGTAGTAGCAGCAGCAGCAGCAGTAGCAGTAGTAGCAGCAGCAGTGGTAGTAGCAGTAGCAGTAGCAGTAGTAGTAGTAGCAGTAGTAGCAGTAGCAGTAGTAGTAGTAGTAGTAGTAGTAGTAGTAGTAGTAGTAGTAGTAGTAGTAGTAGTAGTAGTAGTAATAGTAGTAGTCGTAGTAGTCGTCATCTGGGCTTCAAAACGCATTACACTTCATTAGACTTTCATTGTTTCGTTCTTTTTGGGTTGTTTTCCTCCCCAGAGACTCGTGCATTGTGGGAACCGTTTGTGTCGAGGGGCCTGTGATGGTGATAGGAGAGGAGGAGGAGGAGGAGGAGGAGGAGGAGGAGGAGGAGGAGGAGGAGGAGGAGGAGGAGGAATAAGAAGGAGCAGAAGGCCGAGGATGGAGAAAGGTTGGTCGGTCTCTCTCTCTCTCTCTCTCTCTCTCTCTCTCTCTCTCTCTCTCTCTCTCTCTCTCTCTCATTTTCTATATTTTCACTCGTTTACAGTTTTCTCAAATTTACTCTTTCATCTTGTTCTGTAATTCTCTCTCTCTCTCTCTCTCTCTCTCTCTCTCTCTCTCTCTCTCTCTCTCTCTCTCTCTCTCTCTCTCTCAAAGTAATAATGTCAGCAATCGTTTTTTTTTTCTTTTCAACCACTGGGGAAATAAGTTCGAATGTTTTTAGGCCTACTGGTGCCGCTTCTCCCCCGGGGCTTGTCTCCCTCGTGGTAATTGGTGGGGCATTGTTAGCGCCACAAAAGCTAGCTCATGTGGTGGTGGTGGTGGGAGGAGGAGGAGGAGGAGGAGGAGGAGGAGGAGGAGGAGGAGGAGGAAGGGTTGTTGTATTCGTGGTTCTCCTTAATCAATCAATTTCAGTTTTGTTTCTCTAAAGTCTCAATGTGAAAGGACTTTTTAATGGATTTTTTTTTTATATGTTTGTTTGTGATTAGAGATGGTGGTGGTGGTGGTGGTGATGGTGGTGGTGGTGGTGGTGGTGATGTAAAATAAGGGTAATAATAGTAATGGTGATAATGTTGATGAAGAATTAGCTATGTCTTATTTCTGTTTATTTAATCTGATTTGATCTTTTTTCTTATTTTTCCATTCAATAACTGCTCTTTTCTCTTTTCCTCTTTCCTCGTCCTTTCTTCACTGTCTTTCTCTGTCTTCCTATACAGTTTTTCTTTCTGTCTTGCTATACAGTTTTCCTTATCCAGTGTTTCTGTTCAGCCTTCCCGTCCTTGTCTTTCTGTCCAGCCTTCCCTTGCCTGTCTTCCCCCTGCCGGTAAGTACAGCAAAGCAATAACAGTGAACTCTGACCTCTGACCCTCCGTGCGGCACCATTTTCTCATCTGCCGGTCATCTATACAAACCTCCGCAACTCATTATTTATTTCCACATTCTTGAAGCGACGCGTACATGTTTTCCCGCGGCGTGCTGTGGCTGGCGTGCTGTACGTGCCTGGTGGCGGTAGCGCGAGTGGCGGACTGCAAGGGGCCGTGCATGAAGGGGCTTCCACCAACTAAATGTTCCTACCGCATTGACGGTCGAGGTGAGGCGCGCGTGCTCAACATGAAGCGTCTTGAGCGGCTGTTCGGGAGCAAGGGATGGACGAAAGAGAAAGAGAAGAGCCTCTCAACGTCAAGGTTCTTTGAGGTGTGCTGCAACGGGTATATGTTCTTCCTCGTGCCGCCCAAGCTGGAGCCGCCGTGCTTGAATGGGCTGTGGCCGGGCGAGTGTTCGTGGCGGCCGCAGGGCAAAGGCTGGCTGCGGGTGACGAACTACGAAAAGATGCACCGCTGGGAGAAAAATGGGTGGAAGGTTGTGAAGAAGCATCCTCCTGGCGGCTTCTTCCGTGAGGTGTGCTGCAGCGGCAAGGTGAGCCTCATGGTGCCCCAACGCTCTCCCACACCCAAGCCTGCCAGGAAGCGTGCCGGGGGAGGGAAACCTGTTGAGGAAAGGAAACGCTCTCGCAGTAGGAAACGTATCACAGTAAAGAAACCCGCTCTTGTAAAGAAACCTGCCTCTAAAAGGAAACCAGCTGCAGGAAAGAGAAAACCCGATGCAGGAAAGAGAGAACTCGCTGCAGGGAAGAAAAAGCCCGCGATAGGGAAGAGAAAGCCTGCCCAAGGAAAGAAGAAATCTGTTCCGGGGAAGAAAGTTGCTCCTGGAAAGAAGAAACCCGCCCCAAAGAAGGAAACTCCGAGGAAGACATCTACTCCACGGAAGAAGGCGTCCCTCATGAAGAAGCCTCCTCTTAATAAGAAGAAACCCGCCCCATGGAAGGAAACTCCGAGGAAGACATCTACTCCACGGAAGAAGGCGTCCCTCATGAAGAAGCCTCCCCTTAATAAGAAGAAACCCGCCCCAAAGAAGAAAACCACCTCGAAGAAGACATCTCCTTCACGGAAGAAAGCGCCCCTAGAGAAAAAGTTTCCCGTTGATAAGAAGAAAGCCGCTCTAAGGAAGAAAGCCACTCTAAGGAAGAAAGCTGCTACTGTCAAGACACCTGCTCAAAGAAAGAAACCTCCTCCAGAAAAGAAACGCGGTGAGGGGAAGAAGCCAGCCGAGGGGAAGAAGGGAGCACCAAAGATGAAACAGGGCCAGAAATTGAGGAAGACAGCTCTCCCACAGATTGAAACTCCCTCTTCCAAAACTCTGCCGAAGAATGTGACTGCTCCCAAAACTCTGCCAAAGAATGTGACTGCTCCCAAAACTCTGCCAAAGAATGTGACTGCTTCCAAAACTCTGCCAAAGAATGTTACTGCTCCCAAAACTCTGCCAAAGAATGTTACTGCTCCACTTCCCCCAAACCTTTCCCAAAGACTGAACCTCCCCCCACAACAACACTCCCAAAGAATGTGACAGCCCCCAAAACCCCCCTGAAGAATGTCACTGCCCCAACAACTTCCCTGAATAATGTGACTGTACCTTCAGCTCTCCCAAAGAATATAACTACTCCCACTTCCCCTGCAGCTCTCCCAAAGACTGAACCTCCAACCATAACTCTCCCAAAGAATGTTACTGCTTCTCCAACTCTCACAAAGACTAAGCCTCCTCCTCTCACGCAAACTGCAAAGCCTTCTCCCCGGACTGAAACTCTTAGCAAACCCAAAACTGCTCTTCCAAAAACCGCAGCAGCAAATAAGACAAGGAGCCTCCAGCCAGAGACCAGAAGGAAAATTGATACTGGTGGTGGTCAAACTAAAGCCCTTATGAACGAAACAGGCTTGCTACAGGGAGAGAAAGACGTGGAGGGCGCCCTTAGCAGAGTGGAAAGGAAAGATAAACCGGGAAAGATGAAGGAGGGACACGAATTTGAAAATCTGGCTGAAAAGTTTCCTAAGGACTTGGAAAACGTAGTCGAGGAGTTTCACGAGAAGTTTGCAAAGGAAGTGAAGTGGAAGAAGCATTAAGGAGAGGAGGAGTGACTATATTGGTGTCTCTGCACGAGGAGGAAGTGAGAGGTTTGTGTCAGCCACTCACCGCTGTACAAATTCGTTGCTATTTAGTGTCTACGTATCATGTCTAATGTCATGTTTTGTCTAGTAAATTCCACTAAAGTCTGTTAAAAGAAAACTACTGATTTTTTAACCCCTTCAGTACTGAGACGCGTTTTCACCTTGATTTTTTTTGGGTATGATTGAACGATTTTATTTTCATTAGAAAGGGTCTATGGAGGTCAGAAGATTAATTGATGGCCACAGTCTCCACTATTTTACTCTCCCACATGAGTGTCTGAAGCTGTATAGAATCAGCAAATAGTAAGTAGAATGAACATGGAATGGAAACGTGTCATGGTACTCAACGGTCGTAAAGATTACAAGTCCTTGCATTGTTTTATCTCAACGTCACACTGAGCTCATTAACCTTTGACATCCAGCTGGTTTATTGGAACTCGTTAATCTAGTCCCTTATAACTCGATGTCGTAGAAAACTAGACCCTCTTAGATTGACATATTTTCTTGACAACACAGACGTCGTTGGTTTGGGGACTGCACCAGTGAGGCTTTGTGAAATCATGTCATCAGAGCCTGAATGAGAGTACAGGCCAGCCACCGCAAGTAGAGGCTTAATTAACCTCTTTAGTACCAAGCCGCATTTCCATATTCACTCAGCTTACTATTTGGCGATTTTATACAGCTTCATAAACTCATGTGAAGATTGAAATAATGAAGACTCTGGCTATTAATCTTCTGACCTCCATAGAACATTCCTAATGTCAATAAAATCGTCTAATAACACCCAAAATTCATGGTAAAAATGTGTCCCAGTACTGAAGGAGTTAAATTATCACTGGAAGCATGAAACACACTTAAAAATCCAGACCAAACCCACAAAGGCAAGTTGAAAAAAGAATGCATTGAATACAAGATACCGCCTAGACGCCTTTGAGAACACCACCGTGAAAGTCTTAACACCTCGAACGTCCTGAGGCATTTCTGAAGACGGAAGCGCTGACGAGACCAAGACACGACGACTTAATTCTTGATAGTGCGTTGGTCTTCCCTTCCTCTCGTCAGGCTCCGGGCAGCGCCGCAGGACTGGCAGGCCTTTATGCAGCCAGGTCCCCGGTGCACTGGTGACGAGCGGTGCCTGGGAAGCCTAACACGTGAGGAATAGAGCGACACCTTCAGTATTGTTCGCCGCCGCGGAGGGAGACGAAGGAGACAAGACACGGAGGTTCTCAGTGGAGGGACGAAAGTTTCTCCCCCCAAAAAACCACATTTTCCTCCCATTCATGTCGTCGCCTCGTAAACAGTGAGTAATGGCCAGGCTTCGGTTGGCACATCAGCTGACGACGCCGGGGAATAGCGGGACGGGGGCGCCACCTAGCGGAGCATTCATGGGGCGGGATAATCACAACTGTTGATTAAGACGCCGCCTCGGGGACAAAGCGCCTTCACGCCTCCCGCCATTCACGCGCGGGAAGACTCACTCACTTTCCAGGCTTTTCTCTCCTCCCTATACAAATTAAAATCGAAGAAATGAAGAAATAAGGAACGATTGCTACCTCCTCTCTCCTCCTCCTCCTCCTCCCCGTGTGTGGTGCGTGAGTGAGGGAGCGAGGCAGTGAGGGGGAGGGAGAAGCATTGGTCATCGCCTCTTAATCACCATAGACGAGTATCGATCGGCCGCGCCTACGTGACAAAGGGAAGGAGTTTAGGGAGTGTATGCCCATAGAGGCGCCGTGGCTTTGTGTGCAGCGCGCTGCTCCCTGGCGCGGCTGTGTGGCGGCAGGCACGGCGCGGCGCCCCAACCACAACCACCCCGCCCCCTGGGAGAATGTATTTTTGGTGCTTAAATTAGTGAGAGAGAGAGAGAGAGAGAGAGAGAGAGAGAGAGAGAGAGAGCGTAAAATGAACGAGGTTGTTGTTATTAAGGTGTTCATTTGCATTAATATTGATATCATTGGATTATAGTAATCATCTTCGAAATCTATGACTTTTGACGTAACCTAACTTGACGTAACAATCTCTCTCTCTCACCCCCGGAATGTTGCATCTCCGTCTATCTTCTACCACTATTTTTCATGCTAACTGTTCTACTGATCTTGCACACTGCATGCCTCCCTTCCTCCTGTGGCCTCGCTGCACAAGGCTTTCTTCTTCCTCTCATCACTATTCCCTCCAGCTTTCTAATGTAATAGTTAACCAGTACTCATAATCATTCATACCTTTCTCTAGTAAACTCTGGATCTCCCTGCCTGTTTCTGTATTTCCAACTTCCTATGACTTGCACTCTCAATAGGGAGGTTTCAAGACACATCCTTTGTTACGACGGCCTTGACCTTGGGGACTGGCACCTCAGTTTTTTTTTTTTTTTCCTTCTAATCTTGTTTCCTTTGGCCGGTGCTCCTCCTACATAAAAGAAACAACAACAACAACAACAACAACGTCATCCAACAAACTTTATCCTGTATAACCGCCAGTATCTAATAAGAAACTACTACTACTAATTATACGACTACGACTACGACTACTACTGCTACTACTACTACTACTACTACTACTACTGCTACTGCTACTGTTACTGTTACTGTTACTGTTACTGCTGCTACTACTACTACTACTACTACTACTACTACTACTACTACTACTGCTACTACTACTACTACTACTACTACTACTACTACTACTACTACTACTACTACTACTACTACTACTACTACTACTACTACTACTACTACTACTACTACTACTACTACTACTACTATTACTACTGCGACTACTACTGTTGCTGCTGCTGCTACAACAATAATAATCTCACTAGTTACGACTAAAGAAAATACTAACTTTTTTTTCCTTCCATCTCCACCCATCCCACACCAAAATATTTGTAATACCTTTGATAATAATGACAATGATGATAATGATGATAATAACAATAATAATAATATCTCAACGAGAGGGAATGGCCATTGAAAAGGAGGAGGAGGAGGAGGAGGAGGAGGAAGAGATGGAGGAGATGGAGATGATGGAGATGATGGAAATGGAGATGGATAAGACAGAAAAAGAGATAGTCGCGCCGTCACTTCACAAGACACCTTCAAAACACCAAGTCGCAGTAACCGTGTGTGTGTGTGTGTGTGTGTGTGTGTGTGTGTGTGTGTGTGTGTGTGTGTGTGTGTGTGTGTGTGTGTGTGTGACGAGGCGCTGGTAAGTGAGTGAGTGAGTCTGAAGTGTGTGTGTGTGTGTGTGTGTGTGTGTGTGTGTGTGTGTGTGTGTGTGTGTGTGTGTGTGTGTGTGTGTGAAAGCGAGGCTGGTGAGGAGGACCGTCGCTGGAGAGTTGAGGACATGTGGCGAGGGAACCTTGCTGGCTGGTGGAGGAGTTGCTTTGATGACAGGCTTGGCGAGGTGGTGGTGGTGGTGGCGGTGATGGTGGTGATCGTGGTAGTGGTGGAGGAGGAGGAGGAGGAGGAGGAGGAGGAGGAGGAGGAGGAGGAGGAGGAGGTGATGAGCCAAGGCGGCGGGGGTTTAGCCAGTGTTGGTGGTGGTCACGCGGGACTCGCGCTGCGGTGGTGGACTGAGTCAGTGCACCTGTTTTCTTGAGTCTGTCTGGGTACAATATTTCCTCTGACACTGAAAAAAAAAAAAAAAAAAATGGAGTGGGACTAGTAGTAACATTAATAATAGTAATATACGTATATGTACGTACGTATGTATGTATTTGTACGAATGCATGTATGTATGTATGCATATATATATATATATATATATATATATATATATATATATATATATATATATATATATATATATATATATATATATATATATATATACACACACACACGAAAATAATTAGGTCAGACTGGGTTGCCATCGCCTTGCAGCGGCCTTAGCGATGATGAACGAATGGAGAGACAGATGACAACTGCAGTTTAACATTAACAAATACAAAGTTGTTAGAGTAGGTAAAGAAACCCTCACGGCAGAGAATGAAAGGTTTGGGAGGCATAGTTAACTATGTATACTCCATCTAAGAAAATGCATTGTGGCCGGAAATAGGAGAAGGAGGCGGCGGAGGCGGAGGCTCGTAGTTAGGGCGTCTCATGAAAAGGAGCGGCGTGGCGCGTGCCCTCTGGCCGGCCGGCAGTGCCATGCGAGGCCTGTGGATGGTGGACAGCAAGGTGAACACGCTCGTGACGGCTGGCACCGCGGTGCACGTCCTGTGGACAGGGGCGGTGTGGCACGTGGCATCAAGACGGCATGCACTGCACTGCTGGCCATCCGCAATGCACGCAGCTCGTGGCATCCTTTGCTTGCTGCGTCTTGGCGCTGCGCATTCTGTGGACAGCAGGCCGCGCTGCATGCCTTGTGGATGGCGAAGGGCGCGGCACACACCACTCTTTAAGTGACAAAATTCACAGGATCGGTGATTAGAATGCGCAAAACAGGAAATAATGGATTAAAGCTTAGAAAAAAAAAAGATGAGAAGAAACTGGTTTGCAAACAGAGCAGTAGATGAATGGAACGGACTCGTAATCAGCTTGTTAGTGGTGTGTCGTTAGGAAACATTAAAAGACGATGAACAAATTTATAGATATTGCTGATAGGTGGAGAGAGATAGGCATGTTTCACACAGGGAGTGTCACCTGTAGGCCTGGTGGTCTCTTGCAGCCTACCTTCTCCTGTGTTCTTATGTTCTAGTAGAAGCAGTAGTGTTGGTGGTGGTGGCGGTGTTAGGAATAGTAATAAAACTGTAGTGCCACCATCAATATCATTCTTAATTTTCATGAGCAGTCTCCATTCCTCTCAGCAATGTCACATTCAATAACAACATTTTCATAACGGAGTCCTTTTCTTCTCATCCCAACCACGCCTTCCCTCCTAATAAGTCCGCATTCACCTTTACTCCTTCATTATCCATTTTTACAACGCTATGTACACACACACACACACACACACACACACACACACACACACACACACACACACACACACACACACACACACACACACACACACCTCTTGCAGCTAATTTCCTTTTATTTTTTCAACCCTACTTCCTCCTCCTCCTCCTCCCTCCTCCCTCCCTCCCTTCCCCCTCCCTGTCCTCGTCCTGCTGCTGCTGCTCTCTTAAAACCAGGTGGGGCCTCGTGTCAATGAAATCATCAGCCTCACTGGATTCCTTTTGTCTTAAATGCAGAGGAAAAATGCAGATGACGAGAGCAGCCGATGCCGGGGTTAAGGAGGAAGCCAATGCTATCCCACACAGGGACCTCGAGATCAGGAAGGGCGGGATTCTGACCATTAGAAACCTCAGAATCGGCTTTAAGGGAGGTGGTATTGTGGGACTGTCCTCCGCGCCGCTCCATCCACGCGTGTTTCGGCAGCGGTGTGCAATTGCAATAAAGATTCGCAACTGCTCGTCCCACGCCCGCCCGCGCCTTTGTCTCCCCATCGACCGCGCGCCTCTCCTCACCTAAGCGCAGCCGAGTAATTATCCCGGCCGACACTGATTAATTTTTCGCTCATTCTCTTCGGTCCTCAGCGCGCGAGGCGAAGTAGTGCCCTACCTAGCCTGGGTTGGGAGTTCCTGGTCTGGTTGGTTATCCCCTTCCTCATTTTTCTTATTGTCTTTTCTTCTTTTCACTTCCTCTTGTCGTCGTCTACCTCTTCTTACCTTATCTGTTTCTCTGTTTTGGTTGTTCATCTCTTCTTTTCTCGTCTTTAGGTCTTCTCTCTCTCTCTCTGCTTTCCATTTCTTTTCCTCGTCTTTAGCATTCATTCATTCATTCATTCTCTCTCTCTCTCTTTGCTTTCCATTTCTTTTTTCCTTGTTTGTACTTCCCAGTTATCCTCGTCCTCTTACTTTCATACCTTTTCTCTTCTAGTTTTGGTTATCTTCTGTGTTCATGTCACTAGTTCCCCTCCTTTTCTCCTTGCCTTCTATTCCTTCTCCTTTTCCTTATCTCTAATATCTCTCTCTCTCTCTCTCCTTGTTCGCGTCTATTGCTTCTCTTTTCTTCATTTCTTTACTCCACCTCTTTCTTCTCTTTATCCTTCTCTGCTCTTTCTCCTTCTCCATATCTCTAATTCTTGTCCTTTAGTCTTTCTCCTCATTTTCCTCGTCTCTCTAGCCATTTCATTCTCCTCCATCTTTTTTTTTATTTTCCTATTCAGTTCTCATAGTTTTCCTCCTCCTCCTCCTCCTGTGATTGTGTTTGTCCTCCTTTCTCCTGCAGTGTCACCAGTGTTTGTTTCGTTGTGGCGGTAGTAATGCTGTAATCTGTGACTCGTGCTCTTCTTTGTCTTTTATTGTATCTCACTTATGGTTTTCCTGTCTTTCCTGTTTTTATTTTTCATTATTGTTTGCACTGTATGATATTTCTTCTACTACTGCTGGTGCTACTGTTACTGCTACTACTGTTACTGCTACTACTACTACCACTACCACCACTATAACCACTGCTGCTGCTACTACTACTACTACTACTACATGACACTAATAAGCAGTAACAACCGCCACGTGAACTCCACCGAGCGAAGAGACAAACAAGTGAGCAACAACCAATAATTATTCTCATTGTTATTTCCGAGGCAATACTCTAAAGTGATTAGTGTTGCATTAATGACGCCGCTCTCTCTCTCTCTCTCTCGTTTCAGGTTTGTGAAAATGTGATTATTGATGTGAAAAAAAGATCATTGTAATTTTTTTTATGGTAGTTGGTCCTTTTATTTAGATGTGTGTGTGTGTGTGTGTGTGTGTGTGTGTGTGTGTGTGTGTGTGTGTGTGTGAATTTCTATCTTTCTATCTATCACTTTGTCTCTTTCTATCTATGCATCTCCCGTATCTGTCTGTCAATCTACCTATCGATCTACTTCTCTATTTGTCTGTCTATTTTCTGTGTGTCTGTCTACTAACCTATCCCTCTGTCTACTTACCTATCTGTCTCTCTGTGTCTATCTGTCAATCCATCCAATCTACCTCTCTACTTATTTCACCATTAACAAATACAGAAAAAAAAGTAGTTGATTCAAAACCTCTAGTCACTGATTCCAAACTTGACTCGCTCACTCGCTAAAAACAAAAACAAAACAAGGACAAGTAAGTAACCAGCTCCAACATTGCAAGACAGAGATAAAAAAAATCTCGACGTCAACTGAAGGCTAAAGAAATGACAAAGATTCAACTCCTTTTTCGGGACCGGCAAGTGTTTCAAGGGGCTGGATTGAAGCTTCGAGTGGGGGCGAGGGAGAGACGGAAGGAAGGAGGGAGTCAGGCGTGTGGTAAGGAAAAGGGAAAGAGAGGAAGGGGGGAATAGAGGAGGTGAGAGGTCTTAGGGTGTGGTAGGAAAGAGGGGAGGCATGGAAGGAGGGAAGGAGTCAGTCGTAAGGTAAGGGAAAGGCGGAAGAAGAAAGAAGTTATTAGAGGCAAGGAAATGGGGAGGAGAGGAGAGGAGAGGAAGGGGGAAGAGTGGTTTAGCGAGGTCCTAGAGTATGAGGTAAGGGAAGAAGGGAGGAGAGGAAGGGGGAAGAGGGGTTTGGGGAGGTCCTGGGGTGAAGTAGGGGAAGGGGAAGAGAAGATGGGAGGAGAGGGATTGTGGGAAGTTAAGCGTGAGGTAAGGGAAGGAGAGATTGGGGTGTTCAGTAGAGAGGGGTTGGCAAGGGGAGGGTAACAATGGGAGGGATTGGCAAGGAGTGGGTAGCAGGAGGAGGCGTATCCAGTGTTTAGTGGGCTAGTGGAGGTCAGGCTGAGTGGAGGCAGTGGAAGTGGAAGAGGCGCCTTCACGGACTTATCTCAAGGTATTAACCCCTTCAGTACTGGGACGCATTTTTACCACGAGTTTTTTGGCTATGAATAGACGATTTTATTGACATTAGGAAGTGTCTATGGAGGTCAGGAGATGAATAACCAGAGTCTTCACTATTTTAATCCCCATATAAGTGTCTGAAGCTGTTGTGTAATATCGCGAAACAATAACCAGAATAAAAAAAAAAAGTCATGGTACTGAACTGGTTAATGGAAATCTTTTGTTTTATTCAATAATTTGAATTTCATGCTCTATTTTAATTTCTTTGGGTATCTATTTATTTACTTTCTATGTAGGGGTGTTTTGGTAGAGTGCGACCAAAGGGGGATCACAAAAGTAAAGGTTCTGAAGGTGCTTGGGTGGTTTGCAATAGGAAATCTTAACCACTTCAGTACTGGAACACATTTTTACCATGAATTTTGGGTATGATTAGACAATTTTATTTACATTACAAAGGGTCTATGGAAGTTAAAAGATCGATGGCCAGTCTTCACTATTTTAACCACTTCAGTACCATGACGCGTTTCTATATTCACTCTGGTTGTTATTTGGTGATTTTATACAGCTTCAGAAACTCATGTGAGGATTGAAATGGTGAAGACTGTGGCCATTATTCTTGTGATCTCTGTAGACCTTCCGTAATGTCAATGAAATGCTCTAATCTTTACAAATCTGAATGTAAAAACGTGTCCTAGTATTGAAAGGGTTAATCCACACAAGTTTCTGAAGGTGTATAAAATCACCAAATAGTAAGCAGAATAAATATGGAAACTTGTCATGCCCTGAAGAGGTTAAGAGCCCGTGCAGACTTAGTAAAGAGGTGTAAAAATTAGCAAGGTGTGTTGACTTAGTGGTGTATGATCAACAGCTGTGCTTGACATTTATCTTATTGCTCCGAGGGTGAAGCACATAATTACTCACATTGTCACTCACCCTGTTCTTGATTCTTCGTCACTGGTTAATTGCTTCCTCTAATTACTATTTGTATTGTTCAGGGTATCGTATTCACATTATTATTCAAACCTTATTTTTGTTTATTGGTTCGTCATTCTGCTTAACCTCTCCAGCACGACGACGCGTTTCCATATTCATTGTGCTTACTATTTGGCGATTTTATACAGCTTCAGAAACTTACGTGGGTGATTAGAATAGTGAAGACTCTGGCCATTAATCTTCTGACCTCCATTGACTCTTACTAATGTCAATAAAATGGTCTAGTGGTACACACAATTCAAGGTACTAAAAGAGTTAATTGTTTTTCTTATTACGAAACGATAATTAGTGAAGCGATGGTTTGTGTTCTTGTCTTCATTTCCATCGTTCACTGCGTAAGCTTGGGGCTGCTCGTGATATGACACTTAAACCTTCATTTGTGTAGCGACGGACCAAAGGGAAAAGTAACAAACAACATGCTGTACAGAATGAGCTACCCAGTCACATGTTCTACCAGCAGTTGTCTTTTGAAATTACACTGTGAACTCCCTCCATATCATTTACGTATATTTATTTAGCAACAGGGAGAGATTAATTCAGCGACAGAGGAGAATGCAGAACCAGGAAAGTTTTAGAGTCCACCAGTAGGAAGATTGGTAAGGTGGACAGTGAACTCCCCACCATATCATTTGACACACACATTTATTTTTAGCAACACCAGTTGAGTTTTAGAGTTCACCAGTAGGAAGATTGGTAAGATGGACAGGAAAAGTAGGGAAAAACAGAATAGGGCTAAGTAAGAATCAGTTTTTATTAAGGTTGCCAGATCAAAGTAAAAAAGAGCTAGGAGAGTACAAGAGTCCATCAAAAAAGTTATTATGATGGACAACAATAAATAAGAATAAATAACAAGGAAATAGCAAGAATAAATAAGAATAAGTAGGGAATAACAACAATAATAAACAAGAATACACAAAATAAGAATAACAAAGAAGGGAGTAAGAATAGCGAGAAAGGTAAACAGGAATCCTCATCTTTACTAAGCTTGCCCAGTCATAGTAGAGCCAAGTGACTGCTCATGACAACACAACACACCTCACTTCATTACTGTAGCTACGGACCATTGCAGAGGGAAATGTAGTAACAGACTGCTAAGACATGTGAACTGCCCCATCTCTTGCTTTACTGTCACGTGTCTTCTGATATTGTAGTATATAAGCTCGCACCAAACAATTTAACATGTAGATATATTTAAACTAAGTCGTAGGTAGGGAGAGAATGCAGAATCTGAAGAGTTTTGGAGTCTTAACAGGAAGAACTATTATTTACAGATGGAGAGTCGCGTGTGTCCTGATGTAGTCGTGTGTTTGGCGCACGTGCGTGAGTCCGCGTCACCAGGTGTGTCCTCGCCGCGCGGCAAGTGTGAGGGGGAAGAGAGACGGGTGAGTGGGTGGAGGTATCGTTGTGTGGGAGTATAGCTGCTGTTTATCTCTTTGCTTTATAGTGTCACCAACACTTTACAGCTTATATACAGAGGAGTTAGCAGCCAGAATGAGAGGCATGAAAATGACAGACCGGAATGGATTACAGGTTGTGTTGGGGATAAGAATGACCGGGAGGAATGAAAATGAGCGTGACAAGTCGAGGCAGAGGAGTGACTGAATGGGATGGGAGAAAATTATATAGTTAAGATAGAAAAAAGTGGAATATGTGGAACTGTATGAATGAGATGGAACAAAAGAGTACTTATGAAATGGTACAAGGAGGAAGAGGCGCCGATGTATGCGAGGTAGTGTGATGAAAGCCTGGGTGAGGATGTGAATGCAAGGAGTTACAGATGGTGTGATTTCCGCAGCAAAGTGTGCCAGATGTGTGACGTGGGAGAGGATGCGACGGTGGAGCACGTGGTGGTGGAGTGTGAGAGAGACAGGAGGGAGATGATGCAGATGATTCTGACTGAGTTAGGACATAAGTAGGAATGGAGTGGAGAAGACAGAATGGGAATGGATGGCGGCGTTGCTGCTGGGACTGTGTAGAGCAGGGATGGCAAACATTTCTTCAGTACAGAGGCCATATAAAATCACAGTCTTATAAAGCTGGATACTACTATATTAACCTAGAATGATTAATATTCAATATACAAGACAAAAAGCTCTTTAATCGACTCTCCAAGCATATACTCAACTGCAGGAAGAAAGTATATTTGACGATGTTTATGAACTTTTCGTATTTACTAACATTGTCGAGCCTTAGTTTGAGCACACCAGGTGTAGAGAGACGAATGAAAGGATGACTGATGCTGTGAAAGTTTCTGGAATGTGGCGTGCCAGATGAAAGGCAATAATTAGTGTACAGGATACATACAATGTTAGTTTTCTTTTGTATGTATCTCTATCTAACACAGTGTACCACAGGAGTTGCTGATCCAAAGGCCTGGTTCAGGAATGATCCCGAGCCTTCTGTAATATCAAGATCAAGTTTAGAGTACCAGTGTTTGTATAGAGACATTTAAATCCTTGAACCAAAGGAGGGAAGTGGCTGGAGAGGATCGGGTTAAGAAGGAAGCATAGATGGACAGTGATTTTATTAATTTGGTTATTCTGGTGTTTAACATTATTAATTTCCTACTTTTCTTCTCTGCATGTGGTTTCAGATGTGTGGCCATGCTGTGGGCAGCTGTGTGGGGCGTGTCGGAGTGGTGAACGCACCGCCACCACAAAGCAGGAGATGGAAAGCGGATCAAAACCCGTCAAGGAAGCCAACTAGATGGGACAGAAGAGTACGAAAAGAGGAAGAGGGAGAGAGGGAAGGAAAAGGAAGAAGGGGGAGGGGGGAAGGTAGAAGAGCGAGAGAGGGAGGAGGAAGGAAGAAGGGAAGGGGGGGAAGGTAGAAGAGCGAGAGAGGGAGGAGGAAGGAAGAAGAGGGAGGAGGAAGGAAGAAGAGGGAGAGAGAGAGGGGAGGAGGAAGGAAGAAGAGGGAGAGAGGGAAGGGGAAGGAAGAAGGGGGAGGGGGGAAGGTAGAAGAGGGAGAGAGGGAGGAGGAAGGAAGAAGAGCGAGAGAGAGGGAAGGGAAGGAAGAAGAGGGAGAGAGGAAGGAGAAGGAAGAAGAGGAGAGGAGAGGGGAAGAGGAAGGGAGAGGAAGGAGAGGGGAAGAGGAAGGAAGAGGGAAGAGGAAGGGAGAGGAGAGGAAGGGAGAGGGAGAGGGGAAGAGGAAGGGAGAGGAGAGGGGAAGAGGAAGGGAGAGGAGAGGGGAAGAGGAAGGGAGAGGAGAGGGGGAAGAGGAAGGGAGAGGAGAGGGGAAGAGGAAGGAGAGGGAGAGGGGAAGAGGAAGGGAGAGGGAGAGGGGAAGAGGAAGGGAGAGGAGAGGGGAAGAGGAAGGGAGAGGAGAGGGGAAGAGGAAGGGAGAGGAGAGGGGAAGAGGAAGGAGAGGGAGAGGGGAAGAGGAAGGGAGAGGAGAGGGGAAGAGGAAGGGAGAGGGGAAGAGGAAGGGAGAGGAGAGGGGAAGAGGAAGGGAGAGGAGAGGGGAAGAGGAAGGAGAGGGAGAGGGGAAGAGGAAGGAGAGGAGAGGGGAAGAGGAAGGGAGAGGAGAGGGGAAGAGGAAGGGAGAGGAGCGAGAGGGAAGAGGAAGGGAGAGGAGAGGGGAAGAGGAAGGGAGAGAGGAGAGGGGAAGAGGAAGGAAGAGAGGAGAGGGGAAGAGGAAGGGAGAGGAGAGGGGAAGAGGAAGGGAGAGGGAGAGGGGGGAAGAGGAAGGGAGAGGGAGAGGGGAAGAGGAAGGAGAGGGAGAGGGGAAGAGGAAGGGAGAGGAGAGGGGAAGAGGAAGGAGAGGGAGGGGAAGAGGAAGGAGAGGGAGAGGGGAAGAGGAAGGGAGAGGAGAGGGGCAAAGAGGAAGGAAGAAGAGGGAGAGGGGCAAAGAGGAAGGAAGAAGAGGGAGAGGGAGAAAAGAGGAAGGAAGAAGAGGGAGAGAGGAAGGAGAAGGAAGAAGAGGGAGAGAGGGAAGGAGAAGGAAGAAGAGGGAGAGAGGGAAGGAGAAGGAAGAAGAGGGAGAGAAGGGAAGGGGAAGGAAGAAGAAGGAGAGAGGGAAAGGGAGAGAGCAAGGAAGAAAGCGTAGATGGAGAGGAGGGAAAGGAGAGAAAATTCTATTTAGTGACAAACGTAATTCAAACGATTCATGTGTGCCCCTCAAATAAAGAACGGCGAGGTAATATAATATAAAAAAAACAACTTGAAATTAAAAAAAACTTGAAATAATTAATAAGAAATATACGATGTGGAAAGCTGAGGGAAGGGAGAAAGTAAGACTAGTAGTGTAAGGAGCGCCTCGCACGTGGAGTTCCGAGTTCCTGTGTGCGGTGCTTTACTTTGGGCTCATTTCCAGGTGTTTTGGGCATCCTAACCTCAACTTTCGACATCGCACTTCATTATTATATCAAGCTAGCTTATTTTTATTATTATTTCAGATTATTCTGGGGCATCAAACACCCCTGCCCCTTTCCTCCATATCTTTAAACATTTTTTTTTTTTTTTACTTAAAACACATCCCACCGTTCTTTCTTTAGGCCACACAGATTTATGATGATGTGTAAAGCAACATTTATCTAAAAGGTTGTTGTCTTTAGTGATGCCTTAGATTATATACCCTGTGGCCTTTACAAACAAGCAGTGGTGAGTAACATTGATGACTGGAGGCGCGGCGAGTCCTTCCAAGCAGCCAGTCAAGCCTCCCTCCCTTGGCACCAGCTCCACTGTCCTCGTGGGCGACGCCTCCAAATAGAGAATGAATAGAGATGCATTACAAACAAAGTCTCGCTTGACTGACGAATTTTAAGACAATGTCCTTAATAATAAATCATGACAAATGTAAATTTTCCTGACTTGACGAAACATTCAGTAAAACGAAATACCCTTAATGAAAACTAAAAATGTAATTTATCCTAACTTGACAATACACTGAAGATTATTCAATATTAAGATTTTGAGTGATGTTTATAATTATATTTTGAGTGATTTATATAATAAATAAGTCCCCCATAAGATTTAGTTTTCTTCCTTCCCAAGAAGAACGAAAAACTTCAACGTACACTACGATAAAATGAATGCAAATAAGAATTACATTAATGGGCTGGACTCGTGTCAGCACTTAAGGAAGAGGAACACGACCACCACCACCACCACCACAAAGATTAACAAGCTCCCTCACTTGCCACCTTTCCAGCAGCAGTGTGCCGGGAGGAAGGCCACCTGTCTGTGTCTGTCTCACTCAGGGCGGGAGGGAAGGCTGGTGGCGTGTACAATGTCCTTCCTTCCTCAAAACACCACGTAGTTGTAACATCTGTAAACATAATTTGATATAATAAAAGTATAACAACAGTATATTTATTAAACACAAATGCAACTAACTTTATTCACACACTTTTATAATAAGGGAAGTTAAAGACTAACTAATATCGTTCAAAGAAAAGAGAACAACGCTGAAAATTGCTACAAATTTTTAGACCTCATGGAAGAAACGAATAGTGGAATAGTGAAGGGGTGTTACTTAACTTATCCAACACAAACTAAGAAAATGTAAAACAAAATGTAAATTAACAAACTAAGAAAAAAAAAATACAATATACAAATCGAACACTAAACTAAGAAAAAATGCAAAAATATATGCGAACAAACCATCAAACACACGCACAACAGACTACAAACACACGCACAACACACCACTCCCTACACCCATCAAGATACAAACGCTCCACTCCAATCCACTCCACTCCACTCCACTCCACTCCCTACACCCATCAACACACTCCCACTTTTTTTTTTTATTATTATTTTTTTTTACGGTAAGGCCTATAGCGCCTGTAGGCACACTTGAAGAGTGGATGGGAAGAGCTGTTCAGCTTTCGCCCATTCGTGGCGCAGGCAATTTTATTAATATAGTGATACCCATATTAGGGCCCATATTACCCCCCAAGCTCATCTTGAGTGTAACCACCTAGAACCTGGGTATCATGGTGACATGTAGGTAACTTTAAACCACTCGACAAATGGCAAAGTGTTTTAAGGCTGTACGTGGTGGGATTCCAACCTACGCGTGGACGTCTGCCCGATCCCACGCTCACCACCTTATCCACTATGCCACCGCCTCCCTACACCCATCAAGATACGAACACTCCACTCCACTCCCTACACCCATCAAGACACAAACACTCCACTCCACTCCCTACACCCATGAAGATACGAACGCTCCACTCTACTCCCTACACCCATCAAGATACGAACGCTCCACTCCTTTACACCCATTAAACAACACTCCTTTACACCCACTAGAATACAACACAGGATAAGGTGAGCAGTAACACACCACCACCAGGACAACACAAACACACCTGAAAATATTACTGAAAGGATGAAAAAAATTAAGATCTCATTCCAACTTTGTCGTCTTCCTTCATTATCAACGAGGTCAAAAGAAAAAGGGATACAAAGCAGACAATGTTCTTGTGTCGCCTCCTTCCCTTGATTCCCGCCCTCGCTGTAATCAAGTGAGGTTCATCTCGGCATGTTCATTACTGCTTGAAAAGTTGAGAATATAAATAACGAAATTAACTTCACTTACTCTCTGCTTGGTGTGGGATGGTATCACGTCCTGCCCTTCTTTGTCCTTCCTTCCTTCCTTTCCTTCATAGTTGGTTTCACTCCTTCCTTTTTCCTTCTTTTCACTCGCTTGCTTATTTGTTTGCCTCCTCCTCCTCTCTCTCTCTTCCTTCGTGCTTCCTTCTTCCCTTCATAGCTACCTCCTCCTCTCTCCTGTCCTTCATTTTTCCTTCTTCGCTTCTTTTCCTTCCTTTCTCTTGCTAGCTTCCACACCTCTCTTCCTTCCCTGCTTCCTCCTTCCCTTCATGGCTACCTTCCTCCCCATGTCCTTCCTTCCATTCCTTTCATTTTCCTTCTCTCCTTTATAGGTCACTCAACTCCTTCCTTTCCCTTTGCTTCTCTTCCTGCCTTGCTTACTTGCTTCTTCCTTTCGTGTCTTTCTCCTTCCCACTCTTCCCCTTTCTTCCCTTCATTTCTGGTTTCCCCTCCTTCCTTCTTATCCTCGTATCTTTTGTGCTCTTCATGGCTATCTCTCTCCTTTTCTTCCTTACTTTCCTTCTTGTTTTCTTCTCCCCTCCACGGCTGGTAATGATTCACTCCACCTCCACCACCACCTGTCTCCATTACTTCCCTCGTCTCTCTCTCTCTCTGTTGTGTTTTAAAAAGATATCCACTATTTTGCTGTGTTTGGAGGTCATCACTCTTGCGCTGGCCCGTAATTTAAACTCTTCTTAATCTGTACCTGAATTTTGATGCCTCGTGTAACGTAAGAGCAAGGCATGTTTAGGAAACTTGCACGAAATTATGAGGCCTCCACGTGGCAGTCCTTGTTTAAACTTTTCAATACTGGGACACATTTTTACCTTGAGATTTGAGTACGATTAGACCATTTTATTGGCATTAGGAAGAGTCTATGAAGGTCAGAAGATTAATGGCCACAATCTTCACTATTTTTAATCCCCCTCCACACAAGTTTCTGAAGCTGTATAAAATCACCAAATAGTAAGCAGAATGAATATGGAAACGCGTCATGGTATTGGAGGGGTTGAAAATTAGATACCAGCTTACTTCTACTTGTTTACCTTATCAATATACTGTCTAACCTTTCCCTTCTACTAACTCAGCCGCCGTGGTACAGTGGAACCAAGCGTGCTTTGGGGTCCGAGGGGTCTCCAAGCGCACGGGTTCGAATCCTGTCCACGGTCCGAATATACGTTGGGCTTCCTCACTCAGGGCAATGGTTTCCTAGCGGGTGGGCTTTGAGATAGGAGGTGCCCCAAAAAAGTATCCCTTTAGCCCATAGATTCCCGTGAAAAGCCCACATGGTATAAAAAGAGTTGAATACCAAGTCTGTTTCCACTCGCCCATCACCCGGTGACGAAATATCTAGTCACACAGACATTACTTTTCCGTGCTTTGTGTGACTTGCAGGTGTCACGTTAAGAATACATTGACGTTTGGACAGGACGATTAACTTGTCATATTTAAGTTTGCAGGTGATTGGTGCAGTGCTTGTGTATCGTGGTGGTGGTGGTGGTGTTGTAGTAGTAGCAGTAGGTGGTGGTGGTAGTAGCAGTAGTGGTGGTGGTAGTAGTTGTAGTGGCAGTGGTAGTAGATGTAGTGGTGGTAGTAGTTGTAGTTGTAGTAGTGGTAGTGGTAGTAGTGGTAGTAGTGGTAGTGGTGGTGGTAGTAGTGGTGGTGGTGGTAGTGGTGGTAGTAGTGGCAGCAGCAGTAGCAATATTAGTATTATAAGTAGTAGCATTAGTGGTGGTGGTGGTTGTGGTGGCTACATTAGCGGAAGCAGCAACAATAAACTAACACCCCATCATAACCTTACTCTTCACACTCATCACACTTACAAACACACCACAGCAAGACGCAAAGCACAACCAACTCTGACCACCAAAACCAAACCAAACCAAACCACACACACACACACACACACACACCTGCCTTGCACTAATAGAGCGATTTTCCACCAACCAACACAGCACCTGCCACACAACACCCCAACCTTTGCCTCACCTCTGTCTACAGGTAACAAACACTGTTCATGGACTTCACACACACACACACACACACACCTGCCTTACTTTGTGCACAAGAATCGCATATACAACCACCTGTGAGGGTGCGAGGTAATGGAACACCAAACTCTCGATCCCA